>NC_058158.1:31714663-32048281 GCF_020080835.1 Cotesia glomerata | reverse complement strand
TAAACCACTCGTTACAATATCATTAACAAAATTCCAGTGAAGTGTCGTAAATAATTAAATAATTAAATAGATATTTATTGATTAATTAAAAAATGTTTAATTTTGATTTAATACTCCTTCAACAATTAATTAAATTAATTTGTGCAGAATCAATTGAATGGCTACTTCAGTTATCAATAAATGTCTTGAGATATTTTTTCATTATTGTTGTGCAATGTATATCCAGAATAGAGATCTCTTGGCATTCACAGTCATCATCTTCATCATCATCATCAGGTCATCAACCAGGTTGGAGAAGGTATGAGATTAACATGTATAACTAATTCAAACCTGAAACATTATATAATGCTATTAAATGTATATTTATGTGTGATAAACATTTACAGTTGTCATCCAAAGCCGCAACAGTGGTTTATCATCTTATCTGCTCAGGATTCTAAAAGCTTACGAGGTCGTACGGAATGAAAGTGTTGGAGAGAATATAATCAAGAATTGAACGGAATATATTATCCAGTTCGCGTAAGGGAAATCGTTTATTCTTTACTCTACAAAGCCGTACACAAAGAAGGTTTTTAATTGACATAGGAGCTTGTCGCAATGTAATTCCTCGAACTTCTATCCCTCCAACGTGGTAAAAAACCCTGTTAGTGCAGATCCAAAGGTCGAAATTTTCGAGCTGCAAATAACACTCATATTTCAACTTATGGGACCACTTCCATGAAATTAGACTTTGGATTAGGGCGAAATTTTTGAATGGAACCTCACAATCATGACGTTGATCAACCAATTCTAGGTGCTGACTTTTTTGCTCATTACGGACTAATAGTAGATTTTTACAAACGGTAGAATTATTTTCATGGGTTAAGCTACTAAATTAAAAAATTTGGGAGAATTTATCAGTTTTTACTTTTTAAAATTAATATTCCTCTACAGTTTTTATACTATGTTTATTAATCATTTTTGTATTTTTATAAAATTCATTTCAAAAAGATTTCTCATAAAAATAATAATCAAGCAAATTAAAAAGTTTCATTGTAATTTATATATTTACTTGATTCAATATACCGATCTTAAACTTTTAATGTTATTGTTTATATAATCATGTTACATTTATTTTAATATTTTTATCAAATTATTTTTTCCAATATTTTTACCGAAATTGTATACATATTTATAAGTAAAATTGTATAGAGTAAAAAATTATGAAATTCAAATAAACATCTGACCATATATTAAAAAAAAATTGTATGCTTATTTCTTTCAATTTATCCAACTTATTTTATACTATAAACCTCGATAAGAAAAAATTGATCATACTTGACGAGTTAAAAGAAAAAAGAAAGATTCGGAGAATTTACTTAGGATACTTTTATATCCCGATCTATTACTAGATCTAAGCACTGAGAGGATGGAAGACAGAGATACACCAAGAAGCAGGGAAGGGAAGTACAAGGTAAGTTTTAGCTTAACAAAATCGCCAACTTAAGATTCAACAGTAAGTATAAAGGTCGGTGTCGGAATATCCCCACTCCTAATAATCTTCCTCGTAGTCCTCTCAACTCTCATCAAGTGAGAATGAGCCCGATCTTTACGATACTCGGCAGCATTTAGCCCTGGGAATAAGTAAATTAATCTCGAATACAGTCAACGCTCTCTGTATTTGACTCGCCCGTACAGGACCATTCTCTGTACTTGACTCGTCCTTGTCCATAAGATCTGTGTAAAATCGTCAAATACAGAGGAAGAATGTGGTCAAATACAGAGAGCGGTCAAATACAGAGAGCGTCGACTGTAAGTTTAAGTAGTTTAAAAATTGAGACACAGTAATAATATATGATGTACCTAGGCCAGTAAAGTGAAAAATGTCTCAAAGCACTTGTAATTGTCAGTCGAAGCGAAGCTGTATATACAAATATTTATGTACTTATATAAATATATAATTATATATATATCAATATAAAAATACATAAACTTTTGAACCATATGTATTTTCTAACATAGCTCGGCGAGTTAAGTCGGAATATAATAGAATTTTTTAATAGTTGCGTCATGGGGGCCAATGCAATATTTAGATTTTTAAGAAATCTACTGATAGTATATTATATATTCATGTGATCTGAGGCTTTTTTATTTAATACCTAAGATGTACATTATTCTGCTCGAGAGAGGCAGAAAGAGCCAACTTTGTTTAGCACAGCAGCCCGGAAATTGGCGCTTTCTGGCTGGACAGAAAAAAAATATAAATGAATTAATTAAAAGCAAGTAAACTGGTTTTACAGTAGTATAAAAATATTGTTACCCCGTATATGTAATGTGATTTGTTAATTTCTTGTATACATTTTTATTGTAAGATAAATGACCCGGTTATTGACACTGAACTAATTATTGACACTTGCAGTTTGATTTTAATTAAATAAAACAAATCGATTCTAATAAATTAATAAATATAATTTTCGAATTATAAATTTTAAGATAATTGGTTTTTTGAGAACATTTTATTTTTTTAATTAGAATAAAATTACAAGTGTCGATTAACTATGCCAGTGTCAATAACTGGGTCTTTTACCTTAAATAAAAGTTATTATATAGTTAACAAATATTTATTTAAATTTATTAAATTTTGAAAATAAGTGAAACTTATATAAAATTGCTATAAAAAATAAAAAACAGTATTAATATCTAAGTAAAAAAAATTGACCTTCATGTTTACTGCAGCGAGACCAAGTTGACTCTTTCTCCCGGAGGGGGAGAAGTGAGGAACACTATATGTGTGATGGCTGTGTGGCCATGCGTTTTACAACAAACACACTTGATATAGCCTTCACAATACATAGTGTAATAGAGGTCAGATAGGGATAAGTTGGCACGTGCGCAAGTGAATCCCCTTTCACTCTTTTCACATAAGTCCACCATTATTATGACATAGCCTTTTCATAGTTGGAAATTTTTTGTGCGCATGTCTCAATATCCGCCATCTTTTTCGGCACTTTTTACGTCTGTGAACAATGTATATGTATGGGTGCCTATTAAGATTGCCCGAACTGTCACATTACCGCCTTGAAAACATAGCAAATGAGCATGCGCTCTAACTTCCGTTTTATACGCATGGTCGGCAACAGGTTGTAGACACTGCTTGACATTTAGGAGTTGTATATATATAATAATAGTTAAGTAGTTTGATTTGGCTGGAAGGTGGAGAGCTAAGCAGTGTGTACATATATACTAATGTGTAAGAACTATTGAGTTAATTGTTATTGTGAGCGAAAGTTAGTACAATAAAAAATTATACATAGTTGAATAGTGAAAAGTTGTTTTTTAAAATGTTTAATTGGTTAAGCAATGTTTTTAAGAAATCGAATAGCTTTGATGAAATAAGAAAAAATCGCCAACGAAATCGTACAATAAAAATTCAACCCCTTCGGCAGAATGGCGAGAGATATCACACAAACAACTCAGTTGACAGATATGGCATTATTCCTGACTCATCTTTTCATTCACTCACTGAAAACGATACTGAACTAAATCAAGATATAAAAAGCGGTGAACAGTTTGATAAAAAAAATTTCTGCGATTCAAAAGATGAACGTCTATTCGTCACTAATAGTCATTCAAAGATAAAATTTTTGATTAATACAGGTTCTGAACGTAGTTTATATCCTCGAAGTCTGGTGCCCGGTCGAATAGAGCCTCTTCCAGATTAATTTTCATCACTGCAATCTACCAACAAAAAGTTTGGAACAACATCTATGAAACTCGACCTGGGTTTGGGACGTGATTTTAAGTGGGACTTAATGATTGCTGACGTTAGTGAACCAATCCTTGGCGCCGATTTTATTTCTCACTATGGAATTAATGTAAACCTGAAGAAGAAGATCATTAGTCTAGATCATGATTCTGAATTATCAATTAATTCACGCTTGCCATCCAATATTGTCTCAAATGAAAATCAAAACGAAGAACTGAGAAAGAATGATAATGATTCCAAAGTCGACGATGATCGCGTATTCGTTACTGATCAGATTTCTGGAATCCGTTTTCTTGTTGATGGTGGTGCTCAAAATAGTGTATTTCCTCGATCCATGTTACGAGATCAGAATTTGACACGCGATCCCTCTTGCAATCTTCAACAGTCGGACAAAACCACAATTTCAACTTACGGAACTATAAGTTGCAATCTCAATTTTGGTTTAAATCGAAATTTTATCGGGGAATTTCGAGTTGCCGACGTAAGTCAACCGATCATCGGTGCTGGCTTTCTGAAACACTACAAGCTATTTGTTAACCACACTAACAATTCTCTCAATAACTTATCCGTTTGGTACGCACATGAACAAAAATTTGATCAACTTTATGCATTTTTTAATATTTCATTGCTGAGCAAAATTTTACTTGTTCTTCTATTTTCAATTCAATTATTTCTGTTTTTTGAATACACAGTAGAATATTGGTCCACTTTCACAGAATGTACAGCTGTATGTCGAAAGAATGTCCATACGAAACGCTACAACGAATTAATCAAATTTTTATTAGAATAAAAGAAAATTATAAATTATATTAATTTTATTAATATATAAACATTTAAATGCTTATATAATTTTTTTTTTTGCTTTTATTGAGATTTATAATGAAGAAAATAATTCAAAGAAATGTTATAATTATTAAAATAAATTTTATTAGCTTTTTTAATGAAATGTTACGAACAAAAGTTAATATATGTATAATATATTGAAATAAAATTAATCAACACACAAAATGGCGGACACTAGTAGATTGGGTGCGGTCGCCTGTTAAATTTATCACACTGAATAGGAACACACTATTGAAATTGAAGCGATAACGAACAATTATATTTAAAATTTAAAAATTTTTAAAAACTTATTAAAACATTTCCAACTTAGCACTATACTAAGAATACTTGCAAGTCTCAAACGCGACGAGTTTATATAAAGATCGTACAGTAAAAGTGGTGGAACTTCCACCGTGGAAGTTTAATAATATACCATTACTGTGTCCCCACTGAAAAGACCAGTCATTCAGTCAATGACTTCTTTATTCTTTTTTAATCACGTATGACGTAGTAGATTTAATCATGTGTTGAAATAACATTTAGAATGAATTATTCAATGGAATAAAGTTGCCATCTATCAATCGATTCATATTATATAATAATATTTATTATTCAATATTTAATATCATTATTTATACACATATTTTTAACATAGTAATCGATAATCGATTTTTATACAAACTTTTTTTATTTTAAATTAAAATATATTTCGGCATATTGGACAGGTTGACTTCTGACTTGTGCTGAACCATTTGTACTGAAATGAAATAAATTTTTATAAATTTCTAATCATATTTTAATATTCAATTATCACCTTCCTTGTAGGAATAAGAATGTTTTACTTACCAGACAAGGAGCATGGAATTTTTTTCGGCAAGTATGACATGAAAGCTTTGGTATTTGATAAGTATTGATATGAAATATACTGAAACAAATGTAGCACTCTTCAACGCCAGAAAACTTTTTATCTAAATTATTTTTCCACATCATCAAACCATCCCAAATTGATCCATTCTAACAAAAATTTTTTTTTATTAATAAAATATTTTCAAACTAATTTTATTTAATTTTACCTGATGGTTAAGAAATATTGAGAGCTGCATATGGCTATTTTTCCAGTTAGCCGCACCACCAGCATGTTGTCGAGGTTCAACAGTGACAGTACCCAGAGGATAATTTGTCGGTAAAATCATTTTCAATTCCAACTTTGAGTCATCCATCCTATAAACAGCGTTTAACTCTCGTACCGTTGGATAAACTATGATCTATAAATTGGACATTCATCATTATCTCAATTATAAATTATTTCAAGTATAAATATATTTACCGTCAAATTAGGTACGTCATTAAGTTTATTCACTGTCAATTCCTCTCGACATAGAATAGGACTAACATAAAGAGTTGTAATTTTTTCCATGGTACTTCCTACACGGGATTCAACTTCACTCCACCACTGTCTTGCTAACACCGGCATATACCTCAAACAATTGGTATAAACCCAGCAAACTACGTGGTCTAATGTAGAGCTAGTCAAACTATCATTTAAGTTTAACAAAGGTTGATCTTTGAATAAATTTACAAACTCAAACAATGGAGTTCGTTTATCTGTAAATTCAAGCATCTTTGCCGGCATCAATCGAAAGATGTTATTCATCAACGATGAGAAGTAATCATTTCTGTAATAATTAATATGAAAATTTAGTTTTGATTAATTTACAATTCAGTTAATGCTAATGGTATTAAATACTTACTTGAGTATTTCTCCGTATTGATAACGCAAATCAGCATGAGCATGGCTGCACATTTCCAAAACATTAAGCCAAGTCAGAATGTATCCGAAAGTGTAAGTGTAAGAGTCTGTATACGGTTTAACAGTACAAGTTATTGTATCACATAATTTGAAATCTAATAATATTGTATCAACTATTTTTTGAGTTCGTAAAATAGTATCTTCAAATTTGTAAATATTCAGTGTTTTAGCGTCAAAGTTTTCCTGTTCAATTGTATTTTTATCCTGCTCTACGAGTGTTGGAATCAAACGGTTCAGAGCATGATGAGCAGACAGCTGAAGACTTGGAATTGGTGATAATATAAGTTTCAGAGAGAACTTTATCAAATCATCGGAGGTGACTGTAATCGGAGCATCAGTAGATTCTTTAAAGAAAATTACTCCGTCGAGAAGCTTGATAGCATTGCCTAAATAATTCAACATAAGAATTGGAGTTAAAAATTCAGTTTCATTGTTGAATAAATCTGCGTAGTACATCCAAGTGTTTGCTATCTCACGGTTGATGTCATCGGCGAAAATATTATTCCACTCATCCACGAATCCTGTGCGTATTTCTTCAAAATCTTTCTCTGTAACCCTGCTTAATAAATTTTTTATAGCGCAAAATAGTTGACTGAGAGCTATGACAAAGCATTGTAGTTTTAAATCTTTGTGGTGAGCTATAGATTTATTCAGAGACATGAGCCATGATGACAAATAAATTACTGCAGCATCTCGCATCTCAGTGGTCATTTTTGTTGGAACTTTTTGCAACGATTTTGTTAATAATCGTACTAATTCAAGTGGCAAAATAAATTCTGACCACGAAACAGAACTAATGTCTCGGTTAAATAGTAAGAATTCTTTGTCCATTTGGTTACGTTTTATTATTTTCTCCAAAACATTTAAAGAAAGAGTATTACCTTCATCATCATCATCATTCAAAATAAGTTGCGCTAATATTACTGCTTTTACATCTTGTATCAAGCTAACTGAATTTCCACCGTCTTCTGTAGTGTACTCACTTAGTATTTCTCTAGCCTGTGATTTTATTTCTGAAAAATAAATTTTATCATCGGAGTAGTATTGTAAAAACAGCGAAAAAGTACTTCCCCATTCAGTCCAATACTTGTCGACATCTAGTGAATCTAAAATTATTTCTTTCCAAACATTGAGTGGTATTTTTTCACGCAAACTCTTACACTCGAAATGAAGTGAAACGTAAATTTGCTTGATTGCTTCGGCGTTGCAGGAAAATTTATAGTGATCGTTGTACAACTTACCAAGACTAGTTATCAATAAAATATTTCTTAATTGCTCAGAAGAATTATCGAGACTACTTTTAATAATTGATTCAAATTCATCATCTTCATACTCGTCATTTAATTGCATTATTAATTTATTGATAAGCTTGGTAGTAAATAGAGACCACTTTAAGCAACGCATCATTTTTTCTGGCATTCCTTGTTCTTCTTCTTCTGGTTCACTTGACAGTTTAATCGGACATTCCAATGACACACTTTTGATTGGATTTACAGAATTAAAATTACCGCAGACTATTTCCGTATGCAAAATAAAATTTTTCACTGCAGGAACCCACTCGTCCAATGAACTTTTCTCTATGTTATTATTAAATCTAATCAAGGACGTTAGAGCCTCATCATAATTATAATTGTTTGAAGCTTCTAAGAAATTTAATATCAAATCAGTTCCATCACTTGTTTTAAAATCGTTAGAGTACATTTTCTCATACATAATTTTCATACATTCCTCTTGAAGTTTGAACAATTCATTTGGAGTTATTTTATGATAAATTGACATCAGTCCGGTTGTCCAACTAGTCTGTACTGATTCTTTTAAATCAAGTGACAAAGAATCTTTATTACTCATTTTAAATAACGTCTTGAACAGTTTTAATGTTGCGGAAATTAATTTTTTATAATTCCAAATGAGCAATGATAATTGCGATGTAAAGGTGATCAATGATTCCGCTATGTCTTCAGATTGCGTCAAGTAATCACACAAAACATTTAACACACCACAGACTGCCTGCTCGCTGATACAAAAATCATCACCACACGATTTAAAAGACTGCAGTAATACTTTTTTACTCTCTTCACAATTATCGCTGATAACTTTTTCTGTAAGCCGAGATAAATATTCTGAGGTATAGTCGTCTTTACGCCAAGATTTAATTACTTGGTCATTCATGTTTTTATCATTCAGTGCACAACTAATAGCACAATTTAATACTTTACTATTATTCATACTCGTTAATGAATTTAAAACACTATTTTTATCGTCATCCTTCATATATTGTAGTAAGGTGAATATTATTTTAACAATTTCATTTACTTTAGCATTATTATTCCCCAGCCAAACTTTAAAAGTTTTATTGTAAAACTCCAGTAAATTATCACCATTGGTGTATACTTTACAAACTTCTTCAAACAAAAATTGGCTTTCAAACTGGCAAATTAGTCGGCTCAGCGGATCAATATTCTTTGATGTGTTTCTATCATAGTTATTGATTAATTTGATGCACAACTTAGTGACAAAATTATTGATTTCTTTCACCAAAACATCGTCTGTAGACTGCTGACTATAAAGTTGTTCCTTTGATTCAGCCTTATCCGTGTCTTCAAATTTAATACGTAAGCTTTTACGATTGACATTAGAAGAACATTTTAACGCAGTCAATAACTTAATTTGAGCATCCCAAATATTATCTACAGTTACTTTTTCAAATGTTTCACTCTCCCTGTCCATAAAACGATTAAACATTGACTCAAGCTCATTCCAAAAGATAACTATCAACTCTCCATAAGATTTGTAATCCTCAGAATTACGATTTTTACTCCAATATCTCAGTAGCTCAGCGGCCTCATTGAACAATACTAATTTAACCGGCGTGTAATCTGTAATGAAAGATTCAATAGCTGGAATCAATTGTTCTTTAACAAGTTTTCCGCATAAATCAATGTCATTATTATTCAATAAAATAGTATATCGAAGACATTCGATGTATGACTTGATTATTGCTGTAATTTCAGACCGACTGACTAAGACATTCTTAGCCATAAATCCTTGGCTCATATTATCGAAAAAGTTGAAAAATAAATTCTTCTTATCCAAGTCAAACTTTGGAAACTGGCTAATCAGTGGTAACAAATTTGGGTAGATAATACTAGCACATCCTTGTCCGCCACTGCGTAATACTCTCCACAATTTCGGCAAAACTAATTTCTCAATACTGACATAAGTGTACCAGTCATCAATTTTGTCAATAGCTATTAACATACACTCCCATACCGCCGAAATAACTCCAGGTTCGTTTTCATCAAGAGTGTTCATTATCGATGTTATTGTTTTTTTCTCAGAATCTTTAAGAATATCTTTACAATTTTCAATAAGCGATGTAATAATATTGAAAAATGATATTTTTATCAATGGAATTTCATGCTTGGCTAACTTCCAAAATTTATTACCATTTATAATTTGGTGATGACTGCTAGATGTCTTTTCAATTTGCTGATGTGGAGCTTGTTTCAAATAAGAACAGTAACCCTGCAAACTGCAGATCAATATCCGTTGATATTTAGCCTCCAGAATTTCAGGAGCAAGATTCATCGCCTTGTGTGTTATATTCAATAATTGCGGTGTTTGAACATTTATATTGTAGCAAATATAGGACAAAATTTCATCCTGACAGTAGACTATTGCATCGACATATTTTTTGTCTGGAAAAGTTTCATGCAATGAGTTACTTGCTGCTGAGGCTGCTGGTGGAAACGGATCAAACTGCGATGTAAACCAAGGTCCAGCTAGTTGTTTAAGATAAGTGGCGATGCTTTTTCCAACTTTTTTGACTAAAACTCCGTGGGTTATTTGAGCAGCATCGCGTACTCTGTGCTCTACGTCGACAGCCAATGTGCTGTAGAGCTTCGGCCAAAATGGTAAAATAGCTTCCACCGTTTGGAGTGGAGATTCTTTAACCAAATCAGCAAACTCTTGTAGAGCCTAAAATAAAAAATTATTCAATTGTTTGTTTAAAACTAATGACACAATAAAAAATTATATACTTTAAATTTTGTAGTAGCATCTTTTTTATTCATTTTCTTGAAGACGACCTGGAAGTTTGAGTCGATGGCACTTATTTCGACTTCATTCAATTGGTTCAGCGATAAGCCAGGTAAAACCGGTACATATCCACCGTCTTTCACTGCTGAAAATCCCACGAAATTCGGCATTGCGCTACCCAGGAACTCAGCACTCCGAGCACTGTTTGAAGGCTGAATTAAAAGTTTATAATTAATTTCAATTGGTAAGAAAATTCAAGCAATATGTTATAGTTATAAGTCATAACCTATAAAACATTAATACATATAAATTTATAAATACCTTTGCATTATTTTTAGTACGTTGTGCTTTATTTTTCCCCATTTTTAAATAATTTTTAACAATATCACAAACAAAATATCATTTATTACTGCAATTTAAATAAAAATAAAAATTGGTTATGTTTAATAAAATTTAATTTTCATCTGACAATTATTAAGAAAATATATAAACTATAAAACAAAAAAAAATTTGTATGCGCCCTAATAATTATTAATCATCAATAATTATATAAATTACGTATTAATGAAACAATTACTTGGTGTATTTTTTTTAATAAATAAATTGACACACACTATCGCAATTTTTTTTCTAGTTATACTACAAAATAAAAATATATAAAATTTACCATCCAATGATAACTTTGTGTCAGAATAATTTAACAGCGCCAAATTTTATATTAGATACTATATTATTTATTTTTTTATTATTTAAATGGATCATATGTTGAATGATAATTTATAAATTTAACAACACAAGAATTAAATTTAAATTATTTAATTTTGATAGTTGTTTTAAAAAGTTCTGAGTGCTTGTTAAATATTTTTGGCGGTTTTATATTTTAAAAACCTAGCCAATGATAATTTTTGTTAGCGTCTAAAACACTGTTGCCACGTTTTTTGTTAGAAATCCAATATGTCTGAACGCTTGATGCATTGAGAAGGTTGTAAAAATCTAATGACTATTATTTTAAAAATAGGGTTTATTAAATATATATTACTTTTAATGATTAATATTTTAAATAACGATGGAAGTGATACCACCATCGATTAGTGAGAATGTGGATACATTCATTGAGCCAGAATCAAATAAAATTAGTGGTGTAGAAACAAACAATGTCGTTACTATAAATACCGCTGAGTTTCAGGTGAGTTTCGTTTACATTTCAACAGGTTTCATAAATATTATTTTTAGTACGCTAATATATTTACTTATAATTTATCAGTAATTAAAATGAATTAAAATAAATTACCATTATTTAAAAATTTTTATTCATTCATTAATTTTTTTTTTTTTTTTTTTTTTTTTTTTAATATTTCGCAAGTTTAAATTTTATTACATTGATTGCTGAGCTAATTCAACTGTATATTTTTTATTCAGGATCCGTTGGAATTATCACTGGAAATAGAGGCAACATACGGATTAAAACCGTGTTTTGTCGAATTAGAAAGATGTGATAAAATATGGGAAACAATACAGCTAATACGGGATCTCCAAGAAGATCCTAATCCGGAGACGAGTGACGACGAAACTGGATCAGAAATGACAGATGACTATTACAATTACGACAATGATACTGTTAATAACGATGACGCTGAGACGATTAACGGTGATGTTGAAAATAGTAATTTAACCCCAATAAATTATGACGTGCCTAGTTCATCACATCATGATACTGAGTCGTGTTCGTCGACCCAAAATAATCCTACGGCACCTTACATCAAGTACCAACCGGTTTTAGGTAATGGAAACACGGCTTTACCGAATTTCCAATTCTCCGTTCAACGCACACGTGTCCTTTATCCATGTGTAACATGTGGTAAGCAATATAATCATATAAGGTCGCTAAAAGAACACGAAGAGCGTATACATAACATCATCCAACCGCCGGTCCGTAAAAAATCTGACCACGGTATTAAGAATGAGACAAATTCATCTAATAATCAGGAAAATGAAGTCTCCAATAACAATAAATCAGTTGAAAGTGCTCCTGTTAAAAATATACGCAGTGACGATACAACTATTGTTGATACAACCGAGTTCATTAAGTCCGTTATGGCATGTGAACCTGGTACAAGAATAACTTGTTGTTTCTGTGACAGAATTTATTCCGACAAATACAATTTGAAGAAACACGTAGTAGCTATTCACGGTGGAGCTCCTGAATTGATTCGAAGTTACAAACGTAAGCAGCCTTCACAGAGTATTCCTGAACCTGAGCCGGCAGTTGAAGAAGCTATTCATCAAGAGCCGCCACAGAAAAAACGACGTGTCGAACGGTCACGAAATTTGAACGTCTATCGCTGTGAAACTTGTGGAAAACATTTTTATTCCCTTAAAAATAAACGAGTTCATAACCGAAAAGTTCATGGAATTTATATACGTTCACCAGCGGGTAAAAATGTCAATAAACAAGTAGGAAATAATCACAATAATAATAGTAAAAAATCTAATGAAGGAAGTAAAGTTCAAACGAAGTTATCCTTATCATCAAGTTCGTTGACATATGAGTCACCAACTAAAAACAGTATACCTGAAAATCAAAATTCAGAAAATAGTATCCTTAGAACTTGTCCTATTTGTAATTTAAAAACAACAAAATTGAATGTTTTTAAGACTCATTGTAAAAGCCATGGTATCACTATTAAATTTGATAATATTTATCCACGTGAGCAAGATAAAACTGAACTTGATTGTAAAGTATGTGGTGAGACTTTTATGACCTCTAATCATGTTGTTGAGCATTATTGGAACATTCACCGTCGATGTTTACGCTACAAGTGTTATATTTGTGGAGCACTGTCTCATGAATCAGAAAATTTAGTTAAACATTTATTGAAGGTGCATAAAGTGTACTTTTTATTGCGAAAACCTATTTACAATTTCCAATGTCATGTGTGTATGAGAAATTTCTCCAGTAAAAGTGTTTATCGCATGCATGTAACGCAAGGACACGGATTGGATTTAAAAACTAAACAAGTTGAAGAGGTATTGAAAAGTACTGGACGAATCGATTATGATGCATCGCCATTATTGCCACCACCACCACCACCTCCACCATTATTATCACCAAGATCAGCATCGGCAAAGAAACGAGCCATTAAACGTGGTTTAAAAAGACCGGCTCAAATAAAACGGCAAGTTAAAGTTGAAAAACCTAGACTACCGTCAACTAGAAATGGATTACGAGAAAAATCAAAGTTTAATTATAATGAAAATATTTCATTGCTAGATACTGCAGTGAATTTCAGTAATTCGTCGTTAGATGAAATTCCCATTGCTCAGAAAAGAACAAGAAGAAGTAGCGCTTTATCCAATGATAAAAGTAATCATTCAATTAGTGATGATGTGCCAATGGAATCAAAGCCAAAAGAACCAACTTACTGTATATTATGTTCTAAAAATGGTTTTAAAAATTTAAGAAAACACTTTTTAGAATATCATAAAGTGCGTGATCCCGATCCGTTGATTGAGCAGTCCTTAAAAATGATGCCGGCTACCTCAGAACCTGTTATAAAAGCTGAAAAAACAGTAAAAAAAGAAGTAAAAATAGAAAAAAAAAAAGTTGCTTCTCCAGTTAAAAAAGCAGTGATCAGACGTCGAAGTAATCCTGAAGCACGTAAAATAAACGCTCGAGTAAAACAGCAAGTATCTCCTATAAAAGAGCCATGTATTCCTGGACCACTTCGAACATTTGCAGCAGTTAGAGATGAGGATGGTTCACTTAGATTTATATGTAAATACTGTCCACTGGAGCTGAAAAGTTATGAGAAGATGCGTCGGGATGAATATAGTCATAGAAGAGAATTTAGCAAACTCCGTGGCGTTGAAATGAAACCATCGAATCCAAAGTACCTTAATATGGATCCAGATTTAATATTGAAACAAAAAATTCGCAAGGCTAATTCATCATTATCAAAATCTAATTTACTGATGGATGATCCAGAATCTTTGCTGCGTCGATCATCATTTCCACTAGAAACATTTAAAGAAAGTAATAATTATTTAACACAAGAAAGTATAAAACAATATCAAGAACCAATAGAGCACAGGTGTTCAAATTGTTCTCGTTTATTTCGCAACGGTGATATACTGGCTTCCCATAAAATTTCATGTAAAGTACGTGTTGATCATCAGCAAATAACAAATGATACAAGCGATACGCGAGAAAGCAGTGATCGTGATTCTGGAATTGGAATAAGTATTACAATAAAGAAGAAAAATGATTCATATGAAATAGTAAGTCGTGATAACAGTGACGATAGTAAATCACAAGATTCGGAAAGTCGTCCAAATGAGTTACTATTAACTGATACTCCTTCTGATATACTTCTCAATGGAATCATCCCGAATCAAAAAAATAGTGAAGAAGTTTCTACTACGATCAGTAACAACAACGTCCTTGAATTAAATGAAACTCGTGAAGAAATAAAAATCCAAAAAATCGACAATGATGAAAATATGGATGTAGATGCTGATGACCAAAATACTATTCCTGTACCTTCTCCAGTAATTGTTAAACCACAGGTAACAAAAAGAAAAATCTCTGCTGGTTGTAGAGTACGTCAAATTCCAAGTTTAGTTTTATTGTGTACACATGCACTGGATCGAATACATGCTAATGAATCTTGTACACGAAAATGTTATATTTGCAACACAGATTGGCCATCGGCTATTTCTCGTGCTTCTCATATGACTGGAATTCATAAATCAGGACGTAGGTAATCAAATATTGATAGTTATGTCTTGACATAATTTGTGAATAGATTATTTATTACTTATAATTTTACTAATTGGATAATTTTAGATTTTGCTTAAAAATATATAAAAGTAAAATAATTATTTATAAATAACCGTTTTTTTTTTTTTTTCTTTTTAATTGTAACAATTAGACTGACAATTAAAATGTCCAATTTTAATCTAAAAGAGTTTATCAAATTTTTTTGGAATAATTAACATCAAATACTTGAGTTGAAAGATTACAATAATAAATCATTAACAATTTTGCTAGCCTGGCCCTAATAACGATAAGAAATATAAACATTTGAATTTATTTTTTTTATGTGTTATGTAAGTGTAAAAAAATTTGCAATATGATTATCACGAAAATTAGTTAAAATTTTTAAAAAATTTTAATTGAAAAAATTAAAAACTAACTACAGCAAAGAAATGCATAATACAATTTATATTGATAATTTATATATCATTTCTACAGAACAAGTTTAAAAAAGGAAAATATTGAAACTATTTGAATTGTTTGTAAATAAATGTATGAATATAAATAATAATTCCAGAATAAGGAGTTATAATTAGAGTGTTATAACTTTTTACTATAACTGAAATATAAGAATCACATTCATTTTTATTGTAATTGTATTTTTTTAATCAAATTGGACAAGCATTTATTATTTGTTTTAATGCATTCTATTTGTTTATTGTCTACATAAGAACTATTTTTGATTTTTTTTTAAGGGAGAATTTTTTACAGTTAATGTTTTTTAATTTAGATGTTTAGGTATCAATTTTTAAAAAACGAAACGAACTACCATAGACAATAATATACATAATTTTTTTCTGTATTACTTTTTTTTTTTTATTATTTAGACTGAACATTGCTTCACACTTTACGTATTTATTTTCATTTTGTATGATAATTAAAACAAGATTCATGTCGTTAAGTATGTAATTGCTAAGAACTGTAAATAAAGAACCTGAAAATTAAATCATATACATGCTTATTTATTTTCCTAAAATTAAAATTTTATCATTGTAAAAATTAATAAAGGCATTGAATTAAATTTTTAATAATAAGAATATTCGTTTATTTTGTCATTTATTTTTAAATTTTGCGATTGATTATAAAGAAATATTTCATTTTTTGTAATGAATCATTATATTTAATAACATGAAAATACTTTGAAAAAAGTCATATTTATATAGTAATATAAAATATTTTTAATTCAAATAAAATATTAATGTTTTTACTTTAATCGTTGTACGTCATAGTGAAATAACTTTCTCTATATTTATGCGCGGATTTTAATTGGCAATTTCATTCCACACAATTCAACAAAACCGGCTTCGACAGCTCGCTGGGCAGAACGAGCTTCGACAAAATTAATAAAACCATATCTTTCACCGGGTAAAACGGCAACACTGTTAACTTTGCCAAACCTAAACACAAAAATTGTACACACATTTGTAAATATTAAATTTTAACAGCAAAAAAGTTAATTACAATGTTTAACTTACTCTGAAAATTTCTTAAGCAACATACTATCTTTTATTTTAGAAGTCAAACTTCCGACCCACACAGCCTTAGCGTCAATCGTAGTAGTTTTTTGTAAACTTTTTGTTGAGTCAGTTACATCGGCGGTTTTTACTTTACCACCATTAACTTTAGATTCAATTTTTTTTGAATTTTTAGCTCCTTTTGTTTTTCTATTAAGCAATTAAAATTTTTATTAAATTAAATATTATATTTTCTTAAAATATAATAAAAAATTGTAAAAATACTTACGCTTGATATTCTACTTCAATATTAGTTGGTGCTTGCCAAGAATTATCGTGATCATTATAGTCAAATACTTCTTTAAATATACTTGTATTACTTGGATTATCATCACTATCCGATTGAAATATTTCCGTCTCAATATCACTACTTATATTACTGTCATCAAGTTTTTTATCGTAGTCATTACTCAATTCATACAAAATAGCAATTGCATCCTAAAAAAACAAAGATATTTTTTAATTAAATAATTAATTTAATTAATAATAAATTTATGGATAAAATGATAAAAAGCTAAACGAACATTTAATAGCCTTCATCTTATAAAATAAAACATACCTTTACATTAATCAATGGTGTTTTTCTAAATACTTTTAAAATATATCTCTCAGAAAATCCCATATTAATAAGTTGAACTATTTTCATCCTATAAAGTTCAAATTTAACAGGCAAACAATCTGGAAGAACATTTAATGCTTCTTGAAAACATTTTTCGGCTTCATTAAAATGCTATAATTTAATTATGCATTGATTATTTAAATATATAATATTATTGAACGATAATGATTTAATTTATTTTTATTAATTTACCTCTAGTCCCATGAATGCTTGTGCTTGCCTACATTTCATAATACTTATTAATACTGGATCATCTGTACGAGAAATAACAAATTTGATATCACTCAGAGCTCTGAAAAAATAAAAAATAAAAATTTATAATTAAATGCCAGAAACCGTAAAATTATAATCAGGATAAAATACTTACTCAAGATAACTACCAACATTTAAATAACAATAACTTCTATTAATATAATGACGAATATCTTCTAAATGATCTAATTGAATAGCCTTTGAAAAATAGTATATAGCATCAGCCTTTTGACCTTTCATAATTAATCTAAACCCTTCTTTTCCATACCCTTCTGGGGTTTTATCCCAATCTCTAGTGTTTTTGTCCTGAAAAAAAAAAATATTTAAAAATTAATTAAATATTCTAACCATATGTAAATTATTAAATAAAATTAAAAACTCACTTTTTTAACCACAGTAAATCCTTGTAAATCATCTGATGAATCAAAACTATTGATATTATTATTATCAGATATATTTTCTAACGAGTTTTTATTATCTTTAACGATATAGTTATTTTTTAATTTATTTCTTTGTTTAACAATTGACTGAACGAAAGCTGATTGCTCTAATGATAAATCATCTATATCATTTTCTATAATTGAATTGCTACTATTATGACTATCTATATCATTTATCGTATTATCAATATCGTTTTTTATGTTTTCTTCAGTGATATTATTTTTCGAATAAGATATTTGTTGGCTATTTTTATTTATATTCTTTGATACACGTGAACTTTTATTAGCAGCTTCTAATTTTTTAGCACGTTGCCTTTCTTTTTTCAATTTTTTTTTCGATATATGCACAGACATATTATTTATGTCAATATTTTCTTGTTGTACTGAATTATTATCATTAATATTTAGTACTTTCAGTATATTTTCACATTCTACAACACTATTATTTCTATCACAACGTTCGTTGTCCATTTCAACCTCCTTTTATTTAACTTAATTCAAAACGTATCGTCAAATAATTTTTTTTTAATATTTATCAACCGTATAAGTTTGTCGGCTTTGCGTTTATTATATTTATATATGTATTTAAAAAACAATTGCAGTACTATTTCTGAAAAATATAATAAATGTTAGTGCACACGTAATACCTTTATCAGTTGCTAGCTAATAGGTAGTAGGTTATAAATTAACAGAAACAATTTGTTAGTACGTACCGTTGATGACTTGAGTTGATTTTAAAATGAAGACAATACAAAATATTTTAAAATATACTTCTTGTGGGAATTATTGTGCTATCAAGCTACTAACTATATAATTGAATATCTCTTGTTTTCAAACATAAGACTTGATAGAAAACGTTG
This sequence comes from Cotesia glomerata, assembly GCF_020080835.1. Classification (NCBI taxonomy): domain Eukaryota; kingdom Metazoa; phylum Arthropoda; class Insecta; order Hymenoptera; family Braconidae; genus Cotesia; species Cotesia glomerata. The sequence goes on along the minus strand of NC_058158.1, from coordinate 32,029,365 downwards.
CAAATTAATTTCTCTTCCCACATTGATAAATATACAAAAATAATCATGTGCATTGAAATTTTTTACAGATTCCGATATTATCAGTTGCTGTTTAATTCAATTTTTTAAATTTTTATTATAAAAATCAATTATTAGAAAAATTAGAACAAAAAAAATGCTTTAAAAAATTTCCACTAATAACTTTTTTAAATTTCACATGTGGAATTGTTTTATTAAATTTTTTTTTTATAATAATTATATTGCTATACAATTTTTAAAAAATTTATAATGTCTGTCAACCAGTGTCTTTAAAATTTTTATAAATAGTATTTATGAAATTTTTATTCAATTATTTAACGTAATTATTTTGAAATAAAAAAAATTAAGTGGCTGCTCTGTTTAGAACTATTTATATTTATGAATGTGTATCCGGTATAAAAAAATTTTTTTTCAACTTTTTAATTATAGAATAGACAATAAAAATTTTCCAATTAATGAAAAACTCGTATAAATAATATCTCAATTAATTACAGTGTATTGATTAATTTATAACATAAAGTATTCAATTTTGAAAATAATGTATTTATTACCAACTGAGCAAAATCCATAAAAAATAAAAAAAAAAATAACGCATGATATTGAATCATCCGCTTTAGTGTCACGACCACCACGACCTTTCGCTACCTTCGGATTTTTCGATGAAAATTTTTGATCTACATCGTGCGTTTGTAAATTAGAACAAAGATGATGGGATTTAATAATAACGACTCGAACGAATCATCGTCAACATCCGATTATAGTAATGAAAACCTCGATATTTCTTGTAAGTTATAATATATTTTTATAAGTTGTAATTTATAATTTACTTCAAACTTATATTCTAACCTATCTTTACCATTGATCACATTTTTAATTAACCATTTTATTATTTATTATTTATCATATATATCACATGACATTAATTTAAAAAAAATGAATACCAATAATATTTCTTTTTCAATTTTTTTTTATTTTCAAAGAATTAAACCTTTAATCGAATCAGTAGTTCTTTGATTAGTCTGATATTTACAAACTATTGTAATTAATTTACCATAAAATTATTTATTAAACTCGAATATTTTATTAAACATTCTGATCATATTTATCATTTTATTAAAATTGTACTATAAATTTTTTTTTTTTTTTTTTTCAGTATCATCGCAACGTCTAACTCCTTATAGTCCGTATTTAAACTTCGATCCGGCATTTTTACCAACAAATCAACCAGAATTCATTACCTCCGATGGATTAGTTATAACTGATGGTGCAGGAAGATCTAGAGGACGATTTGAATTAGCTTTTGGTCAAATTGGTGCTTCTTGTATGATAGGTGCTGGTATTGGAGGCATGAGAGGATTTTACAGAGGCTTAAAAGCTACCACAATGGAGGGACAAACTGGAAAGCTTAGGAGAACTCAGTAAGAAATATTTAAATCAATTTGATTGCTGAATTTGAAGTTGAAAATAATAACAATTCATATTATTTTTTCAGATTACTTAATCATGTTATGAAAAATGGATCTTCGGTAGCAAATACACTTGGCGTAGTTTGTGTGATGTACAGCGGAATAGGTGTAGGTCTTCAATTAATTAGAGATACTGACGATTCGATAAATACTATGATTGCTGCTACTTGTACTGGAATGCTGTTTAAATCAACTGGTTAGTAATAAAAAAAAATTAGGATGACGTTTGACCCTAAAGGCCATCCCTGCAACTTCCCGCTCATTTTGTTCTTAAGCGCTCAAAACTATACATTACGTTTTTGAGCTCTTCGAGCTCAAAACTCTAATAGAAGTTTAATAAAACACAATTTTTTGAATTTTCAAACGGTAATAACTTTTGAATGAATGAACCGATTTTCACGCGGTTGGCAACATTCAACGCAGTTTTTGAAGCTTCATGAAAAATTTTCAAGTTTTAATCGATCGAGCCAGGAATTTTGAAGTAATTCTGAAAAAACACTTTTTTCGGTTTTCTTTCGACAACGATAACTCACGAACGAATCAACTGATTTTGACCGAGCTTGCGGTGATCGACGTGGTTTTTTAATTTTAAGAGCTGATTAGTTTTTGGAATTGATCGATAAAGCCGTTTAAAAGTAATTCCAAAAAAACCTCATTTCAAAAAATTTTTTTTTGTAGTTTTTTGAGATTTCTCAAAATCTACTGGTTCGAATCAGTCCAAATAGTATTCAAAATTTAAGTTTGGTCAAGCCCTTTCAAATGGCATCAACCGCGACTAAATCGGTCAAGCCGTTCAAAAGTTATAAGAGGGTCGCATACACACACACACACACACACACACACACACACACACACACACACACACACATACGGACATCATCGCAAAAACAATCAGGGAAGCTTCCTAGGACCTCAAAACGTCAAGATCTGATGAGAACTCGATTTTCGAAAAACGGGGTAAAACCAATAACTTCCCGCTTTTTGAAAATTTTCAATTTTCTTAGCGGGAAGTTAAAATTTTTTCATCATTACAAAATTAAATTGCATATTTTAGAAGATTGTATCTCACCAAATTTGATAAACTCACTTTTTCCAGAAGTAAATTACATTATTATTATGTCTGTGAAAAAATTTTCTAAATATGTTATACGACAGGCATCTTATTATTTTTAGTGATGATAATATCCCTATTATTTTTTTCTCTTTCTTTTTCTTTTCAACTATCATTGTTCTTGCAAATAACAATAATCACAATATAAATTTTATAATTACTACTGTATATTGCCGATTGGCGTTCTTGAATAAATAAATAAATAAATAATAATAATTATTATTATTTCTTACAGCGGGACTTCCAAAATGTTTGATGGGAGGTGGTGTAGGGTTGGCGTTAGCATCAATGTACTGCTTATGGAACAGTCGGGACTCATTAACTCAGTTAAGGCATCACAATATGAACCCAGCGTAAGAGTATGTGTGAACGAGCAGTATCTTTAACCAAAACCATACCATTAATATTTGTATCCTTGACAAAACGGTATTTCTTAAGAATGAACAAAAATAATTGACAAATATTATACACCTTCAATTATTACTTTACGATTTTTAAATAGTTGTAATTATTGAATGTATTAAATATATATATAGTTGCCATTATATTTCACCAGTCGTATTAGGGGTTTTAATTGAGATTTATAATTTTTTTTTATTCATGCTAAATGAATGAAAGAATTAAATTACTATTTGTTTATTGATCTTGCTTTTATACTGTTATACAGACTTAGACCTAAAAAAATTAGTATTTCTGCGGTAGCTTTAATTGTTTAAAGATTATATTAATCAAAATTAATACTTCATAAAATCATGGATTTTGTTTTGGTTAAATTTAAATATTGATTTAGAATGTTTTGATATTTTTTTTTTCATAATTTAACATGTAATCTGTTTCAAAAATTGAATTAATAATAAAAGATCCCAATGAGATCTAACATTTATTTGTACTGTCTTTTACCTGGTATTTAATTAATTTTTAATTTTTTTAAATATTCATTCGATCAAAAAAATATTTAAAGAGAGCTTAATTACTAATAATAGTTTTAATAATGTCGATAAAATATTACAATAATTGAATATATAAATTTTATTTCAGATCCAACTAAATGATTTTCCTCGATCGATGGGCTAGCACCGAAATTCTTCACTTTTTTGTAAATAGTTTTTGTCCGTAAAAAATTCACTGATTAAATCCAGTAAATCCAATGCAAACTTCAGCAAGCTATGTTAATATTAAAATACTGTAAATTATAGTGATTAAATCATTTATTAAAATTAAAATATATTCATTTAAAATCAATATAATTTTTCATTTATAAACTTTAAAAATTATTATAAAAATAAAAATTGACATTTAAACTAAACATTACTTATCGAAAATCTAATAGTTAAAAAAATTTTATCTGCATAAATTATTAATAGATTCTTGATGTGTTTCAAAAAGTTTCATAAACAATCACAGTTATCAACACAATTTAATAATGTAGTACACTGTTAAACATATATTTTAATCTTATCACATCCTATCTGCGTCAACTTGATATGTAATACATCAACAGAGCCATCAGTTCTATTCACACTCGGATAAAATCAAGACTTATCTCGTGATAGGATTTTGAAAAACTAGTCAATAATTTTACTTTACCCAATACGTAAAAAAAAAAACATCAATTCTAGTGTAGTATAAATTTTTTTATTATATCAATAATCAAGTAACTTAAATTAATGTGATCTGTAATTAGAACATTTTTATTACTCGATATATAATTTTTATTTGTGGTCGTGATGAGTAATAACAAAAGCTGTATCGTAGCAAAATGTGTACGTTTACAATTGATAACAAGTGTGATAAATAATTTACTTTTTTACGTGAATCCATTGTATCGTAATTCAAATTATAATTCATATAATCTCATTAACATATTAATCAGATAATACAATATTTTATTGTAACAATTGATATTATTTATTTAAAAAATTGAGTAATTTTAACTATTGAGTGTACAAATGCTTTGCTGACCAAATATTTGAACTTCGCTCTCACAATTTTACACCTTGTTTGACCTTAAAATTTTTCTATTTGTTTTTATAATTAGCGTTTACTTTTTATATTAGACATTTTTTTTTTGTTTATAAAGTAACAGTGTGGGTTATTACGTCAAAGATATTATTTAGAAAGTATTAAATTTAAATTAATGGTTTTTAAACCGAGCTGACCAATCTGTTCCATTTTCACTTATCCAAACAAAGACTATTTATAAGTATACAGCTTTTACAAATAAACATCTCTGTTGAAAATTATTCAAAATATTATAAATTTTTTAAATATTACAATTTACATACTATAAAAGAATAATAAATGGATAGCTTTAATAATAAAATAGAAATAATGGTGTGAAAGATAGGTAAGAACTCTTGGAAAAATTATCAGTCACCAGTTCTCCGGCAACTTTTGCGTAGTTCATACGCGCGAAATAGAGCTCAATACAAAAAATTATAAAATTTTTCATCTGAGTTATTTAATTTAATAATTTTAACACAATTATATTATCATGCTAAAAAATAATAATTGGATCACATCTGAGAAATAATAAAATAAAAATAACTTAGTATTATTTAAGAGTATAAAAATGAATAGTGCAAAAGCTGAAAAACGTCTGGCGATTCTTTATTCTGCAGCTGCATTACTCTCAGTGATATCATTTATTTGCATTATAACTACCTGGCAATACTGGGCTTGGACCTTGGACAGTTGTTTTGAGACTGACTGTAATTGTATTTTTTATGGTGTTAATGCATTTAGCAAACTGAGAGGTGGAGACGCTAAAATTTGTCACTTTGCGACTTATGCCGTCATTCCATCTGTTTTATTTAGTATTGGATTCGGTCTTTATCACGGTTATAGAACTTGTATCAATAAAAAATTAAGTGAACCTAAAATCATAGCCAGAAGATCAGTTAATTACAGCAGGTATTTATTATTCAATTTTATATATTATTATTTTTAAAAAATTTTAATAAATAATTGTATATTCATCATAATTGTTTAAATATTTTTTCTATGACTGTATTTGAAGACAATTATTCCGCTGTTAAAATAAAAAATACTTTATTAATGATAAGATACTAAATTAAACTTAAATAATGGATTTAATTTTAATCGATAAATTAATTAATGTAATGGATCATCACCCACCTTTGTAATTATTTTATTTATTTATTTTTTTTTTTTTTTAGTAATGAAATAGACGGAAATGTCGTAGTCGTAACTCCTAAGAGTCGATCCCCGTGTAAACATTGGACGCCAACAACTTTCTTAGCAGCATTAATCACATGTCTGTCTCTTGCTCACTCTATTGTTGTCACCGATGGTTATTACAAAACCTGTGAACAATATAAAAAAAGAATAATTCACGTTTTGGGATCATCAGGACGCGAAGCTATGGTAAAATATTTCTGATTATTATTAATTGTAATTTTTTTAGGTAATTATTATAATAATTAAAATTACTAACTTTACTAATTTCGGTGTAGGCGGTCCACAATCGATTGAGCTGTAGCGCAATATTCGATTACATGGATTACATTGAGCCTGATTCGAACAATTGGAGGCGAGGTGACGAAATGAATACCGGATTAGCTTTACTCTTTGCTCTTATTTCTATTTGGTCGAATTTTATCATCTGGATAATTATTTTTATAATTAATTTTGTCATGGCAAGACAGAGGCACAGAAATTATGGTGAAAAATCTTGTTGCTGTTAATATTTTATCTATAATAATAAGTATCTCAAAAAACTATAATCAAAAATATATATATAAATTATAATTAGAGTTTTAAAAAATATATATAAAAAATTTACAAATTAATTCAAAACAAATCATATATTTATTACACTGTAAGATGTTTTACAGTACATATTTAGGTATATTCTATAGCCTGAATTATTTTATTTCATTACTAATTTTTTTACATAAATACAATACAATTTATTATATTTACATTATCATTATTATATATTTATAATTAATTAACTCACTCATAACTAATGCATCACAACTTACTTATATTTTCATAATTAATACATAAAACTAGATAAAGTTGCCTTAGAAAAAATAACAGAAAAAACGGATTGACACACAAAACAATGTTAACTTAGATTAATTTTTTTCGATAATTATTTTTTTATGCTGCTTATGTTGTATACAAATATATTATTTCATCTCTTTTTTAATTAATTATTCAACTATACATCAATACGCTATTTATTTTTAAACATTTGTGCATTTCATTCATAAATTCATTTTTATTGTTATTAGTATTTAATAATAATTAATAATAATAGCGATCATTTCATAAAGTATACTGTTTAACAAAATACAATGTAACAACTTATAATTTTCTACTTATTATTTGTGTAAATATAACACTCACACAATTATCCAAAAAAATATTATTTCTTCAAACACTACAATTGTTTTTTCATTCACTCTTCATTTATTGTTTTTTATCGCTTGAAAAAAATATAAGCACTTTTTAAATAAATTTTTCTTATTAAAATAATACGAAATAATTGGAAAATTAAATGTAACTAAAAAAAAAAAATGCACTTGAGTTGAACAGTTGACAAAAAAAAATACTGCAATATTTGGTAAAGGCAGTGAATAAATCCAAAATAAAGCGATAAATGAACAACAATGATAATGTTAATAATAAACATGAAAAAAATGTGCATAAATAAAATACTATAGAAAATTATTAATTATAACTGTCGAGGAATGTTAACATATTAAATTATGTAATAAATAGCTGCAATTTTTCAAATATGTTTTTTTTTTTATAAATATTAAGTTAATTTTTTAAATAAAATTTTTTTATAGTTTATAAAATTTAGCTGCTTTGAATAAATATTTGAGTACTTGTTGAAACAATCAAAGACAAATAATAACTGAGACAAAATAGCTGAAAAAATAACTTTTAGTGTAAGTAATTATGTTGAAGACTAAAATTGTATTTTCGATCATATAAATACCCTTCGGTTATTTTATCTGTTATTTTGTCACCGGTAATCTTGAGTTTTGATAAAAACTTTTAAAAGTTCAATTTATAATGTATATTTTCAAAAAATCTCACTGACGTCTTTAATCAATTTCAATATTGGTGATGTTATACGATTGTTATTATTTTATTGTTATAACTGATTTCTAAATCACACTCTATTTTTATAATACAGTATAATAAATAATTTATGTAAATAATATTCATCGAGCAGCAGTTTGATAAAGAAAGGCACCTAATTACATACAATTTATGTTCTAGTTTTTGTATATAAGTTATACAGAAAATCATTTTTTCGTTACAATTGAGATTTTTTTTTAATTTTTAGCTATTCTATAAATTTATATATTGTCTCTTTATTAAATTAAACTGATTAAAAAATTTATTTCACAGTCAATTCGATAAAGGCGCAGTATAATGGTGAATTCAAAAAAGCAACAATTAGGTCAAGGAATATAAATTTATACATGAATTAAATAACCATCATAAGTGATTATTTTAATTAATGCCCATTTAAAAAATATTGAGTCTAAAAATATTGTTTACAAATAATAGTTTAAGCTCTTAAAAACAGCTTTATTCATTACAACTAATTCAATTTTTTTAATATGCATACAATGCTCAAATTTTAGCATTAAAAGTAGAACTTTTAATTTCATGTTAGTAAAATAATAAATAAACTTACAAATTTATGTTAAACAGCTAAAATTTAAGAGGATCAGTCTTCGATGAAAAAAGCACTTATTGAGAGACTAGATATTTAAAATCAATATTTTTTTAACCATCACTGCGCCTTTTGATGTTAAGTTTTGATGTTTGTTTTTATAGATATATCTATTATTATTCTATTTAATTTGTTTATATATAGTTCGACCAGGTGTTGATCGTTAAGAAGTGATTTTTATAAGCATTTAAAAATGTACTCAAATGTATTATTACAGATTTTTTAAAATATTTACATAATTCTTTCAAAAATGATTTTTTTTATTTAATAAATGGTGAGCTGCTTGTAAAATTTATTTTCCATATTTAAATACGATAATAAATACAATATTTATCAAGAAATAGTTAATACAATAGAAATTTACAAATCTTTAAATGTATAAATGTTGTGAAAATGTTTAGCTGCAAAAATAGATGGCTGTATTTACTTTGTTACTACTATTATTTTAATAACTAATTTTTTTTATTTTTCACTTTTAATCACACTCATTTCGGTATTGATTAACTTGTTTTTGGTTTCTAGATGCCGAGTTTTTTTTTTTTTTTTTTTTTTTTTAAATTTAAACAATAAGCACAGTTAGTTTTTAATGAAAACAATTACCAGCTTTTATAATTTATTTCATTATTTTATAGATAAATACTATTTTGTTATTAGTTATAATTTAACGCACCATTCTAGTCAGGTATTTTTAGGCTCACGATACAATTCGTGAAATATTATTAGAAATAATATAATATTTATTTTTTAGCAATTTATCGAGGTAATAAGATGAAAAAGCGGTGCTTTTTAATGTTAATATAGCATTATAAATTAATTAACAGAATCTTAACCGAAGAGAGATATATTATTATATTTTTTTTTAAATATTAAAAATCATTATTTTCAAAATTTTTTTTTTAAGTTGTGTGAGCCACATACTTAAAACAAAATGAGACTCGTTGACTAAAAATAAACAAATCAAAAAATTTTTTTATTATTTCAAGACCGATATCATGGTTGTCAAATGTAGTTCAAAAAAATTGAAAAAAAAGTGTGCTAATCTCGGTAAAAAACTAATAAAGAAATATCTTTAAAAAATATGAAAAAGGAATGATGAAAAATTTTTATAAAAAAAAAAAAATTTATTAACTGGAATAAAAGTTTGAATCTTTGAATCAAATGTAAGTGATGGTTAATTAAGTCATGGCATTAAGAGTGATGGACAAAATTTTTTTTGGTAAATTAATTTAATTATAATAAAGGTGTGTAAATAAATGCAGTTATAAATAATTAAGGTAAAGTGAAAAAATGGCAAGGTAAAGGTTGATTCGAAATGTCTTTTTTGCAGTCATTGAAATGAAAAAAGTCTTAATATTTAAAAGATAATATTGTGATAATTGATTATCTAGTTCATACCCTGCGTAATTAATCAGCAAAAGTGTGAATTCAAGTTTTTTTTATCCTAAACGTAATTTGGACCAATGTCCATGTAGTGTCTCTGATGTACTGTATTAATCTCGGAAATAATCAATAAGTGGAAAGTTAGTTAAGAAATTTAATCAAAAAGTACAAAGTATCATTAATTATCTCCTTTAGTAACCTAACTAACTTAAATGAATGTAAAATATATATTTGAAATATATTTGTATACTCTACGAACTATTTGATAGTAAATCATTTTTGTACATTAATTGACACTTTATATTAAGTATTTTCACACTTGTCTTATAGTACTTCGTATATAATTTTTTATAAAAAAATTTAACAGAAAAATCATTAGCTTTCGTGATCGTTAGATTTTTTGAATATCACCATTACAAAGTTGTAATATTGTAATGTGAACTACAATTCGAACACACATGAGATATCGGTATTATCATTAAATAAAGAAAAAAAAAATCTTATAAATAAATAAAGAAATAAAAATAATATAATAACTTACAAACAAAGTAGCTTAAATACAACTATCATTGGTGGTTTCTCAAGTAAATGGATTGCTTCTTCGTTTAAGTGATCCGAAACGTTTCTCCGGTTCACGAATAACTTCGAAAGGCGTAACGGCAGATCCACTTACCGTTTTTTCATCGTTTTCATCACTCGGAAAGTCTTCAAAGCTCATATTACTGAATCCAGCAGTAACAGCGCCTTTTTTCGACTTAGGTGTCTTTTTATAAGAAACGCCTTTGGACTTGTGTGGCGTTTTAACAGATAATACATTAATAGCATCGCTACGATTTTCGCCAATGAGATGATACTTGGATTTATCTGACGATTTGGCCTTGTCTTTTTTGTGTTTCAATGATTGATCAGTAACGACTAGGGGTTCAGGTGACATCGGTGATAGAATATCCGGCGATATATTTGATATCGATACACTGTTGGTCGCATTGACAATTATTCTCGCTGTTTGAATCTGTTGTACTTCGGGTTGTTGTATCACATAAACTGATTGAGGTGGTAACTGCTGCTGTTGCTGTGGCTGCATATTCATTACTGATGAAGAAAATTGACAGGAGTGCGTAGACTGGGCACTGCTTGACAAAATGGTATTAAGTGCATTATCTACAAATCCGGGAGATTGTGATAACGGCAATGATGTAGGTCGTTGTTGTTGTTGGTGGTGTTGTTGCTGTTGTTGCTGATGTTGGTTGTTAAGAGTCAAAGTTGCAAATTCGTCAAAAGGAATTGACCCAAAAAGATCTTTAGGTGTTGTATTATTAATAGTTATAATATTTGTATTAGCTGTTGCTTGTCTGTAATTAACAGCTGGAATACTATTAATAGTATTTACTTGACTATTATTCTGAGATGTTATTTGAGTCGTGTTATTTAAACTGAAGTTTGAGTACGAATTAGTATGACAAGGTAAAGACGTAATTTCAGTCTTTGTTTGGTAATTACCGAGCTTATTAAACGGATTCGTAAAACTTGAATTAAATGGCAATGACCCAAAAAGATCTTTATCTTCTCTAATTACTTCAGTAGTAAATTTAACAGGCTGCGGACTCATAAAATTATCATTTTCATAATTATTCCAGCTTTCTAGAGGTACATTCGACAACCCAGGAGTTTTTAATATAACGTTTGAATCTGTACTATCGTCAATATCAACTAATGTACCAGAAACAATTGGAGAATCCGTTATTGGAGATATTAAATTGGTATTTGGTGGAGTATTAGGTATATTATTAGTTGATTCAACTATCTTAATAATATTTTCTTTACTATCACTACTTTTACGTGAACTTGTTGGTCTTGGAAAAGGTGCTAAAGCAAAAACATCCTCATCAGTTTTAAAAATACCATTTTTAACAATATTAGTCTTATTTATTTCATCGGAAGAGCTGCCATTATCAGGTAAACGAGGCTTTGAACCATACTGATGTCCAACAAAAGGGTCTCCGTGTAACTGCCCAGGTTTAGCTTCAGGATCAAGTTCATCATCAAGTAAAAGAGGTTTTTCACCATACTGGTGGCCTACTACAGGATCTGCGTGAATTGTAGGTAACGCTTGATGTTCACGATGTCTTTTTGGTTTCCTAATTCTGTGATCATCTTCGTGAGTTGCTACAGATTCACATTCTGCATGATAAGCCGAACTGCCACAAGTGCGAACACTTTCTGAAATAGTTTCGTCTATTTTTCGACGATCATCGTCATTTTCATCTTGGTCATCATCCAGTTCATTACCGTCTTCGTAATTCATTGCTTTAAGATCACTCGCTGATCCTATTGAGTCATCGGACTCATACTCGACAGGTGTTTGACCAGATTCTTGAGAAGACACTTCTTTTTTTCGTCTACTTAAAACACCTTTTACACGGCGACGTTTTTTCTTCAGACGTTCTTGGTTTCTTTGTGCTATTTCTTTATCACTGTCACTTGACAAATCGTCAGCATTGAAAGCCAGCTTTTCATATTTAGACCGATCTTCAACGGGCACACGCACGAATTGGGGTGATATTGGACTAGATTTTGTTAACAAAGATGCTTCATCATCAGCCGCTGGCTGTTCTGTGTCAGGACTCCAGTGAACTGTTGTTAACTTTCCACTTCGTAAATCTGATTCTGTAAAATAAAATTTATCGTTAGATTATTTTATTTATTTAAATAACTATTGTTAATTGAAAATATTTAATTATAAATTTAAAAAGAAGGAAAGAAAATGTGTAAGATTATTATATTGTCAAGGTCGAGCAGGAATTTTTGAGATTATTGTATTGGTGATTTTATTAGTCGGCGAAGCGTTTTTTATTTATCAAGTTTAATTTGTAATAGTCGACGAAGTAATTCATAGTCTGGATTTAGATGGAAACTTTAAATACTTACCTAAATAAGTACTGTATTCCCTTACCAATAAATTAATAAATATAAACAGTATATTTACATTTTTTTCACATTTTTAAATTGTTTTTATACCAGCAGAAATATGTAATAAATTAAGTTATTATATTTTATTAAAGATTATAAATAAATTACATATTCATAAAAAGACGATTGAAGATTTGAAGTTAAAAAGTTTTTTAATAATTGAAGTATCAGAATAAAATAAAATTGTTTTACAAACAAAATTTTAGTTAACTTTTATTTTATTCTGCGCTCAATTTTAAGTAACTTATAAAAAAAAAAGTTAATTTTATTAGATAAAAGATAGGAAATTCCGATTAGGTCTGTTACAGACTGTGCAATATAAAATTTTGTCATTAACGTGTTTTAAAATTACTTTATAGATGAAAAGATAAATGAACCAAGATAAAGAAAGAGATTAAAAGTACTGATTGTAAGATATAAAAGTCAAGCAATTGTTGAAGAAGCAAGAAAAAAATAAATTTAAAAGTATGAGCGCTATCACTTCGTCTGGAACAGTCCTAATCAGATTTTTGGGGTTGGGAAACGATTTACAAAACGCAGTAATCACTTTCAAATATAATTTACTTTTGATAATTATAGTATTTTTAATTTTCGAATGGAAGATTTTTTAATTTCATGAAAGCGAGTGACGAATAAAGATAAAAAATTATATTAAGAAATTACTGCGTTCTATTGAGAAAAATGATTTGACAAACAAACATTTTATGTGCTAATGTACATTTTTATTGCTTGAGAATAAATCGACAAAGATACAGCGAGAATAAAAGTAGACAAAACGAAAAATTAAAAAATTTAATCCTATTGTTTCCTCGCCATTCAGTAACAACTATTAATAATTAATTAAACAGTTAATTGAGTGATATAAAATATTTTAATTATAATCATCCGAAAGAAAAACAATAAAATCTGTATATCTTTAAATTCATGTGCGTCTCACTCACTTATAGAAATTATTTATTTTTAATAATATAGTTGATTTAATTTTTAAATTATTTATCTTTTTTTCACTTTATTTATTATAAACAAAAAAATAATGTTGACCTTTGCAACTGTTTCTTTTAATCAGGTATTTTATGACACTGGAATAAGGGCACTTTAATAGCCCATATAATTTATAACATAATCATATTAACAGGAAGCCCGAATAAACTAAAAAAAATTATTTTAATCGCCTCCCAAGCTCATTAGGGTGTTCCAGACAACAGATACGCAAAAAATTATCAACGGACCACCTCAATTTAAAATTATTAATGATTACCTAAAAAATTTATACTACTGAAATAAAACATTTAAAATTAAATCCACCCCGATTGAATGTCTCTGTGCAAAATATTTTTTATACATCAAGAAAAAATATAATACTTATTATTACACTATCAATCATTATTAGTTTTTTTTTTTAATTTTCTTTTTTTTTAAGTACGATCTTATCGTCTGGTTATAGATTTGAGAAAGACGCAAGACAGTACAGTTTTTATAGATCAATAATTAAATGGTTTGTCATACTCTTACTTTGTTCCGTTCTTTTTTTTTTTTTTCTATATTTATTTATATATATACATGGTTAATTAATTGCATTAATTATTAATTATCTATTAAAGAAGAAAAATGCTTAATATATTTTTAATTTTTTCGAAAAGAGCTAATTAAAAAATTTTAACTCTCAATAATTTTTTATTTTAAATGTTAGTTGTTTTTTCCTTTGTAATTTTTTAATAGTTAATGTTATTATTGATAAATATATTAAATATTTCGAAAATTTAATTTAAATGCTAGTCGAGCAAAAATCTTTCCTGCCGAGACAATGTATCACAAACGGTATTACCCAGTGTACTGTTTTATATAATTATTATTCACTATGATCCAACATTGCAAGTACTTTCTTTTTACTCAAGTATTCTGTTGTTAAAACATATTATGGAAATTTAATACGTATAAAATAATAACTTTATTGATGATGTTGGTCCATAACGTTTATAAACGAAAATCAAACGATGATAGACACGCGATGACAATAAATATTAAGAGGAATAATTAGACAATAATTGTAACAGTTTAAAAGCATATTTTTATGGAACATTTATGAGAAATGTGAATTCGATGTTTTTTTTCTTTGATTGTATTTTTATATCATACTATAAGGAATCAAAGATAAAATTTATATCGATAATATTATATACATATATATAGATATATATGAGTATGAAATATATTTTTTAATTTCATTTATTTCATTGAGCGTAACAATAACTGAGCAAAAAAAAATCACAGTATTTTTTGCTTAAATGAAAATTTTACTATTCCTTTTTGTTTATATTGATAACTTAAATTAATTTAAATTTGACGTTTTTTCTAATAATTTTACCGCAATAAAATGTTTTAATAATACTATTTTTCATTAATAAAGATGGAAATAAAACTTGTGATGATTTCAAAAGAAAAAGTAAGACTAGATAATCCATACTGAATTTAGAATTAATCGAATTGGCAACACTTGACTATCATTAAACTTATTCACAAAATTATTTTTTATCACTATGTAAATGTAATATCTATTTTATATTTTTTAATTATCTTTGGTGATGCATAAAAGTGATGTGAAGTTGAGTAGATAATTTCGCAAATATAGTTATAATTTCTTGTCAACAGTGAAATGCAACGAGTATATTATTTTCGCGCAAAGGATTTTTTGATTTATATGTTTGATCAAACAAATAAAGTTGATATACATGGAATGATACGTTATTTGTTATTTTAACTTTTCAATCAATTTCGACGATATTTAGTTGCACCACTAATTCCGATAATTTTCATACTTTAAATGAAAATAATTTAAAAGAAAATCACAAAAATACTCGGCAGGTCATTTTTGTTGCAAGTAAACGTTAATTGAATGTTAAAATAAATGACCATCTTTACTATATTTGAACTTTACATTTCATTAATTATTTTTTTAATTAATTATTTAATTCCCTGCGCTAACAAACTATTTAACCAACAGATGAATATTTTTATTTTTTGCTAAGTCTCTCCCGCGTTATCACAACTATACTTTTTGTTTCTTTTATAAAAGACGATTGTTCTAAATAAATAAATCATTAGTAAATTTCAATTTACGCGTACCTCGGGGAGACATTTATAAATGTATTTTGGTCTACATAAAATGTTAAAAGTATCACGTCTACTCATTTTGTTTACGTGAAAGACGTTCAACAAGTAAATTCGATAAGTATTTTTTTTTTTTTAATTTTTCTTTTCTGTTTTTTTTTTTTTGTCTTTTTTTAAGAGGAAGAAAAGAGGAAGGATAGAATATACAACGAAGAATCTCAAGCATTACCTCCAGCGATTGCAGTCGTCTTGGATCCAAGTTTTGATTTTTTACCCGCTGAAATAAAAATTTATAGATTATAAATTATTTCTTAAATTAAAATTATTAAAATATAATTTATTTTGTCAATATACAACTATCATACCAGGCAATGAAAAAGGAGCCGATTCAAATGGATCTTCTGGTACTTCTGAGTAAGACATAACTAAACTTTCTCGACTCTTAACACCACCAATACTGCTGTTACTACCCCGTCGAATTTTGTCAAATTCAGCTCCAAAAATATGATCTTCTGTTAATTGGTTAAATGGTTGTGTATCTTCAAAAGGATTCCAAATTGATACATCAGCACTCAAAGATCGACTTTCTGCACTTGACACACTAGACAATTCACCCTATACCACGTATAAATTTATGTTATTGATTTGCTCTATTTTTTAAAATTGATCTACGATCTAATTGTGCAGTGCAAAATAAAAAAATCATTTCTATCGAAAATAATGTTGGAAAATCTAATGAAATGATTTAATTAAAAAAAAAAGTACATAGAACTTAAATAGAAGTTACTCTTTTTTAAACACTTACTAATCCTTTGGGAAATTTAATTAAAACATAGTTTTAAGTACAGAGAATGAGAAAATAATAAAAATAAAATCGTGCATTTGTTTACTTACAACACGTACATGGGAGGCGCTCGTGCCGATGCACGGCCTTCCGTCTGTTTTAATATCTGGTAATGTATCTTCTTCTGAATGCGGTCTCACTGAAGCATCATAAGGTGCCAAAAATTGAGATGTCTCATTAGCAAAAACCCTTAAATAATAATAAATTTTATTTTATAAAAATACTTAACTAATTAATTTTATTTTTGCAATAAAAATTTATTATGCATAAAATACGTACTTATTGAAAGCACTTGTATCACTAACATTTCTTCGATGCCTTGATGATGACGCTGTCGGACTATCCGGCGGTGAAGTATTAGCACTAATATTTTGACTTAAACTCTCAGATTTATTGGTTTGCTTAGAAGAAGCTTGAAGTGGGAAAGTGAGTGGTGCTTTAGCTTGGGATAATGGAGTATTTATTTTTTGTGGTAGTTGAGTTGGTGAAGCAAATATCATAGAAGATCCACTACTTGTTGGAGTCGTTAGTTTTGGAAGAACTTTGGTTGATCCTGAAGCTGGCATTTTACAAGGAGGTGGCATTGACCGAGCATCGTCTTTAAATGGATCTGGATAGCCTAAAAAAATAACAAAGATATTTGATAAAAAAAAATGTCTATACTGATGGAATCATAATCACTAGGTAAAACTTTGATAAATTTACCGGAAGATGGAAATAAAGCTTCTAATTGTTCATCAGCAACTCCTGGTCTTATTTCATGTTGTCTTACATCAAAATAATATGCAGTTTTATCTTGAACTGTTACAGGCGATTGTTGAGTCAGTTGGGATGCATGCCCAGATGCTAATGGGCTCTGAGACTGACTAAATGGAGAAGTCTGATTGGGTACAAAGGAGGAAACACTTTGACTTGGAGAAGTAATATGTGGTGAGACTTGAGCGAAAGAGGATTGCATTGATAACTGCAAGGGTTGTGATGGTTGATTTGACGGCATCGTAGGTACTATTTGCACACCTTGAGCTATATACGGTTGTTGTGAGGTATTAACTGTTGCCGATTGATTAACTTGTACGTAAGACACTGAAGTACCACTTTGCTGTTGTATTTGATTTCCTTGGCCAGATATTTGACTAACAATCTGACCAGTTAAACTAATTGGACCTGTACCTACTCCTTGCCCTTTTGGCCTTTGTCGTGGTGTAACGGAAGTACCTTCAACTGTTAATGCTACTGGTGTTGGTTTTGAAATTTTAATCGACGCTGATCGTTTTACACTTTCAGATTCGAGTGGTGCACTAGGTAAACTATCAATAGTGGGCGTTGCAACTTTCTGTAAAATTGTTTCCAGCAATTAGCAAGATTAATAGTGTGAGTTATTTAGATTGATTGAATAAAATAAAACTCACAAATAAATTTTGTACGGCACATTCTTTGCCTTGAATTTGAAAAGCCACGGACGACACTTGAAAAATATCAGGTCGTAAATCTGGATCAGGTTCTAGCATATATCTTATTAAATTGTGTAATGCTTTGTTATATCTGTTGATACAAATTTTAGAAATTAATAGTTAGAACCTGAATTAAGAAAAGTTTATGTTTAAAAGCATTCGCATTAGAATTCACCTTGAATTATCGGGGATAGTAAAATTTCCTGATTGAATTGCAAGTGTACTTTCTCCAAAAGGTAAAGTAAAGAAACACAGTTTATACAATAAACATCCTAATGCCTAAATAAAGAAATAAACAAATTAGATAAAATTTATTAGATTATGTTGACTTGTGAATTAAACAAATATTATTATTTTATTACCCAAATATCAGCTTTAGTAGTTATAGGTTTTCCACAATACATATCAACCATTTCTGGAGCCCTGTAACTCAAGGTTGTATATTTTTTTATTTCTTCCTCTACAACTGCTGCACCTTGGACACTTGGATTCAATACTTTTCCCGTAGCTGAACCAAAATCACATAATACATAATGTCCTGAGTCAGCAAGTAATATATTTTCCACCTTAAATAATTCAGCACATTGATATTATTTGAAAACAAAATAAAAATACAAGTCATTACTTTAAAATAAAATTAAATGTAATTTACCTTCAGGTCCCTATGAATAATTGGCGTTTGACAATGATGCAATCGCGAAACTGCTTCACACACATCGCAAAATATTTGTAGCACTTCAGATTCACTAAAACCCGTTTGTAACCTTGGAAAAAAGAAATATTTATCATAAACATCTGGCACGTATTTAGATATCAATTCACTTAAAAAGTAATTTATCATTTAAAATAAACTTAAATCCAATCCAAGTATTTCTATATAAAATAGCCTTGAATTACAGATAAAAAATCGATAAATTATTTATTTTGATAGATATGGGTATGAGTTTTTTTTTTCTTTACCTATTATTCATCATTTGAAGGACTTGTGATTTACAATAGGGCATAAGAAGTAGGAGTTCATGGACTCCACCTCCTATATGAGTAATACTACTATCTACATATCCTATAATATTTTTATGTCCACTCAAATTGCTCTGAAAATAAAATTTATTAAATTAATTAGTATCTTTAATTTAAAAAAAAAAAATCACTTAAATAAATTTACATCAGTTTTCAAAACTAAATTTAATATTTTACTCTACAGTTAAATTTTTAAATGTCTAAACGATATAACTATTGCAATAATAAGATTAAAGTTAAATAGAAATAAATCAATGGAAAGAAAAGACACTAGACCTATCAAAGTGACCTTGATATTACATGTGAAACAATACCTACGTAATTTATAAATCTTAATAAATAATTTCAATTCTTGAATGAAAAAAATTAATAATAAATTCAATTCTATTAAGAATTCAAGATAAATACTTACTGCAATTTGTATTTCTCTTTTACATACATTGAGATCATGTTCATTATTGACATACATGCGTTTAAGAGCATATCTACCATTTGATGACTTAACCAAAAATACTATGGCAAATCCTCCTGTAATTTAAAATAATTATTGCTAAAAAAATAAATTCTAATAACATCTAATCTAACAAGTTTAATCATTAATTGCTAACTATAATTATTAATCTACATTGACCATTAATTGTAAATGTATGTAGTTATCGTAAATGTTACGTTAAATTAAAAATAATCTAATTTGTAAGATTAAATACGTTCTGATTCTTATAAATTAAAGATACATATTGTCCAGACATATAAGTAAGATAGCAATATGATAGCATGCTTAAAAATAATAGATAATAATATAATATAAGCTTGACTAGTAGCAATACAATTTCATTCAGTTCGCAAACAATGATGTCATGAATCAATCATGATTAATTAAGGGACAATGGTCGGTTACACACAGACAATATGACGTTTAAAAACTATATCATCATATGTTTACATCTGCATCTCTTTAAAAAAAAAATAAAAATAATAACAATAATAATAAATAAAGAAAAATAATAAGAATAGAAAATTGTAAATAAATAATTAACATAAAAATTTGAGTAAGATTTTGAAACAAAAAGAAACATTCTTTCGTTATCATATTTATTGCTGATAATACATTACTCAAAGCGATAAATCAATTGTTAAAAATTAACGTCGGGACTAATAAGTGTTGAATATGTAATGAAATAAATTAATTAATACAAGTACAATTAATATTCAAAGATGGATTAATAATGTCCTAAATTATGATTGAAACGTTAATTAAATTAATAAATGGGCGTTGATATAGGTAATAAGGAAGCAGATTAAAGAAATAAGAAGTTAAATACACGTATGGAAAAAAAACTTGTAAAAAGAAGATACATAATGAATATTATACATGTACATATAGATGTTATCTTGTGATGATTTTACCTTCAGCAAGGACTTCCTCAACGGTGACTGTGTGTCGACCGACAACAAATATTTTGCCCAGGTAACTATTGGGCTCTTTAGATGTGTTGTCAATTTTCGAAAAAAGCTTCTTCATGTTGGCACTTGGTCAATATGACCGATATTGTACGGGGATTGACATAAGGCCTCTTACGGCCGGTTATCTGGAGCACGATTGCGCGTGAAAGCCACGCGATATATTATTATAATTACTCGTGATCCGTTATTCCCACAATTTTTGTTATTATATTCTATTGTACAATATTACTCACTCTATTTAGATAAAATGTGATACTAAAGTGCCTTTAGTAGTAGCCAATAAATATTATATATTTTTGCGATAACTAATCGACGTATTCTTTAGCCAGCCGACATTTTCGGGGCTGTGTAATTTTTTGTTGCGCATGCGCCAGTTTTACGTGATATACTTGTGTATAAGTATATTATATCTGTATGCGTATACATACTTGTACTCATATAATAAATCCAGAGTGTATATGTATATTTTACACTTGGAGGAAACATATGTACTATAATAACTGTCATTTCCGGTTATATGTCAAAAATTATAAATTATTATTACTTGTAGCTAATTAATTAAAAATTGCTATTTGTTAATTTTCCTTTGCATTATTTATGTTTTTTATAGTTTGTAATAATTGAATATTAAAACTGTTTTATTGTACTTGATTAGATAGAATATGTTAATTATTACGTTAATAAAATTTTATTAAATTTTAAATCTTAAAAACATTATGATAAAAAAATAGTAATATATATATATATATATATGGAGTCATTTGATTTTATTTTTTTGTCAAACTAAAATATAAAAAATAATTTTATAGGAAAATACATTTAAAACTTTATAAAAATTTTTATTCTTTTCATATTTAATTATTTTACTTCATACAAAAGAAAAAAAATTTCTAAATGTACTGCTATTTATTCTTGTATCGTGTATTAGTAATAAGGTTTATTTATATTTCTTTGGAGGCCTTTGCCTTGCGTTAATTTTTACGTTAGTGAAAGTTACTTCATTGATTGTTCTATTAATAGTTAGACGAATTCAGTTATTAAACTAATTCACTAATTATTTATTTTAAGGATGATCCAGATGATGAATTGAAAGGGGCGTAAAACACGCAGTAGATAAGATTATTAATTTTTGATCAATAAAAATTGTACTAAAAATAATATTCGCTTATTTTATTTAAGATTAAATTCTCTAGAAAAAAAAACTCAGCTTCTAGCTTACAAGAAAATAAGTTTTACGATAAATTTTTCTAAATGTAAAATTATTAATATTTAATTAAAAGTTAATTATTAACGTGAAGTAGAAAAAAAATCTAATGAGATTTTTTGGATTACCAAATGCAGCGTTTCAGCCAAATCTAAAGAAAGAAATGTTTTTTAACTAAAAAAATATGTATTGTCAACGAATACTCATAAACGTAAGAATTTTTTTCTCTAATAAATTTCATCCGCTAATTTACATATGATTTATTTATAGAAGTATTAAAACTGTCAGGTGTCTACTATACTATTAACATCATCAATCATTTTTGTGTTTTAAATAATTAATCATTTTTAATCACTTTAATGCTTGAACTATTTTAAGGTATACTGAATAATTTCTCTCGATGACAGCGATCAATAATAGTTTTGTCACCATTTTTATATCTAAATTTAATAATTTCTTGCTTAATAAATTATTTTTATTGTTTATCAAAGTTATTTAAAAAAAAATTAAATTTATTATAATTGAAAAAGAATTTTATTTCATAAATTACATTTTTAATACTTAATGGTTTATTGAACTATTTCATAAAGAAAGTTAATGATCAAAAAATCACCATTAAATATTAAATATGTTGATTTATTGTTATTTGTCACGTGGGCTAATTGATATCTCTATTTCTCATACTATAATATAATAAATACAAAAATTCACTAATGAGAAATGGCTCCACTTTGAATTAGCGACTATTTTTGAAAACTAACCTTAACTATTGACAGTAATTATTGTTTACTCAAGTAAAGGTTATAAACAGTTCATCTGTTTGTTAGTGTTTTTTTTTATTGTTGAACATTAAATAATAAAATGTCATTGATCTATAGAATTATTTACTAGAAATTGGTAATTGCATAAATAATTTTATTATAATAAAAATAAATGAAATATTCTAATACTTATCAATTTACAGGTTTTCAATCAAAAGATTTCTCTTGTATAAGATACATGCCGGGAGAAATTCAGGTTGTGGTTAGTAATTTATTTAATATTTTATAAAAAAATACTGTAATAATAGTTTTTAAAAGTTGAATTAAAAATTTAATGTCAGTACATTCTCTATTTTATCATTGGCATTGTGATATTAAAACATGTATTTTTTTTTTTTTTTAATTATGACAGATTTTTTTGAGTAAACGTCGATAAACGTAAAGAATGTCTGACAACGAGGATACTCTCGAGGAGATCAAGGCTATACAAGAGGTTTTGTCTCAAGATGACTTTGATTACGATGATGATGATAATAATGATAATGATGATGATGATGATGATGATGATAAAAGATTTGATCGTAAGCCTTCAGTTTCAAACAATCCATCTTCTACGTTTGATTCTGATGATGAATCTTCGAACGATGATGCTCATAAGCTAGCCGTTGAATCTTTAAAATCTGTTGAAAATCTTATGCTGCTTTGCAGGCAAGCTGAACAAGCTATTCAAGCCAAAATCGAAGAAAATGCAAAGAAGCGCCAGGAAATTGATTACCAAATTCATTTATTGGCAAAAGGAGGCAGAGCTAACTGGAAAGTGCCATATAACAAAGCTGGTATGCCATATTTCAAAGATGAAAAACAGTTTCCAGCTCCGAAAAACGAAGATACCAAGATGAAAGAGAAAAATAACGAACTTTTAATATCACATTTACGGAGGCCGATCAGGTGGACTTACAAAGATCGTAATTATTTGAGAATTGCGATACGTAAGCAAGCAGCTAGTGACACATTTGATAAAATGATTCGAGACAGCAGCAAAAATGATACAACTAGTTCGGAATTACAGCCTCCCAAAGATCTGCGTACGATGGTAGGACCTTTGGGAGCGCGTGAATTTGACTGGATGAAAATATCAACGATTGATATGAAGTGTCGTCACACTCCTAATGAATGTCGCGTCATGTGGAACATATTGCTTCATCCAGATATTAATGACAGCCAGTGGAAAAATGATGAAGAAGAACTACTTAAAGCCAAAGCTCGTGAACACAAGCTACAGGATTGGGATACCATTGCAAAAGAATTAAATACTGGTAGAACAGGGTATGTTTGTTTTATAGCGTTTCACAGGACATTAGAGAACTCGGTTTATAATGATCGGGCTTGGTCATTGCATGAAAACAAAATATTAACCGAATGCGTAGAAAGATTACGATTTGGTGATTTTATACCTTGGGGACGTGTAAGTACGTATATTAATGACAGGACGAAAACCCAAATTTATGCACGTTGGAAGTACAATTTGGATCCATCGTTAAAAAAAGGAAGGTTTACTGCTGAGGAAGATGATTTATTATTAGATAGTGTTGCCAAGTATGGACAAAATTTTCCTAGAATATCTGCAGACATAATGCCTTATAGGTCTAGTGTTCAATTGAGTGGTAGATTTAAATTATTGATGCTAAAAACAAACAGTTCTTATAATTCATGGTCTTTACCTGAAGATCGCCAATTAATCCAACTTTATGAAGAATTTGGATCACAGTGGAGTATGATTGCCAGCATTATGAAAAAAGATCGTACTTATATACGTCATCGGTATACTATTATAACACGTCATATGTCTAAAGGTATTCGATTGGCAAATATACCCCGAAAACGTCCAATTGATGAGGTTGATTATGAGAATGATGATGAAGTAGATGACCCTGATAGTAGAAATGATAATTTGGGTACTAATTCTAGCATCGACGCACAATTGATGAGATATTTTCAAGGTATACAAGCAACGGAAAGTAAGCCTGGACGTAAAGCTGTATATCACACTCCGGATCAACTAGAACTTCGCACTAAAAAGTTGGATCAAATATTTGGAATTCTTAACGTCAAAATCGAGATTCCAGATAATTTAGATGTTTATGATTTAAGTGAGAAAAATAAACAATTGTTATCCTCTTATAAAGAGTATATTCATCTCAAGTCATCAGTAAAACCACAAGTTATTGAGGAGTACAGACAGAAAATGTTTGGTGATTTTGATTTAAATGATATTAGTGAGCCTTTCATTCCACCTGCACCCTTTGGTTTGTTTCAAAATGGAGCGAAAAGAATTAATCAACGTAAAAAAGCTAAATTTGATGGCCGTTTAGATGCTGAACCTGTTCAAAATTTACAAATTGTATTGGATATGAATATGGAAACGCCTTCCAATGTGTTAGAAAAGTTAAATGATGAGGAAAAAGAACAATTTGATAAAATATCCCAATTAGTGGCCTCTAAGTGTACACGATTACAATTCGCTGGTAGATTTGAACAAGCGTATGTCCCATCGGTAGAACCAGTGAGTAAACCTGCTAAAAAATTAAATCCTTCTGATAAATTTAAATTTAAACCGGTGCCGGATTATGAACCCGAAACTTGGAGGCACGCTTCTCTAAAAAAAGATCTATTTATTCCGCCGAATTATTCAACTTTACTTGGCTATCAAGCGTTATTGAATTTCAGAGAATCACAGTCAATAATGAGAAATAGAACTGATGATTTAGCGACTCCGGATCTTGTTAAGCTTACCGACGAGGGTAAACAAGCGTTTCATTTATTTAAAACTCGTCTTCGACGATTGTTCAAATATCCTATCCTCATGTCACGAATAATTTCCAAGGATAAAAAACTGCCGGATCGGACTATTCTTAAAGAGGGTGAAGGTATACAGATGGATAAAAAAAGAATTAAAATAAGGAATGAAGAGGATAATGAAAATGATCCAAGTAGTGAATTAACTGAGGATTATGAACAAAGTAGTGAATTTGATAATGAACCTGATAGTCTACAAGACCCATTATCACAGCAAGAAATTAAATGTGAAATTAAATATGATATTAATGAAAATGGGCAAGAGCAAACAAAACGATTCGTTTTGTCGGTAAAATTAGACCAGGTTAAGTAGAAAATAAAACAAAATATATTAAGTAGGATAAGAAATAAATGTTATTTTTTTATGATTTTGTTACCCAAATAGTATAATTGGTATTATTTAATTTTTTAGTTAATATTTATGTAATAATAATCATTTTTGTTTTAAATACATGAATGTTTTAATAACTTTCAAACAATTTATTTATTTATTTTATTTAATTAGTACAATGCTACTTGAAAATATAAATATTCATTTGTTTAAGTATTATTATTTTTTGTACATTATAAATGTGTTTAACAGAGTATTTTCAAAAAGTCATGTATGAAAAATGATCTTATGTAATAGATACTAACAATTTATCAAAATAATAATTAAAAAATGTATTTATATATGGTTATTATAAATTACCAAACACTAGTTTAGTAAAGATAAATGAAAAAAGATTTACGTTTTATTTAAAGATATATGTATAAGAGATTATTAAATACATAAGAGCATATTTTGAATAAAAAATAGGCCGTATGTAATAACAAATTCTTATGATTACTACAATGACTTATATCATTAATATGATTTTTAACACATGAAAATAAGGATGAAATTAAATTATCTGTATTATTACAATATTCTACAGCTATGAATATAATTATTATGTGTTATTAATTACTAATGTTTATGATTATATTATATACTTTAAATGGAAGAGCCAAAAAAGAAATTATTTTTTAATTATATGTACTAATAAAAAATATTACTAGTGTCGATAGAGATTCACGATTGATTTAATCTATATTAAAGTCTTGATTTATGATTACACACTGATTCAACGATAAGTATTTAAGAAATGCAGTTATATAAAGATATATCATACATTTAACATCACTTTTGCTTATTTAAATTGAATATTCAACTTAAGAAATTTATTTCTTCTTTGATTGAGGAGTTGTTTTAGTCGTCATAATTATTGCACACCCTGCGATGAAAATACTCCACACAAGTAAACTGGGTTCTATTTTTTCAGTTACCATCCTCATATAATCAAGTACTGTCTTCATCATTTTATTTGTTATTTTAATAGTCGGCTTGTCTTGAAGAATATTTAATTTCTTAAGGTACTCTAACAATGGTGGATGGTCGCGACTGAATATTGGGAAGTATTCTCCAACTTTTTCTCTAGTCCACCAGCTTTCTCTGTTCCATCTGTGCATAAAATTATGTTATATTAATAATTAGTACTCTGAGGAATTATTTTTAAAATATTTATTATTCATTTTAATACTTACGAATTCTTCCATGGTACAAAATGATAGTGATAAAGATTACCACGAATATATTTTGGAGGCTTGTCACCAAACGGTTTCTCTACAGTATTTAATAAAGATAGTACTTCTTTTTGATTGGTCAGTAATCGATAGGTAAGAGACATAATCCAAGGGTTATTATGATATGTTCCGAGTGCGGCAAACCACATTTGCCAATCCAAACGAGGTGAGTGAGGTGCTGTTAATTAATAAAAAAAATATTAAAATCATATCAACCGGTATACCTTATTATAATTATTTAACACTATAAAATTATTAAGAAACTTACCGACAAATGTAAGTGAATGGTTAACATTTCCCGGTTTATAAAGGAATTCATACTCTCTCCATGGTCCTTCGATATCATTACTTCCTTCAATTATTATTTCTGGACGGCCATCAATTCCTGTCATACGTCGGAATAAAGTGTAGCCATTAGAAATACGATAAGGTTCTACTTTCATATACATTTGTTTAATCTGTGGTGGAATAGTTATGTTGTGAGATGGATCCAAGCTTGAAAATGGAACCAAACTGGTACCAAAAATCAGACACACAGCAACAGTATAGAACACAGTAGTAATAAAAGTTATTATTGTGTTCATTGATCCCTTGGTTGTTAAAAGTGAATGGGTAATTGAATCAGCAACCGTAAATCCTAATGAAATTATGCCAATGATAAATGAAGCGAGAATCACTTTATTGAGATAGTAAGTAAACTGCTGTTGTGTGAATCCTGAAATAAATTTTTTAATTAATATATATGATATTTTTCTGTAATTTTTAATATCTCTGATAAATAAATTATTACCTATTTCAGCGTGAATAGTCCAATTGTCGAGTAGTCGTATTTTGTATAAAACGATTGTTGCATATACAACAGCCGCATAAACTACAAGACATACAAAAGTGGAGAGATGATTTTTCCAACGTGAAGATTCTTGCTTTGATTTTCTCTTGTAGAAAAATTGATCATCCAATAATCCAATAGACAAGCAAATCACCAGCAAGTCACGGAAGTTCCAATTTCCTGTAGCCATTATATGGAGATAATGGTAAATCTATAAGAGCATAAAATAATTACAAAAAAAAAAAAAAAAAAAATTTTTTAATTAGAATCGAATGTATTAAAAATGTGAAAGTAAATAAAAGTACCTGGATGTAAAAAGCCACCAGACGAACTTTTCTGTTAGGGAAAAAGTACAAGAATGGAATACCCAATTCAAAGACATTAGTGGTGACTGTTGTTAAACGAAGATACCATGATGGTAGATGATGAGCAAACCACGCTAATACTCCAGGAAGACATTGAACTTCAAAATGATGAGACAGAGCTGAAATAAAATTAATTAATTAAAATATTATCAAGGAAAATGATTTATAACTTATTGAACCACTTTCAATACATATAACTGACGTAAGTAATCGTTATTTCTTTGAAAAAATTATATTACATACATACCATCAAGATTCCACCAGACAGGACATCCTGAAGCTAATTTAGCTACTCCACTTGAGAACATAAATCGAAATAGAAGCCAACGTACACACCAAAATGTTACAGTATCACTGGGAGTGCTAATTTTTGCCTTTTTTGGAACCCAAAATGGTGCAATGAGTATAGACAAAAAACCTGCCTCTAGTAACAGAGTATCCCTATAACAGATACGTTATAAAAATTAAAATACAACTATAAACTAGCAATTTTTTGTTTATCATTTACAATATTATTGATCTCAAATGTCCTTGATTGTAACACCTGATACATGTTTAATTTTAGATTAAGTCTTGGTTTATCTATCATATTACAAATCTACTGAAGATTATGCAATCAATATCCATTACAAATATCATTAAAAAACATATAAACATAAGGATAAACCGTAGAATCTAATATTATATTCATAAAATAATAAAATTAAAAATAATTACCATTGATATTGCATAAAAGTTTGTCCAACTTGATAAAGAGAAAAATAGAGAGCCCATAATGACATAAATGTTGGCCATACGCAAAATCTTTGAGAAATAAACCTGAAAACATTTAAATTATAAAATTTATCAACTATTATATAATTAAATGAAAATTAGAGATTAATTAAATCAAGTGGGATATTTACCCTAAGAATGATAGTACAGCTCCACTTAAAGCGATCAAATCAAGAGTGTATTCAACATTTAATCCTAAGTAAGGAGCAATCCATACTAATGTTGGTTTTTGCTTAAATTTCTCTAAGCAGGACGATTTATCTTTGAGATCTATCTGTGTTCTTGCTGGTAATATCCCATTGTCTCCATAAAGTCCTATTACATTAATAAGAAATTTATATTTAATTATGTAAAACATTGCATTAAATATTAAATATTTTTATCGAAATATTCAAATCGTATTGAAGATAATAAAAAGTATTGAGTTTAATTAAGATAACAATTCAAGAGTTATCACCAATAAAACAAATTAAAAACTATTTCAAGACATAATACAGATAAAAAAAACCAGTTATTAAATTTGTATCCAATAATAAGCAAAGAATCATTGATTAACATGAATATAAAGTAGATAAAAGTTAAAAAAAAAATATATTTACTAAAAATATATAATAATCTATAATAATTAAATTTTTATTCAATAATCCGCTTACCTGGTATCTGAACATAGAAGCTCACAAATGCAAAAAGATAAATGATACAAATTCCACGTAGGAATAGATTACGGGTGTACCGTACTTCGATCATCCTATTAGATCTAATTATCAATGAAACATAAATATATTAATAATTGTGTCATAAAAATGTTAAATTATTGATTTAAAAATCTTATAAATAATGGGGATTGTTAACTCAATAATTTTATCAACTATTTTCAACAAGTATATACAAAATAATGTGTTGCGTTGTACTTACATTAATTACGCTACCTTACTCGCTGTTTAGTAGCGAACGAATATATAGTGGAACGCTGTTATACTCACTTCACTTGTGATTTGCCGACGACGACGCCGGTCATGGCTTACACACTTCCAACTCTCCAGCACACACACAAACACCGACACGCTTCGAGTCCTTCTATGAGAATCATCAAGGTGCATTCACAGCTATAAAATAAAGAAGAAGAAAAAAAATTCCAGAAAAAAATGTAGCGCGTTTCAGTCAGTGATTGGGTAAAATGTGATGACGTTTAATTATTCCATTCGTGGATACAGCGGAAATCTTTCATGATACAGAAATAGCTGGCATTTAATAATTTTCATGTTATTATGTGATAATAACATGTTATTAGAAAGGATTATTTCTAAAATAGGCATACAGATTTTTCAATTTTCTTTGTGTCCATAGTTTAAAGTTTTTTTTAACGAAAATTTATTTAAAATTAAATAAATTGTCTAAATAATTGGCACATTAAATTATATTTTCAGTATAAAAACATACATTCAGGAATATATTTATTGTTAAGTAGTTGTGACGGAAGCTTTATCATCATAAACTTCATTTTACCAACATTGTATTAAAAAATTATTTATACATACATGTATACGGTCCATATACTTACACTTAGAGATAAGAACTGTGTTGGTATATGTAATAAACTTCAATATATATGTACTTACTTTAGTTTTTCATTTTGTTATCTACGTGACAGGACACGTAAAAGTAATATTTTAAATTATTCGTTTATATTTTTACAAATATAATATTAAATTTTTAGTCTTTGTCATTCTCTAGTGATAATTCAAGTTTTAAATAGATTTATGTGGATTGTTTTATAAAATCACTAATTTGTTAACTGTATGGACAAATCAATTTTTCAGAGTTAATGTATATAAAGTATATTATGCCTATGATAGTTTCAAGGTCTTGTCGTTTGTGTTAGAAAAAAATAAAACATTGTATCAATAGGAACATATTCATAAATTTAATAGAAATGTCATTTGAAGGAAAATATAACACCAAAAGCCCAGGTAATTCATCGATTAAATGAACTTTTTTTTAAATAAATAAAAAATGATGATGAAACAATAATTTAATTCTCGTTTGCTAAATATGTCTTTTCTTTCTTTTTAATTTATTAGCTGTCAAGAGGTTGATGCGAGAAGCTCAAGAACTTAATGAAGCTACTGATGAGTATCACGCCTCGCCTTTAGAAGATAATTTATTTGAATGGCACTTTACTGTACGCGGACCACCATCGACTGATTTTGAGGATGGAGTTTATCATGGAAGAATTATTCTACCACCGGAATATCCTATGAAACCACCAAATATTATTTTACTTACTGTAACTATTTATTTTAATTAGTTTCGATCATGAAGATAAATTTTAATTTAGTGGTGAATTAAAATACTCCATAACTTTTCAGCCGAATGGGAGATTTGAAGTTCTGAGAAAAATATGTCTAAGTATTTCTGGACATCATCCAGAAACTTGGCAACCATCTTGGAGTATTAGAACAGCTTTATTGGCTCTTATTGCTTTCATGCCAACTCCAGGAAATGATACCATTGGTTCATTGGATTATACTGCTGAAGAACGACAAAAACTTGCTAAAAAGTCATTATAATCACATAGACTAGTATATTAAAAAAAAATATTTTGTTGTTGCAAGTAAATATAGACTGATTCAAGATAAATGTATAATTGGTTCAAAAAAATTTTTATTTAATTTTTTGGAATTTTGATTAGAAAAATGTATTTAAATGCAATAACAGATATTTATTAAGCGTTTAATTAATTAAATGAAAAAAAATTTATAATAATTATTATTCAATAGATCGCAGAGCTGGGAATGTAATATTTGTGGAAAAATTGTAGATTTATTATCCAAAGAAGATTCATCAAAATGTAACAAAACTAAGGATAAACCCATGTTTAATTCTGTAAATACATTAAAAGTAAGTGTTATTCAGATCATAAATAATAGAAATTTTTGTTTTATTTACAGTAAATAAATTTTATTAATTATCAAACAAATAATTTTTTTATAAAAAGGATGAAGAGACTCCATCATCATCATCTAATGCTACAAGAACAGCTATTAGAGAAAGTCTAAGGCAACGTTTAATTGACCCAAATCGTTTAGGAAATCCTGCACATCAAACAAATTCTGTCAATCAACAATTTTCAAATTTATCGTCTAACGATTTCTTTTGGACTATCATAATTGTTTTTTTGGTATCAGCTATTGTATTCCTTGTTTTCCGACGAACATTTTTAAAATTTTAAACATAAAATATACTAAAATTTAACTAATTAATATAACAAAATGTAAAAATGTTACCATGTTGGAAAATATCTTTTTGTTTTTATTCGTTTTGACTTTGGCAAAGACGTGAATAATTTTATTCACTAAAAATTATTTCTATAAAATAGAAAATGAAATATTTATATTTAAAAGTATTGTTAAAAACGTTTTTTTTTTTTTTGTTTTATGAAAAATATAATTCACAATTAATTATATTCAAATGAATCACATATAAATTTATAATTACCAATTATGTTATTCTTTTAACTGACTTTTTGATTTCCAAAGCTATTATTTTTGATAATTAATTCATTTTATTTGATATTATATGTATTATATAATATAATCTTACAAAAAAATTGGTGCAAACATACAGTAGACTGTTAATTGATTCAACATTTAAGTTTCTAGTTAAGCTTTAAATTTGTTTATTTTTTTTCATTTATATATTCCCAGAGATAAATTAATTTTATTCTATTGAGCGATGGCTCCAATTCCTTCAACATGATTTGTTTCTAGTTACAAACCTTAAATATTTATACATACGCATACATATATTTTTTAATTTTTTTGACCAAAAATATTACGCATTTATTACAGCTTGTGTATTAATATAATAATTTATACAATAATATTGTAGTATCAAAATAATATTTTATTTAATATTGTAATAAGCATTTCAAAATAAATAGTTTAATTGTAAAGTTATTTGATGAAGACGTCTTTTTTTTTTTTTTTTAATTTTGAAATTATTTATAAATGCATTTAACAAAATAAGCACTGCCGTTAAATTGAAAAAGATTTAATTTATAATAATAAATAATGATAGACATTCTATAAATTCGGCAGAATTCTTTTCACAAAATTCAACATTCAGTATACTGATAAAAAATTTCATAAATTCATAATACAGTCGAATCATCAGTCATATTTATATTAAAAAATAATTGTGATGTCAACATTTTATATTCATGTGCACTTATTAATAGAATAAATAATTCCATACAACACTATGATAAAATATAAAAATACAACCAACCATTTCATAACAATCACTAATTGTTAATCATCTAGCACCACTCCATTCACCAGTTTCTTTCAGTGTTTTATTTGTCAATCTTTCAATTTCTGTTAACAATTGTTCTGTTTCAATGTCAACACAAGCCTCATTATCTCCAACCGAATCCCATTCTAAACTATTTGGTGTAGATACTTTCGACCAAGGTGACGCAGTTAAACTGGACGGTTGACTAACATTACTTGACGATTTCGATGGTGAATTATTTGTACTTTTTGGTCTATCGAGATCATCCAAAGGTAACGGCATAACTTAAAAATCATAATAAATTATCAAACAACAGTTGTATAGTATTATTTCTTTAAAGTTTAAATAGAAAAAAATAATTTTTTACCTTCATGTTCCCATTCAAGATCTAATGAAGATGCTGGAGTTGACGAGATACATCCTGGATGTTTTAGTAAAACTCGTGCATCAAGAGTTTGCAATGAATTTAAATCGGATCTATGAATTATATTAATAATTATCAATCAGAAGCAGAATAATTGAATTATTAATAATTAATCAATTACCCAGTTGACGCATTATTTCGTGATTCAAGTCTTTGGTATTTATTTGATTTTTTCTTCCAAGTATCTTCAACAAGTTCCAAAGACACTGGTACTCCTCCATGTCTTTTCTAGAGAATAAGGCGTTAAGATATTAAAATTCACTCAATATTTTTATTTGCAATATAAATAAAAAATTTTTTAGTATTATTCTAATAATAATATAAGTTCGTTATTTATGAAAAATTAAATATTTATAGTTACCTTTAATTGTTTTAACGAAAATAATGATAATATTCTATCAATGCAGCAATAAATATTAACAATAAATTTATAAATAAATTAATAGTATAAAAAGTTATCTTTTATTTTTAATCTACTTACTTTTTTGATGAACTTCGATCGTATTCTTGCGACATACAAGGATCCAACTAAATTAATGATAATAAATTGTATAAGTGTTTACGTATAAAAATAGTA
The DNA here is from genome assembly GCF_020080835.1 of Cotesia glomerata. Classification (NCBI taxonomy): domain Eukaryota; kingdom Metazoa; phylum Arthropoda; class Insecta; order Hymenoptera; family Braconidae; genus Cotesia; species Cotesia glomerata. The sequence continues at coordinate 31,995,117 of NC_058158.1, read as the reverse complement.
ATCATTTATAAATAAATATCTTGTTTATAAATAAACTGTACCTCAACTTGTTCTTCCTCGTGGGTATGGGAGCCAGTGTGCCTGAAGTATCTGTAAGGAAAAAATATATAAATAAATAATCTATAAATAGTTTTATAAGCGAATAAAATATTTAACCTGAAGGTAAAAGGGTCGGTGACATTGGAGAAGCAACGACCGAAACAGCTCCCCATTACCTGTCTTGCTAAATCTCAGTTGTGTCATCTAAATATTTAGAATAAAATAAATTAATTAATTCAATTATTTAATTTGAATTTTATGAATCATATGATCACCTTGTCTAATAAGTGAATTATTCAAGAACATTTTTTATCGATTGCCCACGGCATTGACAAAAAATTTTATAGCGTCTATATACATGTACCTATTAATATCTATGGATGTAAATATTTATTTTTTTTTTTTATTTCTTTTTAAATAGTATGTTAATTTAAACTTTTTACATAATCTCTATCAATTGGCAACGAATTCATGACTGAGAATGGAGCCTGGATGAATTTAAAATAACTATTGCAACAATAATGATAATAATACATGTGTATACATTATTATTGTTATTATATGTGTGCATGACATTTAATTTCACATGTATTGGCTCTGTATATCGTAAGTCGAACTTGAAATTTGCACATGGTAAAATCGTAGTTTGATTATAATTTAGTTTACTTGGTAGTGAAAGAGGGCATGAAAATCTTATTGTTTTAAATTGTAAGGTCCCTAGATTTTGAACTACAATTCATAATTATAACATTCTAAACCAATCACATCTTTGCTCGTAATGTTTATTTTTAAAATCTCAGTTATTATTTGTTGATAATCAGTCAATTGAAACAAAAATAAAATTACTAGTTCTATTGGTCTAGCCAATGAAATTGTTTATTTTTAAATTAGCCTTCTCATTATTCCGGATTATGTAAACCAGCCTTTAGTCATAAATTTAATAACACACTGACAAGTATGTACTAAAAAATTGTATTATTAAATTGCACTGAATACTTTTAATCATCAGTGTAAATATAAAATTTAAGGTCACAAGTGCTGTTCAGGTGCTAAAATTTCATGATAATTTATTTAACTCAATTATTAATCCATTAAGTAGGCATGTAAATAAGGTAATAATTATTTAGTAATTTTCTTTTTTATTTTATATTAAATGTTGACATTTTTTTATACATAAAAATAAAACTTGTATATATTAAAAATTATCTTAGTTGAAATCATATGTTACAATAATTTTAATTTTTTTTTTTTTACAGAATGCTACAACTAAATTTGTACTATTTCTATTATTATTACCACTATTATTATCAAAACATTTAAAATTTCTGTGAAAAATTTATAAATTTCAAGTGAAAATGAATAACTTCATGAAGTTATTGGTAATAGTTGTCTGTTTATTTTTAAATTTTAAAAATATTTTAATGGTTTCACCTTTTCCTAAATTACTTATTGTATCTTATGATGCATTCAGGTATGTTATTATGCTACATTATTATTATTAATATAATAAATAATTACTATAAAACGTCATTTTTTAGATTCGATTATTTTAACCGTAATTTAACTCCATTTATGAAGCAATTGAAGGAAGAAGGAACAGATGTTGACTATATGATGAATGCATTTGTTACAAGAACGCTTCCAAATCATCACACCATGGCAACTGGTTTTTATATTGAAAATCATGGTGTTTTGGAAAATCGTATGTTTTATGAAAACGGAACAGTATTAGAAAAAAGTGCAGACGTTTTTCATTATAATAATAAAATACTTCCTATCTGGGTAAATAATAGTCGACTTTATTTTCATTAATCATTAAAAGTTGCTTACTTTATATAACTTCTTTAATGAGCTCTTTAGTTTACTTGTGGACATAAGTCAATATATTGATCATAAGGTGAATTTTTTTTCAGACAATCAACGAGAAAAATGATAGTTTGCGACATAGCGGTAGTATGATGTGGCCCGGTGGTGAATTTGATTTTGATGGTAGAACCCAAACATTTTATATGGTTTGTAAAATTGAAATATTCACATCAATTTTTTTTAATTTATTTATTTTTTTATTCAACTAATTTGTTTCTTTTTTAGCCGTTAAACATATCTAAAAATTGGGAAGATAGGTTTGATGTATTATTATCATGGTTTCTTCATCCGAAAAAACCAATAAATTTAGGAATTTTATATATTGAAGAACCAGATTATCATGCTCATGCCCATGGCACTGATCATCCTGTAATAAATGAATTGTTGAAAAAATTAGATAACTTTACTTACTATATACACACCAAGCTCAAGGACAATAACTTAACTAGTGTAAATGTTATTCATTTGAGCGATCACGGAATGACGGAGGTTAATTTATCTAGAATTATAAATATCTCACAAATTATTGATTTATCGGAATGTCAATTTTTGCCTACTGCTAATACTATCTTCATCATACCACATCCAGGTAATTTTATTTTAATTATTAATAATGAGTAAACAAGAATGAGATTTTTTTTTAGTAATGTAGAAAAAGTTTTTTGTGTTTAATTGATTTTTGTTGACACTTATCAAAGGAAATATTGCTTATTTTTAGGCAAAGAAGATATTCTTTATGATAAATTAAAATCGGCAGCTAATGAAACATCAACGTTTTACGTTTACCGTAAAGAAGAAATACCGGAGAGATTTCATTACGGTAATAACACACGCATGACACCAATATTTGTTGTTGCTAAAAGTGGATATGCCTTTGAATTCCTACGCGATTCATTTGATTACTATCAAAAAACTTTCAATATTACAAGTTAGTAATATAAACTTTATCGATTATAATGTCATGAAAATTTTATTAATGAATCTTAATAAATTTTTTTTTTTTAGTTGATGATAAGTCGTTATTTGGAATCCACGGTTACGATAATGAAGACAAAAATATGCATCCAATGTTTTTTGCTAAAGGGCCAGCGTTTAATGCTCATTGCAAATTAGAACCTTTTCACAATGTCGATTTGTACCCTCTGTTTTGCAATATATTAAATATCCAGTGTCCAGAGACAAATGGTACTCTGAATTCGTTTAAAAAGTGCCTAAAATCATTTACTGATGACGATCAAAATAATTCTCACTCTATGCGTAAGTATTTTTAATGATTAATTTATTACTGTATATTTTTTTAACTTGGAAAAGATGTTAATTTTTTATTAATTTTCAAATAATTAATTTGCTATAGTTGTACCAGTTTTAGTAGCTTTAGCGGTGGTCGGAACTATTAGTATGTTGATAGGTCTATATCTAAGAATGAAACGACAAAGGGAAGAAGTTCTTTATCGGTAAGTTAAAAGACTTATTTTACAAACTAATTCTTCATTAAGTGTAATGTAACTAATTGCTTCGGTGGATTATTAGATTTTTTTCATAAAATTTTTTAATTAATGCTATTAATTATTTAGAAGAATTTTTTTTACATCTAGAGTAGCTTCTTAATCAGTAGAATATAGATGATTTATTATTATTTAGCTAAAAAATTTATAATATGGCTTTGAAATGTTTATTTTCAGGAAAGACTATTATCGATGAACTGGACAATTCATCCTCGAATCAGTTCATTTTTGCTTTTACGAATGAGTAGTGCTTGTATAATAATTTTTAATGGCTGTTTAGTTCTTCATTGATTGAACTCTAACTATTAACTATTTTTTAATATTAATTTTTTTGTGTTTTTAATTGTGACAATATTAAAGATGCGATATTAAATTTTAATAATAGTACATATATATTAATTAGTAAAGTGATTTTCAGAAGAATACTGGATGATGCGAAGATGGAGCAATTGTGGGATGAACATCAAGACTTAGAGAATATGTGGCATTGAAGTAGAGTCAAGGCGAAAATACAATCTTTTTGAAAATTATTATTTATTTTTTTTGATAAATCATACAAGAATACGTAAGTTCATGAGTAGACATTTTATTTGTAATTTATGTACCGTATGTGATCCATAATATATTTGAAGAGTACGGGGCGAAATTTAATTTTTGTAAATCCTCGATCAAAATTAATTATTATTTTTCGGATTTTTTTTTTACTTAGCCGTTGATTCAGACTTGAATGCCCGTGAAAATAATGTATAGATATTTTTTTCATCATTTATTTCTTGTATGTTTAGAATTCATTTATACTATTAGTCAACATAAATTCATGTAGAAAATAAAACAACATCAAATATGCAAAAATTAATATATTTATATATAATTATAATAAAAAAACAAAGTTACTTAGATAATTTCAAGTTCTCATAAATTTTATTACACCGAAGTTGTGTGGACAAATCAGTCATAAAAGTGACAATATGAGAGTCTTTATCTTTTTGTTTTCCACTTTCATATGCAACGACTAATGTCATTTTAGGATCGATGTTTGTCATTGCGTAAGAACATAAATTTGTATGTACATTTTTTGCACTTTTAATATAAATTATTTTATCCATATTGACAAGCTCACTGTGTTCTTTTATTCCCTTTTTAATATTATTCCAATGTACCGATGGTTTTTGTAAGAAAACCTATAAATTAGATAATTTGGACTTTAAATTCAATTATGTATAAATAATCTAAAATATTAGAATTAAATAAATCATACACTTGGACAGCCAACAACAATGGGAAATTCTTCAACTGATTCAGTTTCTCTGTCTGGATGTCGATATCCTGAGCCGGAATTTTCAGCATTTCTTGCGTCAAATATAATTAAAACTGCTAAAAGATCCCATTTTCTTTGGAAGCTCTGTATTCTTTAATTGAAAGTATAATTTATCTAACAATAACAAAATCCTTGATAAAAAAAAAAAGTTTACTTACTTATGATAGTAATCGATATTTTGTTTGCTCATTATATTTCTCATTTCTCCTGGACTGGCTTGTTGACTCAAAGTCGTGTGAAAATACAAAGAACATTTAGCTAATGTCGCACTTCGTAATTTTACAAGCCATTGATACAATGCAGGTTGTTGATTGGCTTTAAGAAATGTTGCTCCAAATCCAAGTTTCCAAGACTTTGACAAAAAAGTTAATTAATATGATTTGTTAATTAAATAAAAATGTACTTTTAAGTAGCTTCAAAATATATTTTATTACTTCTTTACTTTGTAAAGTCTTTTCCCATGCAGACATTCGGGCTTGAGCGCCATAAAGTGCCATCAATGATGATAAAAATCGCCAATTTTGTATTTCAACTTGCGCACTTGTTAGTTGAAGTAATATTTCACATTCTAATCTACAAATAACTTGAATAATCATACTTTCTTACAAGTAAATAGTAATAAAACTTACGTAAGAGCAGCTTTGATTGCAGTCAATGCCAAATGAGAACACAACAGTGAATGTATTTCTACAATTCCTTTAATAACTTGTAATAATTCATTATATTTCATTGCCTTATTACCGATGCTTGAATGATACATTTTTTCATAACTTAAAAAAAAAACAATTTCATAATTAGATAAGAATTATGTTACAAAATTTTTTTGCAGATAGTTCAGTTATAGAACTATGGTAAAGGAAAAAATACATACAATTCAATTAATTGAATTCTAGCAGTTATAAATTGACAGAGTTGACTAGAAACGTCAGCTACTGTAGCACCTATTATATTAGTACCTCGTGTCATTTCCTCGACTCTTTTTAAATCACCTTTCAGTACTTCATAAATTGTTTTTAAAGAATTCTGTAAATAATTGATATGGAATCCAAATAAATATAGTTTCTATTATTGAAAATAATAATAAATACTTATGAACACTTACATCTTTACGAAGAAATCCTTTGTTTTTCGTATGTAAAAATCCTAAGTCTGCGTAAGAACGTTCTGCAACAATTATCTGAGGTAAATGCATCAATAACATACCCCATGGTCCCATTTGTGTTGAACGACATGATTCACGTTCTTTTTCCTAAAAATTATTTATATTTTAAAATAATTTATGTTTATGAATTACCGTATTTAATTAATTATTATGACTTTTATTAATCAAATAATAAAAATAATGAAAAATATAAAAAAAGTTTGAAATTACCACTGATTCTTTAGCTTTTTCAAAACACAACTGAGTAATTAGAGTAAAAAATGTGCTTAAAAATTCTTCTTCATGATCCATTTGTTATCACGATCAGCATCTAAAAAAATTTTTTAATGATTGTAAATAATAGTTATAGTTATACTGTGTGATGAATGGTGAGTAAAGATTTATTTACTTTTGTTATTGCTTATAACTGTTTTTGCTGATTGACGTGCTCTCTAGTAGCCAGTAATGACATTAAGAAAAGGAGCGTAGAGAGAGAGAGAGAGAGAGAGAGAGAGAGAGAGAGAGAGAGAAAGCGCGTGCTTTCTCATTCTCTGATTCTGAATGCAAAAATCTTTGCAAGCGTCTGCCGGTAATATAGTTGTGCCTCTTAAAAACAGCAACTATACTCATCAAATAATCAATAACCTCATCACCTCAATTAAATAAAAAAAAAAATTTTTTTTTGCTTATAAATAATTAAAAATACTATAAAATATTGTCATCAACCATGAAATCATAAAACATCTTACAAAAAAAGTTGCCAGGGTTACCGGAAGTAAGCGACAGTTTTAGCAACTTCAACATTCAATTGTCTGTTTTAAAATCTGTCAAAATTAATTTTCAACTCCAATATTTATATAACAATGTTTATTTTAATATAACTTTATAATTATTATTTGAATAATAAATAAAATATATTAATATTATTAAGTAGTATTAATAGATAAATTAGTGATAGTAAAATATAGAAATAAATAAATAAATAAGTAATGTTATTGTGGTCATGTTCATGTAGTGGTAATGCCATCAAAAGTGGTGGGGAGGAGGTAAGCCGAGAAGGGGAGAGCGGTGATGGGAGACTTCCGTTTGTGAAGGATCTGCGACGAGAAAGCTGGTTGCGTTCGGTGGTGCTATTGAAAAACACGATGAAAATGGCGTGGCAACCACAAGAGGAAGGACTTAGACAAATTTTAATACTTTTACGTGAATCGCAAAGTCCTGATACAGCAACACAGCGTGCTGTACAACAAGTATCCTTTTTTAATTAATAATATTAAATAATTACTTGCTTGTATTATCTATTATTATATTTTTTGTGCATGCTATCATTCACCGTATAATTTGGGTATACATTTGCTCTAACTGGGCTTAGGTATTATATCTAAGGGCGTGAAATTATTGTCAAATAAAATAGACATTTATATAATTATTACTACTAGATTATTATCTGTCACATTATTATTTATATAACTATTTTATAAATTTCATTTTAAATCAATAGTAATACTTATTCTGGCGGCAATTGATAACCTTGAACTGCTTACTTGTCAATACTCATTTACTTATCTTTAGTATCATAAATCTAATAAAAAAAAATTATAATAATTACATAAATAATTGTAACGTTCAATCAGGTTTCTTGTCAGTCGATTGTCCGTTGAAAATTACAGTAATTTTTGACTCGCAATCTTCATTTAATATTTTATTTAAAATCAATATTTTTTATTTCTTACATTCCGGTGTTTATCTTGAGAATGCGGCTGAAAAGAAAAATGTTTATTATCATGTTAATAATAAACAAATTACATTTATGTTCTTGAATTTCAACATTATTTTTATTTTTTTTTTTTTTCTTAATATAATACTATTGTTTAATAATTATCATAACAATTGCTATTTTCCTTAACAAATGTAATCAGAAATTGGAAGAACTAAATAAATTCCCGGACTTTAATAATTATCTTATCTTTGTATTAACCAAGCTTACATCAGAAGGTAAGATTTATTTATTTATTTATTAGTCACGTTGCAAATATGATTCAATAGTGTCTATTGTTTAATTTGTTATCAGGCGTATGACTTATACTAACAATATTTATAAAAATTTATTATTGCAGCTGATGTGCCGACTAGGTCACTTAGTGGATTGATTTTAAAAAATAACGTGAGGACTCATTACCATAAATTTTTGCCAGAAGTTACGAATTTTATAAAACAAGAATGTTTATCTGCGGTTGGAGATCCGGATCCCATGATTCGAGCTACTGTGGGAATATTGATAACAACTATTGCATCAAAAGGTAATATATATTTATTAAATAATTAAAAAGTACTTAAATTAATATCAATGTTAATTGTTATTATGCAGGTGAAGTATCAACATGGCCGGAATTACTTCCATCATTGTGTCAAATGTTGGATTCCCAAGATTACAACGTCTGCGATGGATCATTTAGTGCATTGCAAAAGATATGTGAGGATTCAGCAGAATTACTTGATTCGGACACAGTAAACCGGCCTTTGAATGTATTTATCCCTAAATTTTTGCAATTTTTCCGCCACTCGAGTCCGAAGATACGTTCGCACGCGATTGCATGTGTTAACCAGTTTATTGTGAGCCGTTCACAAGTCCTGATGCTGCATATAGACTCATTTTTGGAGAATCTTTTCCATTTGGCGACTGATGAAGATCCAGAAGTAACTAAAAATGTCTGTCGGGCATTTGTAATGCTGTTGGAGGTTCAAATAGATCGTTTAATTCCTCATATGCACAATATCATTGAGTATATGTTGGTGAGAACGCAAGATGAAAAACCGCCAGTTGCCTTGGAAGCCTGTGAATTTTGGTTATCTCTTGCTGAACAAGATATGTGTCGTCAGGCATTGGCTCCATACTTACCCCGACTCGTTCCTGTGTTAGTTAGCGGTATGAAATACTCCGACATGGATATAATAATGCTCAAAGCTAACGTCGAGGAAGATGAAATGATACCCGACCGGGAAGAAGACATCAGACCGCGTTTCCATAAAACTAAAACACACACTCTTAATCCATCTACAAACAAACATTCTGATGAGAACGGTGGTTACGACTCAGACGGCGACGATGGATGTGACGACGATTCAAGTGTCGGTGACTGGAACCTCCGGAAATGTTCAGCTGCTGCTTTGGATATGCTTGCTGGAGTATTTAGAAATGATTTGCTACCTGTTTTAGTGCCAATTCTTAAAGAAACATTGTTCCATCAAAATTGGGAGATCAAAGAATCTGGAATACTTGCACTTGGAGCTATTGCTGAAGGTAAATTATTTTTAAAGTTATTAATTATGAATATTTATTAAAAACACAATTATTTAATTAAATGTATTGAATAGGATGTATGGAAGGGATGATTCCACATTTATCAGAGCTGATCCCATACTTAATCAATAGCTTGAATGACAAAAAAGCGTTAGTACGTGCCATAACATGTTGGACATTGAGTAGATACGCGCATTGGGTTTGTGCTCAACCTCATGAAACTTATTTGAAGCCTCTGATGGAGGAATTACTAAAAAGAGTATTGGATGGTAATAAACGTGTTCAAGAGGCCGCTTGCTCGGCATTTGCAACCCTCGAAGAAGAAGCTGGTACTGAATTAGTACCATACTTAGGATTCATATTAGAAACTTTAGTTTTTGCATTCGGTAATTTATTTTATAAACTTTAATTAACTGTTTTAGCAATTCATTGACTAATCTTTATAATTGGATTTATTTTATTTTATTAGGAAAATATCAACATAAAAATTTATTGATACTTTATGATGCTATTGGAACACTAGCAGAATCTGTAGGACCTTACTTAAATAAACCAGACTACATAAATATTCTAATGCCTCCATTAATAAACAAATGGAATATTTTAAAAGACGAAGATAAAGATCTATTTCCCCTTCTTGAGTGTCTCTCTTCGGTAGCCACAGCACTACAATCTGGATTCTTACCCTACTGTGAACCAGTTTACAGGTGAATAAATAATAAATTTTAACTTTAAAGTACTTTTTTAAAAGTAGCTTTAAAAATTTATTTCTATTGATTGAATTTATTCTTAGGCGGTGTGTGTCACTAGTCGAACAAACACTGAATCAACATATAGCTAATACACAAAGCCCTGAACAGTTTGAAGCGCCGGATAAAGATTTTATGATTGTTGCATTGGATCTTTTGAGTGGACTAGCTGAAGGTTTGGACGGTCACATTGAACAATTAGTCATGAACAGCAATATTATGCAATTACTTTATCAGTGCATGCAAGATCCCATGCCAGAAGTAAGGCAAAGTAGTTTTGCATTACTTGGTGACTTAACGAAAGCTTGTTTCCAGCATGTACTTCCCTGTATACGTAAGTATTTTTCTGTAGTCAATATTCGTTTACCACTGACAATTGAATATTTAATTAAATTAAATGTTTTATTTAATCAATTCTCTAGCTGACTTTATGCCGATCCTTGGAGACAATTTAAATCCTAGCTTTATATCAGTATGTAACAATGCTTCTTGGGCTATTGGTGAAATCGCCATTAAACTAGGTAATAAAATTAAACATTCACATAAAATAGAGTCATTAAATTTTTAATTTAATCGAAAAGAACTTTGAGCAATAAACATTTGTTTTTATTTATTTTCTAGGGCATGACACAAGTGTATATATTCCATTGATAATAAATCAACTCATTGACATCATTAATCGGCCAAATACACCAAAAACACTTCTGGAGAATACCGGTAAGTCAAAAAAATTATTTAAAATCTATCGCGTGCAAACACGTGTCTTTCTCCTTGAATGAACAATTCATTAATTTAAATAAATTAGAATGGAAAAAAAGGACCCGAAGAATATTTAAAAATATTAATAATAAATATAATTTATTCTACATTTCTCACACAGTATCATCAAAATTTTATATTTTCAGTACCATTTGGATAAAATACTTTTTTCTTAATCAATAATTAAATTATTTTAAAGGAAAAAAACATTATTTCCACAGCTAATCGTGTTAGGTACTAAAGTAAACCAATGGTGTGGGAGGTCATACACCTTATTTAACTTTAACAGAGCCTCCAAAACATACAAGAAAATTTTCATAATTTTTAATATTGTACTTGAATATTGAAATTTTATTTAGTGGTGTGCGAACGCCTGTATGTCACGACTTCGTTTATATAAATTTAAATAGTATAATTGATATAACTATGTAACAATTAAATCCATATAAATTCGTCGTAAGTTTTATAAGTATATACTTATAAAACAAGTATAAAAAAAAATTACGATTTACTGGAACAATCCATAATTAAACGACTGTAGTACTACAGTACTTGATAACAATGACAACGACTATTACAACTTAAACTTTCAACAATAAAATAAAATCATTGTCATGCTGTAGTTATTAAATAGTAGGCTCGCACGCTGCTATTTAATTTAAATTATTGTTTCAGCAGCTACGATAGCACAATAATAATATACTGCCTATGTTTGACTGTCGGTATCCCATACGTTTTACCTGTGCTTCACATTGTCTATTATTATTATTATTATTATTATCATTATTATTAATATTATTATTTTATTATTGCTATTTTTATGATTACAGTTATTGTTGTTATTATTATTATTTATTATTAATTATAATTAGTAATTATTTAATTAAAGTTTTATTAAGCAGCATATATTCACCTAAGTTAATTGTTGGTTGGCTATCAGTTTGTCTTATTGTTTGTGTTTCCGGTTCACTTCACTACACTACTTCACTTGTCTACTTACTGATACGATAAATACGATTAATTATCGTATAGCCATTACGATCGGTCGCCTAGGTTACGTGTGTCCCCAAGACGTCGCCCCCATGTTACAGCAGTTTGTCCAACAGTGGTGTGTAAATTTTTTTATTATTATTATTATTATATATTTTCATATTAAATTATTATTATTATCATTATGATTATTTTTTTTATTATTATTATTGTTATTATTATTAGCACTTTATAACGTATTATTTAAACATCCCATCTAAATTAAAACCCAATCATTAAACGTGCAATTATTATTTAACCCAATATTTACAATTGATAATTTAATTATTTGTTTGTTTATTTATCAATTATTTTGCACATTTAATGTGAAGGTTTTTTTTACGTTAATTATTGTCAATTTAAATTAATTTGTCTCTGTAATTTAGGTTTAATTATTTATTTACCAATAGTTTTTAAATGCATGATTTATTTATTGTCTAATTATTATTGAGTTTTTTTTTTATTAACAAATGTTCTTATAAATTTGCAACTCACATTAATAGTTAACACTTAGATGTCTGACCTTATAACGCTTTTTAATATATTTATTATTTTTCTTATAAATTTTTTTTATTTAAAAATTTACTTTCTTAAGAAAATGTGTTGGGGTTGGACGCTATGACTCGAGGGCTACTTCTTCTTCCCTTCAAACACTTGTTTAATATTATACAAGACTCAATAAATTTAATGGCAATTTATAATTAAGCATATTCAAATAAGGAAATAGCTTTTTTACAATACTTATTCATTATTGTTACTGTTAAATAAAATTTAAAATTTAAGTTAAATTTCCAGTAATCACTAAGATTAATTATTTATTAATAGGTGTTCTTCGTTAAGAAATATACGTGATAATGAGGAAAAAGACTCTGCATTTAGAGGTATGTGTCAAATGATAACAATAAATCCTGGTGGTGTAGTTCCTGATTTTGTCTTCTTCTGTGACGCTGTTGCGTCTTGGGTAACACCTAAAGATGATTTGAAAGAAGCGTTTCAAAAGGTAAATGACTCGTTAATTATTTATAAAAATTCATTGTAGAATATTATCTATCGATAATATTAATTTTTATTTTTAGATATTACACGGTTTCAAAAATCAAGTTGGCGCTGATAATTGGAAAAGATTCTCCGATCAATTTCCTATACAGCTACGCGAACGTCTTCATACTATGTACGGCGTCTGAATGATCCCGCCTGCTTATTGTAAGTAAAAAATATTTAAAGTAAATATTTGAGGGCGTTGAGGTCGTACATCGACATGATAATAGCAACAATTTTAATAAGCTCTGACATGAATTCCAGCGAACAAAATCATCTACTCATAAAATTGACCATAAAATATAAATTATAATTTTTCAAAATTTCAAATCTTCACGAATATCAAATTTTGTAAGTAATTTTTACTTTTAAAAGATCTTGTAAATAAAAAAAAAGTGAATGTTAACGTGGTTTTCTTTTTTTTTTTTTAATATTTTTTTTATTTTTCATTTGTTAGAATAAAATTTGTAAAACTGGTTCGCAAAAAACTAATACTCGTTTCATGGTTTACGAAACATCTAAAATTTATTTAAATGCCTCAACTATCTTAAATATTGATATAAAAAAGAGTAATAAATATAAAAGATAAAATTATAGAAGAAAGTTAAAAAATAATTTTAAATTACAGGCGGCCATTTCTTAAGCAAGGCCGATTGGGGATGGGCGGGGAATAATAAAATGGGTGAACAGGGTGGGTGGGTGAAACCACGGCCTCTTCTCATCAATATCATCTACTTGGTCGTCGTAATCGTATCATGGTTACTGACGAGTCAACGTTCTGGCTTCGTCCTCGTGCTTGAGCTTCGAGGGACGACAGTAGTCATGATGATTGGCTACGGCAATGGAACTGGGTGAGAAATGGATGAGAATAAATAACAAACATAACGAACGACTTAAAAGAAAAAAAAAGGACAGATTTAAATTATTAAAATAAATAAATAAATAACAAGTGGATAATTAAATAACAAACAATGGCCGAGTTACGTGGGTGGGTTTTACGGGTGGGTGGGGAGGGCGGGAGGGAGTATAATCGTAGGAAATAATTCATCAACGATATTCACTTAAAAAGAGAAACAAAGGTATCACAAAAAAACATGTTGCAATCTTTTAATCACGATACCTTTATCTATCACTCTATTTTCTTTTTAATTACTTTAATTATACCTATTTTGATTTACTGAAACACGTCTATGGTGTTGAGTATCCTCGCGTTACACCTAAGTCACCACTCCAGCAGCTTAACATCTGATCCAATGTTTTTTTTTTTTATACATTTAGGTCATTTTAAAACTATTATAACTAAATAAATTGATAAATAATCAGAGACGTCACGTCATAGACTAAAATAATAAACTGTGAGATGCTGATGTTCGATTGAAATTATTAATATTATTTAAGATTGTTGATAAATTAATTTTTTTTATGTATTTGAGATGAATCAGAGAATGAATGTCGTAATGAAGCAAGATAAGTAATTAAATAAAAATAAACCAAAAGTATATGAGTAATTTATATCTTTTACGTGAAAAGTTGTAAAATGATAATAGACTAGATTTGTTTAGTCCAATATTAATGATAATTAAATAAATAATAATTATATACAAAAGATTATTTAACTAAATAAATTCCATATTTTTGCACGAATAGCTGACTGGACACGTCCGTACAGTGCCATTCCGTTCACAAATTTAAAACTCCACGTACATTGTGATACTAGGTTACTTGATATTTATATTGTTAAATTAAATTAAATGAAACAAAAAAATTAACACTAAATTCATACATCTTTTTACAGTGAGATTTATATTATTTTTTTGTATTTAAACAACTAAAAAGTGTAATTTATTGATTTATTTTTCTCTAAAATATTCACAGATTATTAAGTCTATGACGTGGTCTATGGTTAATAGATTAATTCGCGTGACAACGATCTAAATTTGTTGTTTGATGCTGTCACTATCATCTAATTGAATGTATTTAAATTTAAAAAGAAGAAAAACATGACATGTGATTATTATATTCTTCAACGAGGTTTATTTACTAAACTTAATTTAACGTAATGCAATGGACTTGAGTAATAAATTCCAAATGAAAATGAACATTGAAAAAAGTAGTAGTGAACAAGCATTAAATTATTTAATATGTGAAGATGAAGGATTAAGGCTGATTTAGTGAAAAAATTAAATAAATAAAAGCCTTAGTTTATGTAACATGTAAATGAATTTTTATTAATATCATTATGATTCTTACTCTATTATTTTTTTTATTTTTATTTAACTAGTTGATATTTTATTTAAATTAATTATATAAGCAAGCTCAAGTAAAGTGAACTGTCAAGTGATTTAATTCAAGTTTCTGTAGTAAATGATATTAAAAAATAACCGCTGGAATTATTGAAATCAAAGGCGTAAACGAGGACTTGGCGAACATTATTAAAAAAAATATTAGTCTACTTGATGAAGTTTGCACGTCCTAATTATTATGTTATATAAATGAAAGAGAAAAAAGTAAGAAAATTGACATAATAAGAGAAGGGGACTGTTAAACAGAGAATTTAAATATACATTATTCGTGACGCTCCTGACTTAATCCATGTCAATTGACAATTACATTTTTGTCAATTAATAATTTAATCCTTATTTTTTGGTCCTTTCCTTGCTCTGCCTGCACTATTTTGTGATATTAATATTTTTTATATATTATTATTATTATTATTATTATTATTATTATTATTGTCGTAAATGTTATTTCGTTTATTATTTTAAGAAACTTAACGAACTTGTATGAATTTAAAATGAGTCACGTGTTAAAATTAATTAAGAAATAATTTTTTTTCTTCCGATGAGAATTCTTAAATTTTTTTAATTCATTTCGCGTCAAAACAATCGCGTATTTTTTATTTTATCGAATAAATATTTAATTAATTAACTAAGTATCTGTAAATATTATTAGTACGTTATACACTTTTTATCTTGCAATTAAAAAATATATTAATATCTTTATAGCAAAATGTAAAAAAATTGAAAAAAAAAAAAAAAAAATCAATGCGACTATTACATCGACTTGTGATATATTTTTTTCTTTGTAGTAAATAAGACAATATATTATTTCATCAATTACAAGTACGATAAAGCTCAGGTTTTTTTTTATAATAAAATATTAAAAATAAAAAAAAATGCAAAAACAAAAAATATTTTCACACAAAATAGACACAAGAGACTAGTGACATTTTTTAATACACATTTAATGTAAATATTATTTCAAGTGATAAATTTATTCGTCACATAATATATATCCAAAATAAACATATTAATTAATTTATAAATAAATCAAATGCTCGTTAATAAACATGTGACTCATAATCATCAAGCTCAAGTTTCTAATACGATATAAATTAATTAATAAATAAAAAAACACGTGGCTTTGTCTATTGATACATTTGAATTTAAAAAATGTATTTAAATATTAATTGAAATTGATTATTTGATAAGTCAATTCCATAAATTTATTTTGTTTTAAATAAGCGTGTGTCATGTATGCATGAATTGAATGTGGTTGAAGAACAAAAGGAATTAATATTAAATAATAACATGATAATTAATAATTGAAAAAATCAATTAAAAATAATTATTTAAATTAATCTAAAATTATAAATTAAATGATAAACACACGAATAAATATATTGTTGTATTTTTATTATTGTTGTTGTTGCATGAAGACTAGCGTAATAGACTGAGCCATATTACATGGTTAAATAACTATATAACATAATAATTCTTAATTAATATTTTATATTATTATAATTATTATACGGTGTGTATTATTATAATTAATCGTAATGTTTCGTGCGGGCAGTGTTCGGAGTGGGTTCTTATCCTTTGAGACAATGCAATATAATTTTTTTACACTCAAATTTATTTAATTTAATTTATTTTATTAATAATAATTTAGTACATTAAAATTATTCAATTTTAATAACTCACAAAATTAAAAAATAATTTTCTTTTCTATGTATACTGCCATTTTTAATTTATCGCTACTTTATTTATTCTCAAAGGATCAGGACTCGGGCTGTTCCTTGTACCTGATAATCCTATCCCTGCGGCACGAATAATCTGTTTTAAAATCAAAACGAGCAAAGTATTCATTCCAAAATATTTAAAAATGAAAACTAAAAACAAACTCTGTCAAGTACTCTTGTCTCTTCAAATTTACGCCAATTAAATGCAAAATATTATTTCTTAACCAGTGAACTGCATTGTTTAGTTTTTAAAATATTATACCCAGGTTTATTTAAAACCTCGGTCACTTTACTATTTAAATTTTAAAAATGAAGAAACACGTCGTTGTATTATATTCTAAACTAAAAAATTCTATCTAAGTAAGCTTAATTTTTCTTCTTAATTGTTTTTTTTTTGCCATACTCATACTTCCAGACTTTTTTTAAACTATTTTTGCGCAGAATCATCTAAATTATAATTACCATTATAATTATAAAATAATAATAATAACAATGAAATATATAAAAATAAATATACAAGTGTATTTCACGTCAATCATAAAACTGTAAATTCATCTTTACAAAAATAATAATTAATGGTATAAATATAATATTAAATTAAGAATAAAAATAAAGTATATATGCTTAAAATGACAATTGAGTAAATGATAAATTACTAAGCAATAATCCCCTGACATTATAACCCCGATGTATCAGCAAATGAATTGATTTATAAGAATGTTAAATCGTTAAGATGTTACATTGTCCTCACATCATTACACACATGCTGAATCTGTATTATAGAGATAGAGAGTGAGCGTATTCTTACATACAGACACAAGTTAAGTCTGGTATGGCATACTGTGAGCTGGGGGATGAAAACGACTTGGCTAAGTGATTGCTTCTCTTCATTAGACACACTCTCGTTTCGCTTTACTGGCTCTTTATACTCGTGTTATACTACTGGGACCGAAACTAAAGGGACAGGTGTGGTAATGGCCCGTGTCCTATCCCACGCGTATGCTCTTCTAGTCTTCGCCACTCTACGTAAGAGGTACGGAAGAAAAGTAAGAAAAAGAAGAAAAATAAACGTAAGATGAAGATGAACTGGCCAACAGTAACAAAATAATAACAGCAACAGCATTAACCCCGGTGCATAGTGTAGTCGATTTAACCCTCGAGACCAATATAACTTCGACACTATTACGTGGATTGATTCGGCATCGCATCCACCGTATAGTAGGAGCGTAGGGGTGGAAACATCGCTTAGCTCCTCGTTTCTTTTCTTTATTTTTTGTCCTTGTAACACTCACATACATTTAGCCAAATAAAACTACCCCGTCTACATCCACTTGTGCACTTTCTACTCGGATGCCCATCACAGCGCATCACCGAAAGCTTATACTCAATCGTTCCTCGTGCTCGCACCGTATGTTCCATCACCAAAATTTTTACAGCTTTGATTTTAAATTTAATCTTGTTTACTTGACTTATTAATTTATCGGTACTACATTTATTTTATATAAGTCGATATTGATAAAATGAGCATTTTATTGATTTTGGATCTTTAAGCCTAAGATTATTTTCTGAGTTTTCAAATATACATTTTTTGAAAATTTTATACTGTAACAATACAATACGAAAATTTTATTGATTCTGAGTAATTTTAGAAAATTACATTGATATAGTATCTTGTAAAAATAATGTTAGTACTCAAATAAGATAAAAAGTGATGAATCCAAAATATTAAGTTATCTATATAAATCTATAAAATTAAAAGAATGAGAAAATTTTCGTCTTCGGCATTTTTACATGATAAAATTGAGTTTTTAGTTAAATTTAGTAGATTTGGGAAAAAGTCTTTATTTAAACTTTTGTATTTTTGAGGCTTCATATGCTTTTCAGTAATAGTTAATTTATTATAATAAATTTTTGGATGAGTTAGTAGATTTTAATTTTGCTCTAGACAAAGATTTGTTTAATTTTTTTATTTTGTTGTGTACGTGTCAATTTGGTTATATATGTATGTCAAATATTAATCATATTTTCATTAAAAAAAAAAAATTTTATCGTTAAATTTAGTATCGAAAAAATCTTGACCTAAATTTGTGTCTTTTCATGATTTTATATATTTTTTTGGTGATATTTTAGTAAAGTTAATTTTTTATGTTGTTTTTAATGAAATTTTCAATAGATTATTTGATCGGTAAGTTTGTTCTGTCACATTTTCAATTAAATTATAATAATTGATCCTTTCATAGCAATATTATTTTTCAAATTTATTTCAAAAATATCCAAACTACCCAAGCGTCACATAAAAAACTGTTAACTTTTTGGTAAATTGTATTTAACAAGAAGTCAAAAATTAATAATTGTCAACTTAAATTCAACAAAATATTACCAAAAAAATTTTTGTGCCGCTTAGGTAGTTTAAAAATATCAAAAACTCACTAAGCAAAAATTTTTTTTATTCGTAATTCACGTTCTCGGCAGTCATACAGTGCCTAGAACTTGCTATTTCCTATTACTATTATGCATTAAAATCAATAAAAATTCGTATGGAACGTTCAAAAATTTTATACATCTGTATAAAATAAAGTTTATTAATAATGATTTTAATACATATATCTAATCGTTTCATATACTATCCAGTACAACTCTTCCGTAGTATTTCCCGCCCCTTAATCTAATCCGAGGATAATCTAAAATTCATGACACACATAAATGCCAAGCGATGATATATCTGGCGGGGAAAGTGAAGGCCCGGGTTGGCCTCGGCCACCTACCCATCCCTATTTTTGTTCTATCTGACTTGACTTCCACCAACTTACCACCACGGGCTCGGTGTGTACTTCGCGCCATGTCCCGACGAATCTTTCCATATATACGTATAAATACAGATATAGATAATATATGTACTCAGGATTGCAAAGATAAAATTTAACTTAAACTGAGATCGAGCAAGCGCAGTTCACTATTATTATTTAATAGAACGCGAGTTACTCTAAATCACAACATATTTCTCAAACTGGTGTAATACTATTTACCGGTATGAACGTGGGAATCGAATTTATTTAGACCGTCTATTTTATTTCATCGCTTTTCATATATAATAATAATAATAATAATAATAATAATAATAATAATAATAATAATACGAACACACATTACATGTCAAACTTCAAGTACACAACTAAATAATAACTACATAAAAGTACGAAGGCTTTTTGCTCGTTTTAATTTAATTTTTTGTGTTTATGACTAACGCATTAATATTTAATAATATGAATGTATATGCGATTTCTATATATTCTATTCACCCGATGCAATTAATAACCGTTACCACGGACAAGTGGCGAGAACCCCCGTCGAGCAAAACTCACCCCATCGCAACAAAACTAGACTGGTGTATTACAATAGTACTGTACAAGTAATTGATAGTCGTGGATGGTTTTCGCGGGGTATCATTTTGTCGTTACCACCCCTAAATTATAATCTATTATACAAGATAGATCTGTGTTTCAACACTGAACCCATCAAGATAAATTATTTAATCATAATTTAAATTCACCATCTTAATCTTGTATCTACTGTGGTAGATTTTAACGCTGGAAAAAAGTAACCAGTTAACGTGGATGATAAATTAAAAAATAAGGAGCAAAATAAAAATAATTATGATGGAATTTTTAGTTCCTTAACTGGTGAATTTAAAATCCCTGAGGAGAAATCGCCAAACGACAGCCAATTTGTGCGGCGCTGAAAAAACTTCTTAAAACTCGGATTAAAATAAGTATAAAGCGAAAAGTATTCTTTAGCTCTTCCTACTTCCCCAGTAGCAGCACTATCACCACCACTGGCAATCTACCTACTTCCTTTCTTTCGTTCTCTTTATTCAAAATTATCCCGAGCGCGAAAAACGGGGGAGTTTTATATTATTCAAGTCTCTCGGGTAAAAAAAGGCGTCTCACAAATCTCCGCGCGATTGCCGATTTTTTTTTCACCCTGTCTTTTTAATCGTCCTAAAAAAAAATTAAGTTATAAATTATAATAAATCTTGACATAATATAGTGTAAATTATATAAAAAAATAAATTATAATACAAACCAAAAATTTGTTTTTAAATAAACAATAAACCAAAATTTCAATTAGCTGGTGAATAAATTGAACTTTGAAATTTACTCGTTGGTTTCTGGCCGTCAGCAATTGTCAATCGCATTAAGCTCATTGACTACAACCTAAATACACTTAACCCGTCCGTATAAAGTCATTATACACTTGAAAGTACCTGGTGCAAAGCTGCTGTATAAACATACGGTATCTAGTCTAGTGTACAGCGGGTTCGGTGTATAACATAGTGTGTAGTAGTCGAGATATAACGGCGCCCAAGGGACTGGGAGGCTGGTAACGCGATTACACTCTGCTCCTATCCTATCCTATCCGGTGGTATCGGTGTTGCCGGAGCAAAGCCTCTGAACAGAAGCCCAGTTGCTTTTGCAGCTTGATTTATCCGCGTGGTGTTGCGTTATTGCATTAGCGCCCTCGATGCTCTTGCACGTCGTCTCTATCTTCTGCTCATCCCTCATACTGAACTAAAACTCCGAGCTACTAGATCTGCTGAGCTTACACGAAAAGTCCAGTTATAAGTGATGTATTTTGATTTCTCTCAAGAATACAACCTATTTCATCTTAACGTGTACAAATATTTTATAAATCAACCAATATAATCGTACGGATGAATGATAAGCACGTTTACAACCATAAATTAGAATAATATAAATTAAGAAGCAGAAAATTGATACACTAATTCATTACTCCAGCGATATTTCAAATTTTTGTATTAAATTTTCATCAGGCATCACAATCAACACTCGGCAATAACATAAATTTAACTCAATTTTGCATATTATTGTGTTATTCTAGCCCTCAAATTTCCATTAGTGTCATCATGACATGGTCATGTAATATGTACAATTTTAATTGTCATTTTAATTATTATTTTATGAAATTTATTAGTTTCGTTTATTTTTGATAAGTTGTTTTTCGTACAATATGTGCAATGAATGAATTGTCTGATGAAGATTTAATGAAAAAGTTAAAATGTTTTTGGATCAAAATAAATCAGTATTTCAATTTTATTGTTCTCACTGATCAAGAAAAGGGAATTGGTAAGATTATAAATAAAAAATTTTGAATACTTTTTAACTCTTCCAAGAACTTAAATTTTTCCCAATTTTTAAGCATTAAATACTTCTGAAAAGTTTTAAATCATTAAAAAATATCAAATTTTTGCAAATACTATTGGATACTTTTTAATATCTTGATTATAATTGAATTCCATTTAATAGGAAGATTCAGAAAAATTAAAAAATATTACAATTTAAAATACTTTCACGTATTATTTAATTGCAATATTATAAAATATTCAATTTTTTTTAATCTTTTCTAATCGCTTCTCTCAATCAGGGACTCGATTTTTCTTCTACTTAATTGATATTTAATACAGAAGATGCGAGTGCATTCGAAAAATTATAATTATAATTAATTAATCAATGTTAAAATGCATCAGTTACAATCCTAAAAAAATCCCACTCCGAACTCCTGCCAATAATTTTATACAATAATATACGTAAATCATCACAGTACCGCTGTCTAATAATATTAATCGTTATAACAGGTAATAATATTGAACAAAATAAATTTTTAAAAGTAATTGAGTCTTACGCAGGCCTATCAAGTCCCAGGGCTTCTTGATGTCGTCTTGCTTTTAGCCTGAGATCGGCGATGCTGCTGTTTTTGGAGCGCGCAGCGGCCGCGGCGAAAGAAGCCGCTAAGCTCAGCGGATGTACTTGAGGGTGTGAAGGCGGTAAACAGAAAAGACCACCAGCTGCTGCATAGTGAAGTACCGCTGGATCAAACGCGGATGAAGTTGAAGTATTTGCACTGACATTCGTTGACGATTGTACTGATGGAGGATGGAGTCGCAGTGCTGGTAAATAAGGCGCTACTCTGCATGGTTCTAAGGAAGTTGGCGGACTTCTTGGTGCTAAGACCATTCCACCTAGTTACAGAAGTACGAATTGGAAAATAATTAATTAATAATTACTCAACTGTTATGTCATAATTCATAATCATTAATCATAATGGTGATATATATTTATGGATCTAAATTACCTTTGTGTAATTGACTCTCGTGCTTGCGACACTTGGCACGACGATTTTGAAACCAAACTTGAACACGTGCTTCACTCAAGCCCAATCTCTGGCTCAATTCTTCTCGCATAAATGCATCAGGATAATGTGTCTCGTCGAAGAGTCGTTCCAACTCAGCTAACTGCTCTAAAGTAAAGTTTGTCCTCGATCTTCTCTGTTTACCATTCCCACCTCCACCTCCACTGCCAGTACTTCCACTGCTACGACAGTTGGAACCTTGATGACGGGTATTAAAAATTCATATGAATTACCAAATAATACCTTCCAGTCTATTAAACTTTTTAAATTCTCTTCACAGATCATTTATTACGTCTCGACAATCCCCGTAAATTATTAAAACTTTTGCTACCAACTCAAACTATTTGATTTTATCTGAATATTTAAGTTACTCAAACATTAAATTAAATCTCGCTATGTTAATTACATTAGGCGACATTAGTAAGCAATTTTTTTTTTTTTTAATTTTTACCTATGGTTATGAATGATGGGTTTGTTTTAACATACAATTAAATTTTGAAAAATAAAGTGTGTATTTTTTTCATGCGTTAAGAAATAATTCTATTAACGATTTCTATAATGACTTTGAACTTTATTAATAAGTTCTTTTTTTTTATAAATAATGATTTTTTTTAGTTTCTGTAGACAATTTCCGGAAGGTCTTCTAAAAAAAGTGTTTTGCAGTGAGCATATCTTTGATTTGAATCATTGAAATTCGAAAATCCACAAAAACTCTAATAGAAAGTGATCACCTTATCTAAGGTGATTAATCGAAGGCGTAATGAAAATATTTATTTTTATTAAAATGATGGCTTTACAAATAAAAACTTAAAATTTTCGATGAAAATTCTAGCCTTAAATTGTTTATAATCAAATATTTATATAATCAAATTGTTTGTTATCAAATATTTTATTTTGAGTGTTTGAATTAATAAATATTCATTATTTGATAATGAAATATAATTAATGTCGCTGTCAAGTGGTATTCAATAATTACTCTTCAAGGTACCGCGAGTAATATTGCCTGGAGTTAAAGTACCACTTGAGCAATTACCCAGAGAGTTAATTAATGGACGTTTAATGTAAAGTTAGTGAAGGTAAAGTAAAGTAGGCATACTTTAATACTTGTAAATCCATGCCAAGAGATATATAAGCATACGAAAAGCTGAAGTAAGATGCCAACACTCTGGGATTAAGTATATATACATTAAAGAGCTCCCTTACTTGACGATGGGCTCGTGATTTATATAATTTAGCAAAGTGCTAAGGTGCGAGTATTTTATACATATATACAAGGTCGTTAGTCACCCCCTCGGGGATTTCACCTTAATCACCCTATGAAAACCATATCCTAGATAGTTAGATACACACTTATAAAAGAGTGAAGAGAGAAAGCAAAAGGAGCTGGGAAACGAGAACCAGTAGAAAATTCAACAGAGCTTTAGAACGTGTATTGCATAATGTACCGTTTTAATCAATTAAATGCCGAGAGTTAACTTAATAAAATTGAAATAAACTTATACGGTGGTTTAGTTTCAGTTTAAGTGACTGAACTAAACGTCTACTTTAAAACCAATATTACCAATAAATATCATGTATTATCGTTAATAAATTCTGGCTTGTCTGAATCGGCAACAACAACACATTGGCAGTTAAGTTAAACGGTAACTTTAGTTGTATTAGAGAATGAGAAGGAAATACTCAAACTCTGTATAAAAGAGTATTCACCCCTATAACCCGAAGAGCAATCACACTCGGACACGAGGGGTCACTAATTCGATTACCCTACGCACCCTACGGTATTTTTCTTCTCTTACGAAGGTTTACCAGCCCCAGCACCCAGTACCAGCTAGTAAGACCTTATAACCGTAAGACCGTATACCAATTGCATATGCCGTCTCATCGTTGGTCTCATGAATAATCAAAGTCAAGCCACGAGATTTCAATTGAATACCAATGACTTTATTTTTTATTTTAGATTTTTAATTCAATTACTGCTACTACACCAGTATTTCTCGGTCTTTAGATTTTAGCCCCGTCTACGAGCAGAATAAACGCTATTAAAGTGATGGAGATCCGGGTGTAAAAGCGAATCCAAGTGTCGAGACATAAAACACATAAGCTGTCAGAAAGAAAAAAGACTTTGATAAATAAAAGTGCGAGTAAGATAAAGAGATAGAAAGAGAAAGAGAGTGAGTGAAAAAAGACGGAATAAAAGCTAGGACTGGTCAGTCGAGGACTGATGTACTGCGGCACTTGGTTTTCTTACACAGCCAGGAAAAATGATATTTATTGTTTTACTTTTGTGAAACAGTTTTGCCTGGGGGAAGGGGCTGGTTACGTTATACTATATTTATATATGTCTACGTACACAGTGATACGTCCCAGAGCCAGATTGCTTTTTGATTTGCGCTTAATCGGGAAAAGTTATAGACCTGTGTGTCAAGTGACGTTTAATGTTTTAGGGGCGTGCAAACCATTGTGTCGTAGTGTGTAAATATTAAATAATAAATCTGTGTTGCATGCTAACTTTAAACTTCTATTTCTTCCCCTGTGTCATAAGTCACCATTCATATCATCCTATAAAAAAAATGAAAAACGTATTGTCATATATTGTCAATAAAAATAATGTAAATAAAAATTTATTAGTTAGAAGGTACATATGTCGTCAATCATGTCATAAACTATTCAAATACTTTACACTAGGGATGACTTGACTGTTTTAAAGATCATCATGATATCTAATCTTTAAGTCAGAGGCTATTAAGCTTTGGATCAACTCACAGCAGACGAATCACTTCTGAAGTTTATTGACCAATCTAATGAATTATAAAGAAGCATCGAACCCTCTTATCGTGATGGCTGACCTTCAACTACCAAGTGATGCGAGTCTGTATCGAGTTGAGCCGTCGGATACAGACAGACACTCTTGTATTTATCTACTCTCTACTTATTCTATTTATTGTACAGTAGTCGTTGGATCGCCAGTGATAACACTCACCTTTTGTATTGTCCTCGACGAGGATTTTCCGAGAAGATTTGTCACTCCTTGAATCGAATGGCTGAGGCGAGGATACTTTGGTCTCTTGAACGTTGATTGGACTACTCGGTGATGTGTCTCGTGAGACCGGCGGCGGCGACGGACTGCAGCCCAGCAGTTTTCTCACCGACAATTTGAGCTCTGGAGTCTTCAAAGGAGGCAATGATACCTCGGTATTTTGTTTCGTCGACTCCTTGGTGACTTTGGTGGCGACTGACAGGTCTTCAGGCTGCAGTCGCGACTCTGGTGAGGATGAGTGATGTCGTTCCTCGACGGGTGAATCGTCTGACGACTGATCTGGAGCTGGTTTACCATCTAGAGATTATCAAGTAAGTAGTTCAACAGTGTCAGTGTGTTTTCACAATTAGTCAAGACGTCGGATCGAGAGTTTATTTTTAAATAATTTTTTAACTATCTAGAAAATTATTTTAAGTTTTTTTTTTTATGGTGAATTTTTGTTAAACACTTTAGTGAATTTTAATTTTATAAATTAAGCACCGTCACCTGCACGGAATTCCTCTCGACCCGATTGACCCATCGTAAAAGTAACTTGAAAGATTAATTAAAAAAAATAAAAAAATCATACTGGAATCAGTAGAAGACGCATTGTCAATGGAGCCAATAAGATGAGCAACACTAAGTGTAATGGTACCAGAAGTGGGACTACAAATAAGATTGGCGGTACGTGTATTATTCCTGATGGACTCCCGATTCGCGTTCGCGTGGTCAAAGCTCTTGGAGACGAACTGGGTTAGCTGCTCCATCCTCGGGGACTCACTTGCCAACGGGGGCGAACATTGCCCGACCAACGGATCCGGCCTGGCCGGTTGGAGAGTAAAGCTTCACAACGCCACGCGCCCCCTCAGGCCGCCATTCGCACGCCCGCCAATCCCACAATCGGAGGCGTGGAAATTCCGCCCTGTTTTCATCCCCTAATACGCCC
The DNA here is from genome assembly GCF_020080835.1 of Cotesia glomerata. Classification (NCBI taxonomy): domain Eukaryota; kingdom Metazoa; phylum Arthropoda; class Insecta; order Hymenoptera; family Braconidae; genus Cotesia; species Cotesia glomerata. The sequence goes on along the minus strand of NC_058158.1, from coordinate 31,968,182 downwards.
TGATGACTGAGAACTCCGTGGATCCTCATTAGCATTTCACCCATTTCCACGTTCTTGGTGCCAACTACCAGCACACTACGGTTCCTCCTCCACAAGTTTACGCGGATTCTCGCGTGCGCGGATCCCCCCGTTAAAGCTATCTCTAGCCCCACGAGGAGTCTAAAGGCTCGGCTAACACGACTAAGTCTACGATGTATCATCGAGTATTGTACTCATGTCATTTGTTTCTTTATATTTTCATTTTTATTCTATTTTTTTCATCACTTCTCTTCTTTTCCAGTCTTCTCCTATGTATTTGTTCTCTTCCTCCTGCATCCGATAGATCAAAACCTGCTAATAAAAATATAAATCTATCATCAATAAAATTACACCAGATTGATTTTGAAATAATAATTATACGTTCCCAAAATGAAAATGAAATATGGAAGACATAAACCACCAGGTTGGTGGGTTTAGTGCTATCAGAGGGTGAAAAAATAAAAGAGTGCGACCCTGGTACGTCATAGTCATAGTGGTGGTGTTTGCCGACACCAAACTCGGGAATATTTAAATGCGATTGCATTCGGGAATGTAATTGCCCGAGCAAATATTCCACATGACAGCCCACGGTGGGCCTCGTTGGCTAGTCATTCCATCAGCGTACCACCAGCACCATCACCAACTGCGAAAGAGAGATTTTTGTACAAACGCTCAAATTTAGTGGCAGTAAAGTGACTGAGTGAGACGGAGGATCAAGCAAATTTGTCAGTCTAGTGTGTGTTATTACTACAAACCAAAGCTAGCTAGCTAGCAAGCTGCCTACCGGGTGAAGAGACAAGTGTAGAGTTTGGATAAAGCACAGCGAGAAGCGGACAGTAGACAGGCGATAGGCGATAGGCGACAGTAGGTGCCCATTGCTCACAAGAAAGACACTGAGTTTATTCTATTTGATGGACAAGGACATAGACAGGGACAAGGGAAAGGAGAGATGAAGAGGTTGTGTGTGACAACCGAGTAGCAGCGGCCCGAGTCGGGCCAATCAGGACGCAATGCGATTACCTTAACGAGAAATCCGATTACTTATTCATTCCCCTAACTCGAAATCAGTTTAACTAATCGTTTAATTCGGTCGCTTCGTAACTGGGCGAGTGAGACCGAGACAAGACGAGGATGCTCGATGTGGGAAATTGGAGAGAGTGAAAATTGTTACCCGCCAACCCCGTCTAACCCCGGAATGCCAGATCGGCAAGCTCACCGGTGTATCCTACCACCACCACCACCACATTAACAATTTAACAGTACACTGAGACTACACGACAACTATATCGGTTGTATAGACGCCACACTCTGTATCGCTGGTGCTGGTGCTAGTGATGGTGCTACTATTGCTGCTGCTGCTGCTGCTGTTACTCCTGTTGAGTAAACGTATATATGAATAAGAGAGACGTGTCTTGTGTGTAAGAAGATAAGGATAGAAACACAGACCGAGGCCTCGTTCAATTCAATTACGTAATGAATTGTCGTGCCTTGAGTAAACACCCTTCCTCACCGCGACTCGTTTGGGGCAAACTACACGGGGGATGAGACTCTGAAAAAGACTTAAGCTCTGCTCAGATAGGAAACATCCGCCACCCGAAAAGTAGGGATGGTTACCCAAGCTGAATCAATCTACACCACTCGTACGTTTCTTCGTCTTCGTTTTCTTCTTAGTTCAATTTTTATTCTTCTTCGTCGCATTTTCAAACTGTCTGCTGACGGTATGGCCGTGTCGCTGTCGCTTCACTGGACTCATGTCCACACTCTTTATCGGATACGGCATTACCATTTTTTATTTTTCTGTAAACCAACAAAATAGAATTAGAAAACTTTTACAAAATATCATTCCAAAACTGCTGACTTGTCAAATGTTATATTTGACTTAAATGACACAAAAAGGGGAAGATATCTAAAATTTTTTTTCTTTAAATTAATAAATTGAATATAAAAAGTATTTGATTTTTTTGTTGACATTTTAAATTTAAATCAAATAATTAGCAATTTATTGATTGAATTAATTAATTATAATTAAAGAATTAAATAGACACACAAAATCAATATTTATAATGTTTAATTATACAGTTTACATTTAATTATTTAATTATTTCAGGTGCAACGTTTGGGGAAATTAATGAAAAGCAGTAATCGATCGTGTCGGTTAGGTGATGAAAGTTTATTTAAATTAGTGTGATTTTGATCACCAGGTGGCATTAGCTCCCAGAACAGATGGAGAAGAGGATGCATGATAAGCTGTAAAAAAAGTGAAATTGTATAATTAAATTACTAATTACGATGGCAAACTTGTTATGTTCTATTATAGAATCTAGATAATAATGATAATAACTCTGCTGTTGTCATTATTAGTAATAACTATGAATTTTACGATGATTGATTATTAAAATCCATCCTAATTATGATTGTAATTATGTATTATTAGAAGCGGCGTTAATTATACAATAATTTCATCAAGTGTCATTGATAAATGTAATTAATTATTACCTAACGTTGATTAAATTTATTTAGCGTAATATATCTTAGTTGATGTTTTATTATTTATTCCATTGAAACATACACCCATTCAGAGTTTTCAAAACGTGTCTTTTTATGACTTCCTCAGCAAGAGAGTATCGCGTTACAAAAGAAAATAAATTTAATCTAGATATGTTTATTATATTGGTTTATTCATTACCTGTTTTGATTACAAAGTGTTCAAATTTTTTTGCACTATAGTAACTTATTTTATAGAATGAAATAATATGCTATTATTTACTGACACTGAAATTAATAGAAATAGTAATAATAATTAATTTCATTTTTTGACAAACAAGTTATTGTAAAGAAGATTTTAAAAAAATTTTCTCATTTTTTTAATTTTAAAAAGATGAATCAAATTCTATTTAAGTATTTTATTAGTACTAATTCATTTTTTAAATAAAAGTAAAATAAATGTATTGTTTATATATGATACTGGAATTAACAGACACTCGTCAATTTTTTGGATTTTTATAATAACTAAAATATAATTAAAAAATTCCACAACTAAAAATTAAAAAAAAATTACAAGTGCAAATTTAAAAAAATATTTTTTTTATCATTGATTTTTAATAAAAATAAAAAAAAATGTCAGGTGTCTGCTAATTTCAGTGTCATGTTTGTGTTTGATAATATGTTTATAAATGAGATGAGAAAAGTAAATCAGGTGCGTGACAGTGTAAATTTAAACTTACCGCGTAATTTACAAGCAGCGCCATCTAGAGAACATTGGCAAAATAAGCGGGTGGTGCCAATAGTAATTTGAAAAAGAAAAAAAAAATAAAGTTGTCGTTTTATTGCGAATTCGGCTAAAAAGTGAAGGAGGTTAAGTATTTATAAGTACATTAATTATTACTACAGACTTATTATTTTATATACATAATAATATTAAATACTAACATACGTAAACTTAACCGAATTAGCCTACAAGGCAATGAGACGACCAAATGTCTCGTGACGCTCGTGAGGATGTGGTTTTCACGTCAATAAAATCAAATTTAATATCGGGGATAAATCAATATCACAGAGAAATTATAAATGTTGAAAAAATATTCCAATTTCCAGCTGTGAGTGCTAATATTGACGAGGATTTAACGTATCAGGTAAAGACTAATTTACATCAGTTAACTAGTAATTATTATTATTGTTATAATAATAAACCAAAGAAAGACTTTAATAGAATAAAACCGCCTGTCGATGAAGGAGCCATTAATTTGATGAAATGGAGTTCGTTTAACCAAGCAAGTTCTTGTCCAGCTCTATCACACGATTTGTTGACCCAAGACAAGCACGATGACAGCGACCAACAGACACCAGTGCAAGATGATACTGGGATGGAGACAGTCGATGACATTGAGAAGTGGTTAGAAACATGTACTGATAATTCTCCTGCTATTTCAATTAAAGAAATGGATCCGATAAAGTGTCAGCAGCTCGAGGTCGTCGATACATACCTAGGCGATGAGATGCCTCATGCGTTCATGGAAAAAGATTCTCTTTCAATAGATATTGATTTGACAGATAAAAAACTGAGTCACAGTCTTGGATACGATCCGATTCTAGAAGAGCTGCAGAGTGATAAGTTCCTCGAGGTTTGTGAAAAAGATGGTTTTACAATGCCGGAGTTTCAGCTTGACCAATTGGAGCCTTTGACACTTGATCCCAATGACATGATGGTAGCTGGTGAAATGTTGCCATCAACCAGTATCAACAATCCATCAACGACTCTGGCTATCAATGGGCATCAGGATATTTACTCTGATGATATTAAAAAAGTCAGTTGTATAGACACTGATGATATTTGCGAAAATACGTCTCAAGTTTATGATTTGCATGATAAATTTAGTGAAGACGATGGGGCTAATGTTGAAAATATTGTTCATATTATCAACGAGAGTGATTTGAATGACTATGAAGAGGAACATGACAATGGTGACGGTAATATAGATATCAGTGAAGAAAATAAAATATTGGAGGATATTGAGGCGGTGGATGCGGTAATGATTGACACAGTTGATGCGTCATTGTCAAATGACGATGATAATATGTTCAAGGAGTGTAAAGCTATAAGTTTACTATCCGAGAGTCATAAAGTACCTGATAAAATAGAGGCTGGTGACGTAACTGAACAGTTCGTAGGTCAAGAAGTACACGAACAGGACCAGGAAAAAAGCAAAGAAGAAATCATGGCTGTAGTGGCAATTTCGACAGACAAGCGTTCAAATATGACTCAGATTGTTATCAATACTGGCAAAGGCGAACAGATATACAGAGGTAAAACCTCTGAGTTAATGGAAGCTACTGGTTATTTTTCAAAAAGTCCTAAAATAAAAACCAATTTGAGTAATAACACAGTAGAAATTAATCATACTGAGGTTAGTGGATCGTTGAGTAATCAAGAAGCTATTATATCAAAGGCACTCGAAGAATTGGGGTTCAGTGAAGAAAATTTAATGTCTGTAACAATGCCTGATAATGGTAAAATGTGGATTTGTCCAAGAGAGGATTGTCGTAGAGAATTTAATCGCTTGTATGCATTAAAAGGTCATATTTTAGCTCACTATGGCGTTCGTCCCTTCAAGGTAATTTATTTTACTATCGATAATAATTATTTAAAAAAAAAAATTTAGTAGCTAATTTATATATGTATATTATTTTTATTTTTCAGTGTGATCAGGAAGGATGTACATGGGCATTTCATTCGGAATTTAAATTGAAACGACACAAAGAAACTCATTTGAAGCGTAAAGATTACGTGTGTCAAGTTGAAGGCTGTAATAAACGTTTCACTACTGTTTATAATCTATGGACACATGAGAAATTACACACAAGGCCCAATCGGATTGCGTGTCAAGTGCCTGAATGTGAGGAAAAATTTCAGACTAAGCGAGCGCTAGAGTTACACATGAAAACACACGACCAGAGTCACGCGCCATATGTATGCATGCATGAAGGCTGTGGTAAGCGTTATTACAGCAGCAATGCGCTGACATCTCATCAGCGATGCCATAGTTACAAGGAAGCTGATATCAAATGTTCGTGGCTGGGCTGTGGGAAGATATTCGACAAGCCTTGTCGGCTTAAAGCACACTTGCGATCTCATACTGGGTCCAAACCGTACCTATGCACATTTGCTGGGTGCTCCTGGGCATTCACGTCGTCGAGTAAGCTTAAGAGACACGAAAAAAAACATACTAATGATAGGAAGTTTATTTGCGATGTTACAGGATGCAACAAAGCCTTCATGCGCTCGGAACATTTGAAGGAGCACAAGCTGACACACTCTGAGGGTCGATACTTTCAGTGTTATATTTGTGAAGCGAGCTTCTCTGCCAAAAGCAGTTTGTATGTACACATTAAAAAACATCAAAATAAAATAGCTCCTGAGTATACACCTGAGGGTATTCAGCCTTTGGATACGAAGTTGACATTCACCAATGTTGATAACAATTTCTGCCATAGCTTACCAATGGACTTGGAGTCAGAGATGGTAGATAATGACGTACTACCAGAGTCATTTATTCCTGAAAAGTATGTCAACTCTTCGAGTGATAGTATTATGATTGACAATAAGACAGTAGTAAGTGAAATAATTACGGCAAAACCTAAATTTACATGCCCAATTAACAATTGTACGCGGACTTATATGAAAAAAGTATCATTAAAGTCACATATTGTTAAATTCCACGGTTATTCTATTGAAGATAATGAATTAAGTCAGTCCTCAGAGACAGATTATGTATTGTGTGCTAATAATACTAGTGTAAGTAATAAGGTAGAGACGACGAGGCGTATCAACGTCAACGCAGATGGAGATATTGACATTGTTGACACAATAGCAGAGATAAAGTGTTTACCGGAACCTAAACCGCCATCGACGAATGAAAAATTTCTAAAAAATGTTAGTAATCGTGGTACAGAAGCTAGTAATCATGGATCCGCGAGAACTGGACTGACTTGCGTAGATATTTTGAAAATAAAACGTGATAAAAATGAATCGTTTGATGACTCAATGATTGGGGCATCTGATGTCGTACTCGGTACTGCAGATTTAGCTGAAAGTTTATTACTGCCAGATGAATTATCTTCGATGTATTTTCATGATGATATGGGTAGTGAATGTCAAATTTTGTTACTTGATTCTACTACCACTGATTCAGAGACAACTGCATATTAATTCAAATGATCTTTAATTATTATCATTATAATTATTATTTTTACTTTTTTAACTATAAAATTAAACAATCACGTTGTAGATAATAATCAATATAATTGCTACTGAAGTGATTGAAACAAATTATTTTAAATAAAGTATTTATAAGTACTTTTACATTTTGATACTCTAAAACGTCGCAATTAAGAAATGTTAGTGACAAATACTAATTATGAATTATTGGCGTCATTTATTATAAATATTGTTATAAAAAATAATGATTATTAATAAGTTTTAATCCAAAGAATTTAAAAGAAAAATATTTATATATATTTTGTAATTAAAAAAATTAAAAAACCCTAAAATTGCGATGTTTATTTTGTAAATTATATTATATAAATAAATGTTTCAATCTCTTCAATGTTTATACATAAAAATAATATTAATTATCTTTGTAAAACTGCCTGTGATCAAAAAAACTATTGATAATGCATTCATTAACCCACATATGTTAATAATCATCTCATTACTTTAAGAAGGTATTTTTTATTAATAAATAATAAACAAAATGTTGAATATTTTTTCATAAAAGTGTTACTTTAATTATTTACTTAATTTAATAATAATAATTATTATTATTATAAGTATATTAAAATGCATCTATTAAATTATCAATGTCAAATAAATTTTTTTACGTCATTCACAAGTCTTTACCATTTATAATAATAATCGTATAAAAATTACTACATACAATTATTAATTAAAAGTATTTTTAAATAAATTTTAGCCGAACACAATTTAGCAGTAATCACTTATTAGTTATACACATATGTCTCAACAAAACAAAAACATTAAAAATAATCATACCATCTTGCTATTAAAATAAATGGAATAACAATTTTATTTTCTAGTTAAATCTACATAGCGAACGGTAATACTTTCTTTGGAATAATATTTATTTGGAATGATTTATGTAAAAATACTAGCAATAATTCATCACTACTTCTTTTTAATCATTATAATTATAATTCATAATTAATATGAAAGTGACAAGATAACAATCATACGCATGTTCCGCACTCATACTATTGGTATACAAAAAAATTATTACATACTATTTCATACATCTTACTATGAATATTGCAAATTATAACAATTGCTATACCGACGTAATTATCAGTTATAATTAATATCCATTAATAAAGATGAGCATATTACTATTATTTAGCATGAAAAAAAAAAAAAAAAAAAAAAAAAATCAATTATTAAAAATAATTTCAAACAATTTCAACATCTCTAACTTTAGTCCTCTGTTCATTATTAGCTGACGACAATGGTGGCTCATGAATACTCTTGTCACTGGGCTTAGTAATACGTTCTAGACAACTCGTTAGACCAGTAAGTAGGCAGTGAACTATAATTATAAATCCAATACCACCTAATGATACTAATAATGAGATACCTGGTTTTTTCCAATCTAGAATTTTGTAAATGTAATGAAAGCCTTTCCTATCAAGGCCACCAGCAGAGTAATAAATAACAGAAAATATTAAATAAATGATAATAACAACGACAGTCCACCAAAAGCAACGCAACCGTATCGTTACGGCACAAATAAATAAGTCTACTATTATAAGTATACTGTTAAGAGCATGTTGCATTAAATTAACACTGTCCACGAAGTGAATTTTTGGATCGTAAATGGCAATCCAGTAGGCTACTGTAACACCAATAGCCAGCGATGCTGTCACGCTGTATAAGAACCAGTAACTTTTTTCCAAGCAGGTGTACTTGATATTGTATGGATTAAAGTCAGGATATCGTTGATGTAACCATCGTCTTGTTACCAGCGTTGCACCAAGTATCGTCTGGGCAACTCCAAAAGTTAAATGCCAGTTTGTTAAATAAGCAAACCATTTACGAGATCCATATTTGCTGGCTAATGGGTCAGCGCTTCCTATCTCCCATACTGAACAAATAACTATTGAAATCCAACCAAAACTCATGAACCAACGATAGTAGACATACCACCAGGGCGCGTATGTTTTGAACCTTGATTCTGTAAGCAATCTTGGATGCGGAGGTGTCTGCTTTGTTTCTAACCATGCTCGACTTATTTTCCGACACCATAGTTTGTTCACCATCGCTCGACGTCCTGAAAAAAATGTTTTTGACTAAGTAAAGAGATTTTTATTCACTGTTGTATATTATTAGACTAGTTGGGTGTCAATAACAAAAACGAGAATTTTTTTTAAAGGCTTGCTGTTATCTGATAAGAGATTATTGTCTGAAGAAAAATAAACGGTGTAAGTAGATGATGTGTAAATGAGATTAATTTGAGCTTGTCAATTAAAATTAAATATTTACAAAAGAGATTGGGGTAAATAGAAATCTTACGAGTACATAGTTGGATTAACAGAAACCATAATTCCTTAGTGGATAGTTTCAACATTCTGAATTATAACAGAAAGTTTATTGTCACTTGGTAGGTGATTATGTAGATCTGTTGTTAGTCTACATATTTCTTAGGTCAATACAATAAATACATTTTTAATAGAAAACTTTGGGATACTGAAGAACAATCACAGCCACGTTTTTGATTATTTTTAAATGTCAACATTTCACAGCTGACATAATATCTAAACCCCAGTGTCCTCTGGTTGAAACTATTGGAACTACGGCAGGTTATTAAATTTCGCGGCAAGTTTTTATAAACATTTATAACATTTATTAGCTTTGTGTTAAAGTTTTTTTTTTTTTTTTTTTTTTTTTTTTTTTTTCAATGGATGACAAGTTAATGACTGCGATTATTTCAATTGATTTATTTATCCTTCAGAGCATGTAAATTTTAAACTACGCTCCGAAAAAGTTATTTCTTTCAGCGTGATTTATTTATTACTGATAAGGTAAAAGTCTCAATTTGTGAATATAGATATACAAATACATAGAGTGTCATAAACTCGTACGTGATCATCTATTGGGGCTTTTACCTTAAAGTATTTTTTTTTTTTTTTTAATATTTTATGAGGTTAGAATTTTTAAACTAAAAAAATTCTTACATCAACGATAAAAAAACGGTGAATAATGCTTCTGTTTAGAAAAAAAAATCTTATGATTAACTTACATAGTAAGTGATAAAAAAATTTTGTTTGCAGAAAGTTAAAAATAAATTTTCATAAGCAATTGCAAGAATAATCTGCTTCAATAGAACTTGTTATAAAATTTTAGCGATAAAGTTTTTTTTTTTTCATTGAAAATATTCAAAATTATAATAATAAATTGTTGTGATCTAAAGTTAATAAATTATTTTTAATGTTTTTAGGACAAGGTCGAATTTTATAAGTTAACAGTGCATTAAAAAATTAAAAGGTATCAAGTCAGGTTCACAACATAATTTTTTTAATCGAGGTCGGGGCTATCATCTAATAAAGTTAATTGAGTTCCAATACTAAAATTATTGGACATAAAAAAAATAATTTCTATATTTTTCGGTACCAAGAAAGATTATTAATAATTTAAAGGTTTTAAAAGTCAAAACATTTCTATTACCCAACAAATATTTTTCGCTGAATTTCTACCTCGCCGAATATTGCAATTATCCTAATAACAATGATTATAGCTTGTATTAAAGGGTAAACCGAAAGAATATAACGGATGTGGTAAGTATTTTTGTTAAACAATTCTCAATTTTTTTTTAGCACAATTTTCAACCACTATTATTCAAGTATAGCGTGACACTGCATTACTAAACTCATTAAATTATTAAACGAATCAAAGATCAGATCACAGACTTTATCTATATATCTATCTATCGTAAATAACTTCGTAAGAATTTTCATTCTTTCACAAAATAAATTTATAGACTTATCTTTTCAGGCTGTAAAGATACACTGAGTATCTATCACTTGTTCACGTTTTTCCGGTAAATTACACGTTTATTTATTCAAGTGAATCATTGTTTACCGTTGAAATTTTCATTATCATTGTATAATGAAAGAAAAACTCTTTTGAATACGTTCAATGAAAAAGGAATCTTATTTAAGCAGCAAATTGAATTCCCGGAAAAAAAAAATTGTTTTATCTATATAAAAAGAAGTTCAATGAATGCGGTGAGAATCATCAATCAACTATTTAAATTTAAGAACATGTAGTAGTTCTTAAATAGATATTACAGGAATAATGTAATTCAATTAAAGAAGAATTATATTAATGACAATGATAAATTTATAAAAATAACTACTTCAATAAAACCTAAGTGTATTAATAGAAATAACGAGACAGAAAGAAGTAATTAATAATGATGGTTTGCGGCTCTGAGGTTCACACGACGCGCGACTCACGCCACAAATGTATGTATCAGAGGTCGTGGTCATACGGTCAATCAATCTATACTAATTTAACGTTAATTTGTGACAATCTTGTCTTTATTATTATTAACATTCGGTCGCGTGAACGCAGGTAATTCATATTCATATTTGTATGGAATTTTTGGATTTAAATTATTTGTCTCGCGATCTCTATTTTATAAATTTTCTAATTTATACTCCTATTGTACTCAACCTTATCTTTACTATAAATTTATTACTTCTTCAATTTCGTCTTCTTGTCCACTTGACTTCACAACAAATTTTTATCTTTATTGTTTCCGTGTCAATTTAACTATTACATTTTTTATCAATTTCTCTACTATACAACTGTACGTAAACAAACGAATTTTTATTATTCTTGTATTACTTCATTTATCAAGTACGATTTAAAAGTACATTTACTTTAGTTTATCACAACTGACCTGGTATACCTGTGTCTATTCAGTGATTATTAAGTTATTTACAATAATTGAACGGAACAACCTTTTATAAGCTATAACTTCCCCTTTTTTCTTTCGGTACTCTTTAAACAACTTCCCCTACTCTTTCATTCTTGTTCACATTTGATCTTCAATACTTGTTATACGTACTAAAAAAAATATATATATTACCATAATTACTGTAAAATATTATATTAAATATTTATAAACTTAATTTGCCGTCATTCAATTTTATTGCGTATGTATTTAAGAATAGAAAAATTTGTCGCTTGAGAATAATAATTAGGTCATAATAAACGGTTAATTTTAAAAATTTTTGTCAGTAAAAATCTATTGGAATTTTTAAAAATAATAAAAAAAAATATTATAGGATAACAATTTAATATGTAATTAATGAAACTTCATAGATTCTTATCTTCAAATAAGTAATTACACAAATTATAAGTTATAAACTACAACTAACAAGATTTAAAGCTCATTATCTCCTTATCATTACTTCAAGATTATCTTAATGAACAAAATTAAAAAAAAAAAAAAAAATACGAATTGTAAAACTCGTGTTGAAGCTTTTGGGGAATTCAATTCATTTTTAAAGTATATATTAAAACATGTTATTGTTATAGATTAAAAAAACTTTATCAAATCGTGCGATTTTACTATCAAGCCGTCAGCATTTTCGTCACAAGGAAAATTAATTTCACGTTTATTTCTTCTCACTTACCGGTTGTTAGTTTAATAAAATTTAAAAGCAAATAACAAAAAATTAACTGTCAGCGAATAAATTGCTGTGTGCGTAAAGTAATAAATTTTTTTTATCGATTATAAAAATATAAAAAAATTCAATAAATAAGTTTCTTCATGCAATAATTTATAAAATAACAATAAATCACGCACCACAAAAAAACGTTGATAAACAAAAGCTATCCTCTTTTTTTTTCTCAGTTGGATTAATACATAACTGTACAGAACTAAACTCAGACGTATCGATATGAATCCCAGGTGGGATTTGTTGTTGCTCGTTAGACTGTCTCTCCATGACTACTACCAATTTAAGTCTGAAGCCCCTATAAGTATGTAATATAAAGGCCTATACCCTCCCTTCAGTAGGTATACATTATACAGTACATAGGTATGGTTTACCGCCATGTACTGTATGCGTAGACTTAAAATCAATAATAACAATATTAGCGATAATATTAATTCATATTATATTATATTACCCCCATTAAAATACGTCAGATCGTTGACATTAAGGACCTGGTCAATTTGATTTGATTGATTTCTTCTTTCAATAGGTCGATGGACCTTTCTCAGTATGCACGTTGATGCACTGTAATTATTTAACGTACACTCCATCTCACCATGTGCAAGTGGACTAGACGCATTATTTTATTATTCATTATTTTTTATTTTACAATTATTGCTATTATTGTTATCATTTTTATAACTTAACAATACAATACTTAAATAATAATAATAATATGCCTTATATTCGAGTTACTTTTTCCGTCAAGGACTGCGTTTAGTTGATAACGAATAGTCAGCAATTTATTTTGTTTATTTTTATTAGTGTTAGTAGAATTTTTTTTCTTTCTAAATAACAATTATTTTTATTTGCTTGCATAAATATTGTTGTTAACATTTTATTACTGCCTCTTAATTCAACACTACTCTAGATATTTTCAAATAATTAATTTGAATTTTTTATCGTCTTCTTAAGTTTCAATTGTTCATTTTTTAATTTTATAATCTGATATAAATTTTAATTTATTCAATAGTAATAATAAATTTTTATTAATTAAAATAAGAAATTTAATTTAATTACTTTTTTTTTCAAGCAGAAGAAGAAGAAGAAAAATATGTATAACCGATGTATAAGGAAAAAAATAGATTGGGATAAATTTATTTTTCGACGCGGAAGCGAAGAAAAATATTTAAAAATTATGTCAGTGGAAAAAGTGAAGAACCAAAATAATACATTTAAGAAAAATACAACAATCATGAGGGTAGAGTATGTGTAAGCTGAACACGTGAACTAGGATTTTATAAATATATCCACTGAGAGAGTGAGAAGACTACGTATACTCCAGCTCTCTACAACCCATCGGGTTTCGTGCACCAAAAATAATCAGAACGAATACGAATGGCTGTAGCCAATGTTTTACTGGTGGTCAAAAAGCAATGACAATGATACATTGTCGATCAAAAATACCAGTTATTTTAATTAACTTTCATTAATTAAGTTATTATTAATAAAATTATTGATGGTAAAAAAATTAATTACGTTGTGGTGTTATTTATTATGTATTATCTGCTGAGATACTTTTTTTTACTAATAATAGCCGGTGTTTGTCTCGCTCGCAACGCACATATGTAAGTAAATATATTTTATTCCCTTTTATTTATAAAACATTCACTGAAAAATAATAAATTTTTTTTATTTTATTATTTTAGCGTCAATCGGTGGGCAGAAAATCTCGGTTCTGAATTATGGGAACTAGCAAACGCTGTCGCTCGTCCAGATGAGCTCAAACTCGTACGTCACATTATTTTTTTATTGGACCTGCAGTGATAAAATAATAACCGTAAAATTAGTTAACGTTACTCTTAATCTTAAATTGTTTTATTTTCTGGTTGCAATATTTATAATGAAAAAATTAGAGAAGAAAAGATTAGTGATTGCCAATCATAATTATAGAAAAAATAATTTTAATTGACCTTATCAATTAGTATGTCACGAAATTAATTAATCATATCGGGGTTAAGAGTGATGGGAGGTCATCAGACTATCAATTATTTTTTTTCGTCACTAACAAAAATAATAAACATACGATAATGATTAATTGTGTGCCGCGTACTTAGCTACACACTGCATAAATATACCACAAGATTTTTATTGTTATTATTTAATACTATTTTTATTTAATGTTCACTTTCAGAAATACAAACTAATGAATGCACGTGTTGAGGATAAATCCGGAGAGGAACTTATCGATATTATAAGTGAGAGCGTAGGACGTATGCTAAGGCGTAAAATGGATGCAGTTAGATGTATTCTCAAGGTAGCTGAAGATGCTGCCGAGGAATACAATGCTACGGCAGCTGGATTTAATATCACGTATGTGTCGGGTAAATACAGCACGATTGAAGATGAAGATCCTCCAGATATTCCTAAAAATATGAGAAAAAATGCTTCTATTTACAGGTATTTTATTTATCAATAAGATCATAATTTACAAAGTTATTAATCATTAATTATTTGATTCGATCCGTAGGAGAATAGAGTTGAATCCAGACTCTCACTTTTATAATATCCCAGTGAATACAAATTTTTCGTCAGTTCACATCCCTACAAATGTTTACGACCTTTCACCAACAGTAAAAAATACAATAAAATGGTCAGAAGCTTTGAATGACGTATTTCGCCAAAATTACCGATCAGATCCAGCGTTATCTTGGCAATACTTCGGATCGATGACGGGAATTCTCCGGCAGTATCCCGCCATGCAGTGGAAAACGACTGAAAATGATCTTGAAGTGCCAGATCTTTACGACTGTCGAATTCGCAGTTGGTACATTGAAGCGGCTACTTGCAGCAAGGATATGATTATCCTCGTAGATGCCAGCGGAAGCATGGAAGGAATGGGTTATACTATTGGTTAGAGTTTTTACTGTGTCATACTATCTAATTTTATTTTTCTATAAATAAGGAATTGTTAATCATTTGGTACTGAAATGGAAATAATTATGATTACAGCTAGAGCAGTTGTTAATTCTATTCTGGATACTCTTTCAAACAACGACTTTGTCACTATTCTACAATACAACAACGAAACAGACCATGTAGTTCCGTGTTTTGAAGACAAGCTTATTCAAGCAACGCCAGAAAATTTAGACACATTCAGAGAATATATGAAAGACTTGGATCCTTTGGAGAATGCTAATTTGACGGATGCGTTTACACGTGCATTTGGAATTTTGAAGTCGTATCGTGAGACTCGAGGATGCGGTCCAGAGACACCTTGTAACCAGCTTATAATGCTTGTCACTGACAATGTTGCTTCAAATATATCCGAGGTCATTATTAATCATAATTCTTATCACTATCATTATAATTATATAATTGTTACATTCTACTATGACCGATCACGCGACAGTTTTTATCTAATGAATCATATACTTTTTTATTTTTATATTCGTCTATTGATTTTTTATCACCTTTATCATTGGCTTTTGTTTTTGTTATCTTTTGTATTAGTAATTATTTGTTTTGACAAATAGGTTTTTGATTTGTGGAACCGACAAGAAAATGGAACACGTATTCCAGTGCGTGTCTTTACATATTTACTGGGAAAAGAGGTCACTAATGTACGTGAAATACAATTGATGGCATGTGAAAATCGCGGATATTACACACATGTCCACACTCAAGAGGAAGCGCAAGAACAAGTACTCAAATACATCCCAGTTGTTGCACGACCTTTAGTTCTTCAAAGTTACCATCATCCAGTTGTGTGGACTCATGCTTACACTGACGTTTCGGTAAGAATTTATGAAATGTGCTGATGTCCTGGCGCGACAATGAGTTGCGGAATACATATTTATATAATTCTTCAAGCGATTCAGCTAATTTAATTGATTATGCTATTAACAGAAAAAAATAACTCAATGAACACGAACTATCATCTTAAAAAAAATTATGTTAGTAATAAATTAATATTATTATTTATTATAAATTATAATATTAGTATAAAGTAATTCGTAGAATTGAGTCTTGCGTGCATTGCGCGTGTCAAAAAAAAAAAATAATAAAACGACTATAATAAGAATGACGACAGACCACCGCATAAGGGAATTGAATTACAAGATAACAAGTAATTTTATGTATCATAATCAAAAGCTAAATTTTTTTTATCACAAACTTTTGACGTAAGTTGAAGAAAAAAAAAATATTAATTTAAAAATTTTTTTTTTTTTTAATTATTCAACTAATTATTTTGTTTTATTGTATTATAACTTATTTTAATAAGTAAGAAAAATAAATAAATAAATCCCATTAGAATCCAGCACTTGCCTCGTGGCTGTGGCTGGTGATGGACCACCCGGAGCAAAAGTCACGGCTGCAGAAGTACCTCGAAGGGAAACGTGAAGGCGTGAGAATAAATGAAGATGCCATCTACATCAAGCAGGTTTTAATTAATTACCCCGAAAGATTTGTTTGTCCAAGTGTATTTTTGACACTTATCCTTTTAGGTGCACACACGCTTGGTGGTTTAGATAAATAACTAGTTATCACAGCTCCTTAATTTATTAATTTACCGTTAGATTAGATTAAATCCTTTCTAACGTAATGATTTTTTTATTCCACGCACTTAATTAATTTCCAAAGCACACAGAGTTACATCTCAAAATAAGTACGATTGAGATTTCCATTGGTTGTAATGTTATAAAAAATTAATTTTTAATTAATTAATAGTGACAATAAACATTTATATTTCACAGCGAGCAAAGGGTGAAGATCCACGACTGGATGCGGGACTTTTTAATTCAACTTTGTGGCAAGAGTATCGGCTCCTTACGTCAGTAAGTATCCCAGTTTTTGATCGAAAAGGAAACCGTAATAATGAAACAAAACAAGCAAATTTACTGGGTGTTGTTGGTACTGATGTCCCAATCGAGTCGATACAAAAGCTAACATTACCATTCAAACTTGGCGTTAACGGGTACGCATTTATCGTCTCCAATAATGGGTACGTAATATTACATCCTGATTTACGTCCAGTTAGCGAAGGAAGACTGAAGCGCAACTACAATAGCATTGATTTGACGGAAGTTGAGATACTCGATGACGGACGGAAGCCTAGGTAAATTAATTGTTATTGATAATTATTTATTTAAAAAAAAAAAAAAAAAAAAAAACAATCAATTACGGTTTTTTTTGTTAATTTTTAGGGATCCAGGAACGGAAATACTTAATTTACGTCAAGCTCTAGTGGATCATCAGTATGGCAGTATGAAAGATGTTCCTGTTAAATTTCACTATGATGACAATAGAAGAGTTATGTTAGAAAAACGGGATTATTATTTTGCACCATTACCTGGCACGCCGTTTGGTATTGCCGTTGCGATTCCTAATTACGGAAAAACTTGGATTAAGGTAATATTAAAAATCTAGTTTTCAAAATTAATTAATCAATTATTTTTGAAGTAATATTTGTTTAAATTTATATTATTCAATACACCAGGTTACTAATGAGATTGAAAAAAATCGTCAAGCAGGAATTAATGTTTCTGATTTTTTTTTAAACGACCGTTGGAGAGTACATCCAGGCTGGGTTTACTGCAGATATCATTATCTAGAAGGTCATGAGTTCCCGAGTCCTGAAGCAGAAGTCCGTTACTTCCTCGGGCGACTCGGTCAGCCAGGTTGGAAATGGTCTGATCAGTACACGGCTTATGATATTAGTATGGAAGAAGAAGAAGAGCCAGACTGCGGAAGACAAGTTTTGGAAGATGATGATTACTACTGCAATGAAGAACTTATGCAGTTGCTGGTATTTGATGCGAAAGCCACGAATCAAAGTTACTCTGGAGATTTCAGGTACAAGGATGAGGACTCTAAAAGACTTGCGGAACTTTACAAAGTATTCTTGAGATTCGTGGCAACGCAGAGTGGCTTAACAAAGTGGCAGTACATTGAGTCGGATTATTTGGAGGAAGTTAGAGATCCATTGGAGTTTGGTGATCTTCATAGACGCGCTGTCAATGAACCGTGGTACAAGGGAGCTATTTTTCAACATCAAATCAATCCGAACAGTATTTTACTGACAGGTAATTTCAATGAATTTTTCTCTTTGGTTTTGTTATTTCTTCTTTTTATATTTTTTTTAATTTTTAAATTTAGTACCTTGGAATGCTGGACCTGAAGCTACAGTAACAGCTTCAATGGCAATATTTCCACGTGACGGAGGCAAAAATGCATCGGCAGCTGTCGTTGGTTTTCAAATGCCCATGACGGCGTTCTATCAAAGATTCATAGATATAACTTCAGTAACAAGTAATCCCGATATGGATTGTTCGCACGCTTGGATAGACTGCTACCTAATCGATCAAAATGGGTTCGTTGTCGTATCAGAAGCACACAACGACACTGGTCAATTTTTGGGCGCTGTCGAGGGTGCTGTTATGAAATCGATGGTTATTCAAGGTTTTTACAAAGCCGTTGAAATTTATGACTATCAAGGTTTATGTAAAACAATTGTATGTTTATCCATTTTTTTTTTTTAACATTTAATTTTTTGGTAACAAAAAATGATCATTTTTATCCAGGCGCTCGAAGGTGCAGCAAGTTTTTTGAGTAATCCTTTTACCAATATTTACAATCTCATTACTTGGTTTTTTGTACGTACACTCTGGATAATGTCGCAGTTTGTAAATATACCCGAGACATTTGCAAGGGTGCATTCGGACGAAGACCTACCGGAGAAACCAAAGCCACCGCATGAAATAGAAGTACCATTTTCGTGTGATTTAAAAAGAACTCTGTATATTATGAATCAAACGTTGGCTGTGAATCAGATAACTAATAAACCAGAACAGTGTTCACGCCCGTTTTTCGCTCAATTAGTGAGTATTTTTTTGTTTTTTATTTTGATGTTGATTAATTAATTATTTTATAAAATTTAAAATATTACAGGTACCTAATACAAATCTTCTTCTCGTAGTCGTCGACACATTGTATCCCACGTGTTACGAGCGCTTAGAAGTACTGCCCGTTCAAGTAGACCCTAGTGAATATACAAATGACACTGAACCAGAACCATGTCACAAGAAAAAATTAAATGATTTGCCTCGAAGACGTCTTGAGAAATGTTTTACCGAGCACCCAGAGGAAGATGAAATAGACCAATGTGGACGAGGAACAAGACTGCATAATTCAATTCATATTAATATATTATTATTATTTATTCTAGTCACTCTTAAA
This sequence comes from Cotesia glomerata, assembly GCF_020080835.1. Lineage (NCBI taxonomy): Eukaryota > Metazoa > Arthropoda > Insecta > Hymenoptera > Braconidae > Cotesia > Cotesia glomerata. Next base: position 31,948,691 of record NC_058158.1, on the reverse strand, counting down.
ATTATTTTGTAAGCCCTTGCGAGTGGTAAATTTTATTCAAACTAAATTTAAAAAAGTATTTTTACTTAAAATTATATTGACCTCAGTTGAAATTTAATTTTATAATTAATTATTAAGTGTAAGCTTTTTATGTTGATCCGATCATCTGCGCTGTCCCCTGCGTAACATTTGTTGTATCAGCTGTGCTCTTCAGTAAAGAAAAGTTACACAAAATACGTCGGGCATCCCCCAATGCATATTGTTACACGCGCAAGCTCGGAAAAACCGACCCTGTGATCGATAATGGAGTTGGGGAGGCCACACCGTGCTCCTCATTCTGTCATATCACTGTTCAGTTAATACAAGTCACACATAAAATATCTCCAGTGCTCTTTTTTCATCATAACATTTATCATTATTCTTCTTCTTATTATTAAAGTTAATATTACTATAATTTTTTTAATTTTATCATCACTGTGGCAATTTTATTAAAATAAAATATTAGTTTAATTAAAAATAACTAAAAACAAAAAGAAATAATCAAAGTGGTTATCAGCAGAGGGATGAAGGAATGCTTACTGCCCATTTTATTTGTTCTAATTGTATTTTCAACTCCAGGAGAAACCGATATCGTCTCTTTTGCTACGTAAGTTACGGTGTATATGATTTTTATATCGTATTATAAAAAAAAAATGTAACACGAATTATTGTAAATAACTGAGTGATTGTAAAACTTGTTGTGATTGTGGTGCTACTGATACATTTTAAGTAGATTATCAAGGGATTACATGACACGTGATCAGTGAAATTCTTAATATAAAAAAAGATCAAAGTTTATATCATACTGACAATTTATTATTTTTATAATTGTCACAACTCAATGTTTTGATTTCCAGTTTCTATTTTTATAAATATTCATTAACTGCGTTGTATTTTTTTTGACAGTGTGAAGACATGGGCGCACAAACTTGGCTTCGAACTCTCACAGCTGGGAAAATACGTGACGAATGTTCAAAAATTCGAAGAGAGTTACAAACAGGCTGACGTTAAAGCACATGATGGCAGTGCTCTTGTCCATGAGATTGCCAAAGATATTAAAGAAATGATGGAGTCTAAAATATCAGCCATTAGAGTAAATATATTTATTTATTTATTTTAGTCTTTTTTTGAATAAAATCAATTGCTAATTACAATTATAATTATAATTTTGATTTATTTGCAGAGAATAATGGACATAGCAGAAACATCAGCATTGTCAAATAACGATGCAGTACCTGGGCAAGAATTCCAGTATGTCAACGCGAAGAATAATTCTATTGAATATGAATTCAGTCGACACTTTGGTGGCGAAGTAAATATCACTAAATCAGCAGTGCATGTGCCGACGAATGTTTACGATCGCGCGCCAGATGTAATCAGAGCGATAAAGTGGTCTGAAGAACTGGATCAAACGTTTATCAATAATTATGAACATGATCCTTCAATATCGTGGCAATATTTCGGTAGTGTTACGGGTTTCATGCGTCAATACCCAGCGACAACGTGGAATCCTAAGCCAGTTGACTTGTTTGATTGTAGGACACGTGGCTGGTACATTGAAGCTGCCACAAGTCCTAAGGACATTCTAATATTAGTCGATGTGTCGGGTAGTATGACTGGAATTCGACGTGAAATAGCGCGACACGTGGTCAATAATATTTTAGACACACTCGGGAATAATGATTTCGTAAACATTATTCTATTTTCCAATGAAACTCATGAGGTAGTTCCCTGTTTTAATGATACTCTTGTGCAAGCTAATTTGGCGAATGTTCGTGAATTAAAAGAAGCTATAGAAACTATTAAAACAGATAGGATCGCCAATTTTTCACTTGTATTGACGCAATCGTTTAGATTACTCGAGCGTTTTCGACTAAATAAAGAAGGAGCTGCTTGTAATCAAGCGATAATGCTTATAACTGATGGAGTACCATATAATTACAAGGAAATATTTCAAGAGTGGAATTGGAATAATACCGACGAACCAGACAAAATTGATATGCCTGTAAGAGTGTTCACTTATTTGATAGGTAGAGAAGTTACTGATGTCAGAGAAGTTAAGTGGATGGCATGTGCTAATAGGGGTTATTATGTGCATTTGTCTACTTATGCTGAAGTTAGAGAGCAGGTATAATTAATAATAATTAATTGACTAATTTTTTTTAACCTTTCGCAATGATTATTTACAATATTAATGATGAAATTTTTAATTATTATATTTTTAGGTATTAAATTATGTACCAGTAATGGCAAGACCTCTGGTATTACGCAAAGACGATCATCCAACTATATGGACACCAGTATACGCAGATATAACTGATCCTAAAATGACAGACTGGCTTTGGGAACAAAAAGAGTGTGAAAAACAAAAAGAATTATTCCTAGCTTATCGTAGAGATAGAAATTTATTCAATTCTAAAGATCAGAGAGATCGTCGGTTTGCTCATAAACCTAAAAAACAATATCATGATCATCAAGATCCTGATTTACAGGAGTATCAATTGATGACATCTGTCAGTATTCCTGTATTCGACCGAAGGAAAAATGCGGTAAGATTTGTTATAATTATTATCATTGTTTAATGATAAAAAATAAATTTTGGTGAGAATAATAACCAAAGGATGGATGAATGAAAGTTAAAGAATTATAATTATTTATAACTAAAGATATAAAAATGAGGAGATAGATATAAATAATTTGAAGAATATTTTGTTTGTATGCAAGTCCATATTTGTCCACAGAATATCACCGAGATGGTGCTGATTAAAGAAGCTTACTGGGTGGCTCAGACTAGAGAGGTTGGCAGCCAAACAAAAAACAACATTTTTTATTATATACATATATGCATAAACGTTCCCTGTCAATTTGAGAATCTTGGATTTTATTTTTTATTTTCATAGATATGGCGTGTAACCGACGAGCCTATAACTGTTCTCTCCTGTAATTAATGTCTGATCTACGTTGATAACTCAAATTTATTTTATTAAAACTAACAAAATCAATATGAAAAAGAGTCACGAAAATTTTTTAAAGGAATGAGGATCGTCGGCTACTTACGTTAATTATTTTATAGGTCTACGCTCGTCTTTCTGCTATCTTTTTTTTATTTATTTTTTTTTTTTTTTTTATTTATTTATTTAAATCAAATTTAAAATTAGTTATTTGTAATTAGGTAGGTTTAGGATTACAAAGCTAGTGATACCCGTTGTCAACGAGTAGAAGGTCCTGCCTAGATACTATTGGATTGAAGAGCGAATATGATATTTATTTTTAAAAAGCTCGAAGTGGTGATTGATTTTGCGAGATATTAATACATAATAAATATAAATAACGCAACCTTTAATGAATCACACTGATCGTAAATAAATAATAAGTTTTTATAAATGACTGATTGTTAGAAGTATTAGAATAATTTTAATTAATCTTTAATATACACATTAAGTTTTATAATGAGAGTGTCATTAAATAGATTTATTAATAATAGGATAGCGTCTGCTAATGATTTTAAAAAGTTGATATAAAAAGTAGATATTTATGTAATTAAGTATATCGAATTATTTTTAGTATTTATTATTAATTAATATTAAACGTACTACATTTAGATTATTTTTAAATAGACCAGTCTTAGATTTATTGTAATAATAGTTATTCATTAATATTAATTACAGTAGATTTGCTTAAACTAATAACACATGTAATTAAACAGTTGTTTTTATAGTTTAGTATTTTTTTTATTTTACTAATCTTTCAATTATAATTCCAGAGTAGAGTTGCTAATTTACTCGGAGTCGCTGGGACGGATGTACCGATACAAGAAATCCAAAAACTTATGATGCCACATATGGTAATTTTTATTTAAATTATTATCTGAAATTTAGCGTTCAAATATTAATTGTTTACTTTTAATTACAGTTGGGCGTTAATGGACATTCTTTTATCGTGACTAATAATGGTTACGTTCTCATTCATCCCGATCTTAGGCCAGTGGTAATTATTTTTTTATTTTACAAACAAATTACTTATAATAAAAAAAAAATTAATGAAAAAACTTTGATTAAAGTTTCAAGGCATACTAAAGCCATCATACAATGCTGTCGATATGGCTGAAGTTGAATTAATGGACTCGGGTAGAGGTCCACGTGAATTTGACGAAGGTATATTGACGGTAAGTATTTTTATTTATTTATCAAATTAATTATTTATATGGAAGTTTAATTAATTGAATCATGTTCAAGTTTCGGGACGAGGTTATTGATCAGTTGAACGGCAGTGTAATACTACACACGAAATATCACTACGACGACATGGTAATTTGAATATCATTAATATTCATATTATGTTTATTTTATTGATTATTTTTATTAGATAACTATATTGTGTGATGGTTTAATGGATGCGTTCTTATTTTTAGAAACGAGTCGGGAGAGTTAAGAGAAAATATGATTACACTGCTATTGATAATACGCCCTTTACATTGGTGGTTTCTTTGCCAGAACACGGTCACGGTAGCTATCGTGTTCATGCCACTGAAGAAATACATCGCGCTCATGTTAATGGTATTAGATTAATTACTTTAACCCCAATTACAAATTACAAAGCCGGGTAATTGATAAAGAAAGTGATTAAATTAAATGATTTATTTTATTTTAGGACAAAATGCGACAGATTATTTTGCGGATAGCAACTGGCGGATACATCCAGATTGGATTTATTGCAAGTAAGTTCATTAAATTTTAAGGTACCACTGACTTAAAAAATAATTTATAAAATTTTTCAATATAATTAATTACAGGTATCATTATGAAGATGCACATAAAGATAAATACAATTCTTCAGAACAATTGCTTGTGCATTTTTTGACACGTACCCGCCAGCCGGGATGGTTTTGGAGCGACAGAAAGTTGCCGTCTCAACCACCGGAATATTCTGTCTCTGGTTCTGCTAGTTCAGGATCACATTGTAAGAATTTTAATTATTTTTAATTAAAAAAAAAAAAAATTAATTAATAAATTAATTAAATGTAATTTTATTTTTTAGCTAATCCAAATACTTCGGATAAAAATTCATATTACTGTGATAGAGTACTTTTACAAAGTCTGGTTCATGATGCTAAGGTAACCGAATGGTTTGCAAACATCAACCAGACTCGCGAAGAAAAAGGGTAAGAGTTAAAATAATTAATGTAAAAGTACTTCCGCGTTTATATATTAAGAATTTTTATTAAAAACAACCTGCAAATATTTAGATTAATAAACTGAAATAGTGACAAAAAAATCATGTTAACTCGGAAATAATGAGTAAGGACAGTTTGGAGTCCCATCAAACACACGTCATTAAAAATTAACAATTTAATAACGTCGTGGATATTTGAAATAATATTTCAATTCAATATTATTATGAGTAACACACTTTTTATTTTAAAATATCGAATAGTCATTAATACACTAGAATGCACTTTTATTTACTAATATTTACAACTTTAACGCCATGCAGACCTTTAGCTAGGCTGATGAACCTCCTGCCCAGGTAACGCCTTCACATCGCACCTTATGTTTTTTAGTAATAATTTATCTTTATCATTAATAATTATTTATTCCCCTGATGACATCATTACCCAAATTTCCTAACTCCCTTAAACAAAATTTCTTTTTAATCCATCATCATCGTTTTACTCCTGGAAAATTTCCTGGATAATGATCAATATTCGATTGACTGAAGTACATGTATTATTTTACATCAGCACTCCATTATAAATATTATTTTCGTATAGAGGGTCCACCGCAGATAGGTTTCAAGTGTTTTTACAGGCTCAATAACCAAGTGATTCGGAAACATAATACAACTACCAAAGAAGTTAATTCATTTTATGTAGTAAATATATATTGGATTAATCGATTGATGTATTGTAATTCAGTTAACTCAACAATCCTCATTTCACAACAGACAACATTAATTCGACATTGAAAAATAAATTTATTAATTACTGATTCTATAAATTAAAAAATAAGTTCGTTTGTTTAATATGAATAAAAACTAATATTAGTTTCTTTGTAGGAAACAATTCCAACAACGTTTCGGATTTACACTTGCATTTATGGCAACTCACAGTGGCTTGACCAGATGGCAAGATTTTCCATTGGATGACTCGGAAGAATCTGCAACACCACCCCATGAACATTTTAGCAGACTATATCCACGTGCTATTGATGAAATTTGGTACAAGCGTGCTGTTGAGCAATACTATGTTCAACCAGACAGCTTTGTATTCTCGGTGCCTCTTGATGAAGAAGGAGCAGACAATACAACTCTCGTCACGGCTAGTCGAGCTATTTTTATAGGTAATTCATTAATCTATGTTTCAATAATTTTATTGTCATGATCATGAAAAAAATTTTTGTTTGATTAGGTCAAGGAAATGCCAAAGCTCCAGCTGCAGTAGTTGGATTTCAATTTCAGCATACAGCTCTTCGAAAACTTTTTCACAATATCACATCGACTTGCGACAAAGCAACGAATTGTCCTCGTAATTGTAATGATAGCAGCTTAGCTTGTTATTTGATTGATAATAATGGATACGTAATAGCTTCGAAACTTGAGGCGGATGCTGGAAAATTTTTTGGTCAAGTTAGAGGCCCTGTGATGAATAGCTTAGTTGATGAAGGTATTTTTAATAAAATTAGAGTATATGATTATCAAGGTGTGTGTTTTAAACAAATTGCAAATCCAAATTGCGGTAGTGTACTTTTTACGGTAAGAATTTTTTTCTATAAAAATTTATTTCATTCTTTAATAATTGAATAATTGAAATAATGATCAATATTTTGCAGCCCATAAGAATGATGCAAAAAGCTGCAAGTTGGTTGCTGGCTCAATTAGTATGGACATGGGCTAAAGTAGGATTTTGGCAATCTGATTATGCGTATGGACATACTTTTGATTATGAAAGCGAAGAAGAACATAGTCATAATGATTATGAAGATCATGATGACAGATCGTCGGAAGACAAAGGAGAAAAAACTTACGACGATCGAGTAATTATAAATAGAACTAAACCGCAATCTTGTGATAAAGAAGTTTACCTTTATTTATTGAAAAACGAGTCGACAAAGGTTTATGACGTCGACCTAGACACGGGTAAAGGGTGTACTCGACCGTACGTTGTACAACCGGTCGATTTCAGTAACATGTTATTAATAGTTGTCGATTTAAATTGTCCTAATACAGCAGAGCCGTATGTGGATATAGAACCTGTAGAAGTTATTTATTTCAATACCACACTGGCTTGCCAAAAAGCATCTACAAATATGAAACGGCGAAGACCGTTGTCTTGTATCAGAAACCATCTTCAAGAAAGTGAAATAAAAGATCAGTGTGGTCTCGCGTCGACGATAAGACCTAATTCAGGTCTTCTAATATCTATTATTTCGGTAATTACCATTACGAGGCTAATACGTACTTAAACATTTTTATTAATAATTGTAAGTATAATTATAAAATTAGATTTATAACTTTCCACAAACGGTTCAGAGCCGATGTCAAATTTTTGATAAGGTAAAATTAAATTTAATTGAACTTGTATTTATTGCGTCGATCGCAAGAAATATTAGTTGCTAAATTTGGATCCGAGTGCTTTTTGAATAAAAAAAAAATATAAATATATATTAATAATAATTGTTTAAAAAATTAAACGTCACGGTTTAAATAAATTAATGATGTACAGCGTAAAATATAAGTATTCTATAGAATAAAATTTACAAATTGTTGCACGTATTATGTATAAAAAAGGAAGTAATTTTGTGAACGCTAATGTAACTGTTAATTTTCTTACAAGAGTATATTATTAATTATAATTAAATTAAAATAATAGATAAATAAGAATAAAAATAGTGATTAATAATAATTAACAAATTTAAAGTCCGCCGGTCATAAAACCTGGTGTTTTTGTTAATCAAAGTACTTTAGTGTACTTATAAAAACAAAATTAATATTAATAATAATAACGATGATTAAACAAATCCTTCAATACTAAAATTTAAATGGACCATTAAATGGATATTCAATCAATTAAAAATAAAAAATGAAGATTGTACAGAATTTAAATAAAATTCCGTAAGTTTCTTAATGAATTAATTAAAGTATTAATAAATACATTTGTCACTTTAACTAATATTTTATCACGAGTTCATCGGATATTGCATTCTCAAATCAATAGATAGGATTTTATAATAACATAACTTTAAATAATATTAAAATCAATTAGTAAATAAATAACTACCTATGTTGATATTCTCACTTTGTAAATTCATCGATTTGAGATAACTAAAACTTAATTATTCTTATGATAAATAATTAAATAACAACTAATGTTAATTTTGTAAATTAATGTATCATAATATTTAAGACGGTATGTAAAATTGTGTGCCTTCCATTTAAAATTATGTGCGGCACGCGGTTAAACGATAATCTTGTTGTATGTTTTTCAAAATAAATCATTGGATCCTATTGTTGTAAATTAATTTAATAATTAACTACGCTATCAATACTATTATAATATAATAAAATATAAATTTTTAATTATAATTAACGACTTATTTATTTAAATTTACCTTATGTACAGCATTAAATAATTCATCACTATTTACACTTCTCAATAGCTTCTTGTAAAACTTTAAGCTGGAAATGATTTTGTAGCTTTTCCTGTAGATCTTTCAAGTCTTCACCACCTTCCATAAAAACCTTCAAATTGTGCATCGTGCCATTACTTATCCGATGATCCGTAATACGATCTTGACTGAAGTTATAGGTACGTATTTTTTCATTCCTTTGGCTCATACCACGTTGTTTTTTACGCATTGCAGCGGTCGTTGATTTTTGGTCATTCAATTGCATTTCATAAAGTTTCGATCGCAATTTAAGTAACGCTATCCTTTTGTTTTGTATCTGGGCCCGCTCAGACTGCGCTTCGACAGCAATTCCCGTTGGAAGATGGACAATCCTCACAGCAGACTCAGTTTTATTGACACTCTGACCACCAGCACCAGTAGAACGTTTTGTTTCTATTTTTAAATCTTTCTCCGGCAAATTGACTTCTAGTTCTGTAGGTTGTGGTAACACAGCAACAGTAACTGTAGATGTATGCACTCTGCCAGCTCGCTCTGTCGCTGGAATTCTTTGAACCCGGTGAACACCACCTTCATGTCTTAGTAATTCAAAAGCACGATCACCAGATACTAATATAGTTGCGTGTCTTATTCCATCGATTCCGTTTTCTTTATCAACACCCAGTGGCTGATAAGTGAAACCCAGGTACTCAAAGTATCCTTGATACATTTTAAATAAATCAGAACAAAATAACATTGCTTCCTGACCACCTACACCAGCTGTTATCTCAAATATAACATCCCGACAGTAATCTTTACCAATATTGTCAGCTAGTGCTTCTAATATTTCTTCATCTAGTTTATTCAAGCTTTCTTGATATGCAATGAACTCATCTTGGCCTAACTTTTTCATTTCTTCGTCATTTTTCCCTATAAATTAACACAATACATTAATTAATCATTCATTAAATATATTGCCTTAATTAGTTGTAAACAAGTTATAAAAAAGTAAGTTACCAAGTTCTTCAAGACTTTTGATATTTTCTTCAATAAGTATCCGGTTGTCTAATAAAGTAACTACCTCTCTTTGCTTAATAATCGTCGTCAACAGCTCGTCATCTTTTGATCGGACTTTATAGCTTTCGGTAAGAGATGTTATATATTTTTTAACATTTTTTTCAGGCAGCGCTAAATTTACTTTCGTACAAAAAGTATTGCATTCTAAAATTCTACTATTGAGGTTAATGTTAAAATTCGTCCTCGAATTATTAAAATCTAAAATTTCACGGGACCAACGTCGTCCGAATCTCCATCCATATACAAAAAATAACATTTTTGTAAATTATTTATTTACTCAGCAATTACTGTAAAAAAATAAGTATCAATTCAAAAATATAAATTTCAATGTCAACAACTTTTATTTTTTTATCATCTCTAAAAAACAGTTATTACTTACCCACAATTTAAAGTTTGTTGATAGAAAAAATATTTCTCTTCAATATTTTTTTGTGTTATCATTTGATTATTTAATATTATATGAGTAATTTATCAAAAAAACATTGTTAAATTTGTCTAGAATAGCTATTTTGCTCTTCGACTTTTTCATATTTCGTCCGTTTCAATTCCTTATTCCTCATTTTCTTTCATTCCTCCCTTCTAAGAAAATGTACAACTCGCGCTATTTTATTTGAAAATGTCGACTTTTGTTCCAGTTAAATTATTTACTTAAAATTAAAGATTATTTATGTGGCTGAAAAAATATGCGTCGTAATACTTAAATTTTTCTGCCGTTAATTGTTTAGTTTTTTATTCATTTAAAGAAATGAAAATTTCTAAATCTCTCTTTTGTATTACGCAAATTATGAATACATAAATTTTATTAACCTAATTATCTTAAAGTTACACAAATTTAGTCGCCATTGATATTCTATTAAAAAAAAAATTATTTATTAGTGAATGATGAATTAGTTTTCATATAAAAAAATGATTTAATAATGTATTGGATGAATTAATAAGTGCAAAATGAACAAATCATACTCATTACACTTGCAATTATTCGCTGCGAGCACAATTAATACACACATATTTTTTGTGAGTGTATTCAATGTCTGTGTATATCCGTGATTCATCAAGAAGTTCCACGTTTTTAGACAGAGCTCGTGTCTTATGGAGAATTTCATGTAAAATATTCGTCATAAAGTTCCCAAAACTGTCACCCCTAGCGCTAGCTTCGATCAACCCGGAGTGAACACACAGAGTACATAAAATAAAGGAATGGTGAAATCGGAATGGATTCAAACCTTTTGTTGGCCGTTCGAGTGTTTCACAAGCGCAGAATAACTTGCGCTGTTAACATATCCATGTCTTTATACTTATACATTACTTGAGGTAAAAAAATAAATGATAAAAAATCAACATTTATATCGTGCAACTTATGAAAATTTAATAGTAAATTCATTAAAATTATTCATTGCAATTCAATTGTAATAGACAAATAAACTGTTAGAGGGATTTTCGGTGAGTAAATTACAAAAAATAAACTTTATTTTCACTCTCTTGTAAAATGAAAAATAAGAAATTTATGAATATGCACTAAGTTATGTTTCTTTAAGATTCCTCGTAATTTTTATTAATTGATTTGCGCTTCTGTTTATGTTTAGATTGTGATCCATTATCATGGAATTGGACAAAAATCAAATGCAAGACAATATGTTGGACGATGGTAATTTACATTTTTGTTTTCATTTTCATTTTTTTTTATAATTATAAATTATTATATATGTATAATACATTATGCGCTACTATAGATAAGTTATTAATACTCATTAAATTTTTCAGATTATGTAATTATATAAAAATTGAAGAAACTTTTTTTTATTAATTTAACTTTTAAAAACTACTTTTTGATAATTATTTGATATATTTGGTATATTTCTACGTCATGCATTTTCAAAACTATATATATCTATACAAAGATATATATATATATATATTTTTCCCCTTTTTTCGTTGACTCATTGAAAGTTTTTTACAATAGGTGTTGAGATAACTTATTGCAATAATTTTTAATGACTTGTTTAAAGAAAAATATTTTATTTTTTTGCGAAGAATTTAAATATTGAGAAAAATATTTTAACTCAAATTTTTTTGTTTAAAAAAAAATTATAATTTTTTAAATTAAATTGTTTATCATGAAAAATTTTTTTTCCATTAAATAACTAATTAATACTGGAAAAAAAAAAAAAAAAAAATTAACATCGTATTTATTGATAAAAATTAAAATTGTTTATTTATAAACAGTTATAGATGATGGATTTGTATGGCAAGATTATCTGGATGCTACGGAGAGCATGGAAGTACCACAAATAATGTTTCCACATGTAGAATTAACTCTTCAAAGTGAAATTGAAATAGGAATGGCACTTGAAGTTCCAACATCTAAAAGTACGAATGAAGAATGTTCATACTGGATAGCCACGATTGTTGTTGCCTGTGAATCCTTATTAAGACTGAGATACTTCGGCAGCGATGATAAATCACTCGAATTTTGGTTCAACCTAAAAAAAGAAACCGGCCATGAGCTGGGATGGTGTCTGGGAAATAATAAGAAATTAGAGCCACCAGATGTAATTTTACAAAAGTCTCCAGATTGTTTAGAAAAACTTGGAGATTTTCTAGGCTCTGCGAAATCAATACCTGTACAGGTGTTGTCTGGGGTAAGTTATTGATCAAAGCAACCTTTATTAAATTATTTATTTATTTTTATTCTATTAAATTACATTGCTAATTTTATTTTCATTTTTCAGGAAGAACTAAGTATGGCTGATAGAATAAAACAAGGAATGAAGGTTGAAGTCAGTGATTTCTTTCATCCCTATAAATTATGGATTGCTACTGTAAGTACATCACATTTAACAGAATAATTATTAAATAAAATTTTCAATTTTTACAATATTTAATCAATACTATTATTATTATTATTATTATTATTTTATATTTTAGATAATAAGAAATGTTGGAGGACGACTTTTATTACGCTATGATGTACCAAATAATTCTAAAGCACCAATTAAAGATTTCTGGGTATTTTGTACTTCAGATTCTCTCCATGAATTCGGTTTCAGTGTTCAATCAAACTCGAGTTGGTTTTTAGAACCACCAAGTTCGATAGTAGACACTCATACCTATGAAGAGTGGAAAGAGTTGATAGAAAGTGGACTGCAAAATCAGCCAACTTCATTGAATTTATTCAACAACACACAATCTCCTCCTCGTCATAAATTCACTATTGGTATGAAATTAGAGGCAGTCTGGCCTACTACTCACACCAAGATATCGCCAGCAACCGTAGTAAAAGTATTCGACGACTTATATTTCCTCGTTGAATTAGACACATTTAGTCCAAATAAGAAGAGTAATTGCTACGATCCGATGTATTCGTATGATGAAAAAACCACATGGCTTTGCACAGCAAACCATCCTTACATATTCCCAGTAGGTTGGTCTAAAGAACATGACTTGAAATTAACTGCTCCCAAAGGCTGGGGGTTGCATAATCCCAGTGAGTTTAATTGGGATGTATATTTGGCTGATACGAATACAACAGCTGCACCTAAAGAATTATTTTATTCACGAGAATCTGCAATTGAAACAGGCTTTGAAGTAGGTATGCATCTTGAAGCTGTTGATCCGCTGAACGACAATAGAATTTGCGCTGGTCATATCAGCAACATCACCGAAGATTTATTGTGGATAACACTTGACAATCATAAAACACGCGCTGTGCATGTTGTTCACATGCACTCGCTGAAAATATTCCCCGTTGGTTGGTGTGAATCTAATCACTATCCTCTGAAACCACCAAGAGATTTTAAAGAAGTATGCAAAAAATTAGAAAGACCTGAGAAAGAAGATTTTAAGAAAACTACCATTGATTTACCTATACCCGAATCACGGTCCTCTTCGTGGTGTCCTAAAATTTATTTTAATTACCGTTGCTTCACGGGTCCAATGATTTCTAAAGGAAAACTTGCTAATTTACCCAAATCCGTGGGTCCTGGACGGGTTAATCTTGTGATGAAAGAAGTACTTTCAATGATTGTATCCGTTGGTTATCGTAGTGCTCGGATTTTAAAAGTTCTTCAATGTGATACCAAGCCTCAACCTGGTTATCATCTAGAAGTTTTAAAAGCTAAACATAAAAACAATACTTACCGTGCAAGTGTTGCGGTTGTTAGTTCTGGTGAAATGGTGTCAGAATTTTGTAGAGCTGTTTGCCAAAAATTAAGTGTCTGTCCCAATTTATTTGGCCCAAAACAAATTCCTGAGGATGACTGTCCTGATAGATGTAATCGATCAACTAAAACTAAATACTGTGAGTAAAATTTTATATTTTTATTACTGAAAAAATTCTCCATGGAATGTTAAAACAATTTTTTTTTTCTTTTAATTATAGTAATCGGTAAGCGAGGAAAACCTAAAGGATATACAAGTATTATGGAAGCTAAAACAAAACCATGGGGTAAAAAACGACGCAAGAAACGTATTGATGGCAAACCAAAGAATTCACCTGAACCTGATCAAGATGACGAGGTGCCTTATTCATCTACAGACATGCCTAAAGAAGAGATTGAAGACTTTGATAGCAAACCTTCTTTGTCTGAAACAGACGTAATGATTGAAAAAGATTTACACAAATCGGACAAATCTGATGATATCAAAACTGAAGTTCCTTCGAGCAATGCTTCTGATGATTCTCGTAGCTCATTTAATGATCGCAAAAGTAAGAATAGTGCTGATAGTCCCATCAGTGATACTAATAAAAGTAAAAATAGCAATACTGTTGCTAATAACAGTAATAAATACAATAAAGTAGTCAAAAATAAAACAAAAACAAAAAAACGTGAACGTCACTGGGAAGATTGTAATGAATCTGATAACACTGATCCTGAAGCAGAGCAAGCCAAACCAGCAGCTAAACGCCTAAAAATTCAAAAACTTAACATAAATCCACTATTTTGGAGTGTTGATGATGTATTTAGGTATCTTCGTAAGACTAATGACTGCAAAGATATTGCATACAGAGTTAAACAAGAGGTAAATATTATTTTATTATAAAAAATGTATTGTTATTGTGTACGATTATTATCACTTTTATATTCCATGGTCGACAATTTCGAATAATTAAATTCATTTTTTTGTATTACAGGAAATTGATGGCTTGGCATTTCTATTATTAAATTTACCTTCACTTACGGAGCACATGAAATTACGCACAAATATAGCAATGAAATTATGTCGACATATCGAACAAGTAAAGGTTACCTTTTTCTTGAAACACATCAACGAAGAGAAACAGGAGAAACATTAAAATTCGACTTTATAGTCAAACATTAATGACTTTAATAGGCAATCACTGATTAACTGATTAATTTTTTGTATATAAATAGTTTAAGTGTATTTTATCATTCCGTTACTATTTAGATTATTAAATACACAGATAAATATTATAACTTATTCGTAAGAGTAACATTTAATATTAAATTATTGTACTGATTGACATACTTATGTATCAGTTAAAATATATTTATTTACCTGTCTTAATAATTATTAATTATAATATAATTGACCATGCGAAATTATTGTGTACATATAGATCCATAATAAATTATTTAAGTAAACCAATTAATACTTTATTTTAATTTGTAAATTATGTAAAATTAAATTTCTGTTTTTAATTTTATTTGTCAATTAAAAATAATATTGTAAGAGCAACTTTGTTCAAGAGAAAAATTATTGATTCTATTTTAATAACAAAAATTAACATATAATATTTAATTATTAATTATTTATAAATAATGGTAATATTACCAACGGTTGAAAAGAGTAATTTACATATAATTGTGTACAAATAATAATACCATAAAAAATTAATAAATTTTGGTTTGATTAATATATGTATGTACGTGTAAACATATTAATTTAATTGTTGATAAAAAATTTTTTAATAAAAAATAATATTTTAATTTGACTTTGTGTTAATAATACCTTATCATTTCTGTCAGGACCTAAGTTATGCCCGAGGAGAATTCTTTTTAAATAAAAATTTATTTTCGACTTAGAGTAAAGATAATTATAAATGATAAGGATTTTTTTTTTAAATAACTATAGATGAGAATAAAAAAAAATTTTATTTTTTTGTACTTAAAATTGTTTACAAAAAATATTAGTCGCTTAAAAAGTTCGGATATAAGATAATATCAAATATAACGGAAGTAATAAGGAAGTATAAAGCATTGATTATCTATATGAGATTAAAAACTATCAATAATATTAAAAATTCTAATTAAAAAAAATAAATGACTCAACAACTGTTTGTGTTTTTAAAATAAGAGATTATCTTTACTACTGAAATTCCTCTCATAAATATTTAAGCAACTGTGCTTTCCCAGCCATTGGACAATTGTAGATAACGATATTCGAATTCCCAAGACCAAATGATTCATGTTTAAGCTAGGCAACTGATCAGTTATCTCTGTACCAACTTGAATATAAAAGCAGAAGACCGATGGATCTTTTTCATTAAGAAGTTGAACGTATAACAAGAAGCAACTACCCAACTCGATATTCATTGAGAAGAATAACTGAATAGAGTAAGTTTCAGTATTTAGAAAAATTTTTACTAAAATTTATAATTGAAAAATAATTGTTTTTTATTTACAGATAGCAAGAAGAGATGAAGCGTTCAATATTTATTCTGCTGGTGTTAATCGCGATCGACGCATCTTCAAGTGAAGGTAAGCGTAATAAAATTAAATTAAATTTCTTCATTAATTTTTTTGTCAATTATTATTTCTTCTTCTGTGATTTAAATTTAAAAAATTGTTTATATTTATGCAGTGCTATTACCTCCACGTCTGGTAAAGCAACCACCGAAGGATGAATTACTTTTTCAAGTAGCCCGGCCTGATGAAGATCATAAGCCATTTGTTATTGAATGTGAAGCCGAAGGATACCCTGCTCCTGCGTAAGTAATTTTGTATATCAAATAACCATCAATCATTGATAAAAATGTTTAAGGATTTATAATTACTCAGTGCTTGTCAATTTAATTTTGGAATATAGATACAAATGGACTAAAAACGGAAAACTTTTCAAATCATCTCCATCTGGCAGTGGTAATCTAGAAATTTCTACACCGCAAGATGATGATGAGGGACAGTACCAGTGTTACGCAGTAAATGAGGCTGGAATAGCGACGTCCAACTCAGTATTCGTAAGGAAAGCAGAGTTGAATGAGTTTCAGGAGACTGAAATAAAAACAGTGACTGTTAACGAGGGTGATTCATTTTATCTGACTTGTACTGCACCTGAGGGTTGGCCGAAGCCAATTATTTATTGGATACTTCAAGACTACCGGGGTAACATTAAGAATATTAATAATTCCCGCGTAACCATCGATCCAGAAGGAACTTTGTGGTTTAGTAACGTTACCCAAGAAGACCTATCCAAAGACTTTTACTACAGATGTATGACTATGCTTCCATTTAATAGTGAATTCAAGCTTGGCACCAAAATTTTGTTGAACGTTGTACCTACGGAATCTTCAGACAGCCAAAAAAAGCGTGAGCCAGTAATACAGTATGTAACCAATCAAAATAAAGTTGCTTACCGTGGGAAGACAGCTGAATTATTCTGCATATTCAGTGGTACACCTCTGCCAGAAGTTACATGGAGCAAAGATGGTGAAGCTATAAAAACCTCAGACCGTGTAAGTTATCGTAACTATGGGAAGTCATTGAGAATGAAAAATATTGATTTTAACGACGAAGGTGTCTATACTTGTGAAGCATCAAATGGTGTTGGGCGTATCGCTTCTTATTCAATTAATTTAAAAATTATGTCAGAACCTTTTTTTACTGTTGAACCGGAAATAGTAAACGCTGAAGAAGGTGAAGACGTGAAGATTCATTGCGAAGCTCATGGTGAACCCAAGCCAGATATTAAATGGACTTACAATAGTAATCCTATTTTAGAAGCACCCTACAATCCAAGACTTGAAATTACTAAAAATTCAATTCTTATAAGAGATGTAAATATTTACGACATTGCTAATTACGGATGCAATGCGACTAATACCATTGGATATATTTACAAAGATGTATATATCAACGTATCGGCAGCAAAAGATGAAACATCTCAACCACCTATAGAGTATACTAGTGTCGAGACAGGAAAAAATTAAAGACATTACATTAATGTGTCGAGTATAATGTATTCTTATACATATCAAGTGGACCCAATAATTGATAAGATATGTAAAATATTATTATGACTGCAAAATGTTAGATTTATAAAAAAACTACTTTTATAATTACATTATAGATTTTAAGGTTCATGAAATAATGTGTAACAATTTTTTTATTTTAAAAATGAATAGATTTTGATAAATTTTTGGAATAAAAAATTTTTTAATTTTTAATTTCTTACCAATTCTATATTTGTGTTAAAAAAAAGAATCCTTTTCATTTCGTATTTTCAAAAAAATTGAACCATCAAGAACTTTAACAATATTTCAATCCGTCATCAGACAGTTAATTATTAAAAATTTTTAAGTAGCTTCAAACTTAATAATTATAAAATTTATTAAAAAAAAAAATCAACAGTTCTTTTTTAATTATTAGATTTATGTTATAAGTTTTCATTGATATTTAATTTCTGTAATAAATACAGTATGCAATTTATTTATGATAAGAAAAAATTCGTCTGATGACTTGTATTTAATATCATATATTTAAGAGATTAACTATTAAATATTAATTTCAAATGACATTAAAGTTAGCAGTCGCTCGACCAATTTTTAATTTTTCTTAATAAACAAATTCGCTTCGAAAAATTATTTCTAAGAAATTGCATTTTTTTCTTATTCAATTTTATAAATGTCAATTTATTTACCTTTTTTTTGACATAATTAATATGTTAAAAAAATTCTTAAAATGATGAAATATCTGCTAAATTAATTTTCATTAATTTCAATTAAAACATAAGAATATAATCACCATGGTGAATCGACCTATTATACCAATAGGGTTATCATAAGTATAATTTTATCCAAAAAGATGGCGTTAGTAGCGGCGCGGGCGGGCTAAAAAACGATGACATCGACTGGCGCGCTGATCCCGGGAGGGGCTTCGCGTCTTGAATCTTTGGATCTCATATATGTATGTGTACGCTATAGGTACCAGTAACGCGTGAAGTTACCTACGCTCTTGTATTATTAAATTCTGTATCCATGTGTCCACGGATTCGTCATCACTTGAATGTGTAGTTGTAGTACACCGAAGACCGTGAGTGAGACACCTATATCATCATTTATACTCCTTAACGTACGGTACTGTTGAATAAAACAGTGGATTTTTTTAACAATGACATGGTGATACATTATTGAAAAAGTTCTTTTTACTATTTTTAAATTAACTTAAATACGGTGAGTTTGTTAATTGCAATATTGGGTAATAATTGTGTGATATAACAGTGAAAAATTTTTTTATTTCATGTATAAATGTGTAAGAGAAGCCAGTGACAGGATTCTCGATCAATGCTACTGTCGGGTGTGCCCGTTCGCCAAGCCTACAATATCTTATTCCACCGTGTTTGATGTTTATACGTATACATATATATACATCGGGTATATTTTACCTAATGACTGATAGTATTATTTCCGATAACATTATCAATTAAACAAATATTTTACTTTCTAATTTAAGTGATAATAATATTTAATTTAATTTTATCCAAAATATTTTTGTTATTTTTTATTTAACAAATCTATTTTTGTTCGATGTTGTCACATTATTCGTTTAATGAAAAATTCAACCGTGATATAAATGAGATTGAATGAGATCATCCTGAAAGAACTAAACTACCTGTTTCATCAACGAATCCGCGTGTTTAAAATACGTGCCTAGCTCTTACTCTGCAATTACACAATCGGACTGAGTACATACAACACAAATATATGCTCTACAGTGTTATATTAACATTTATGACCACTGTATTTCCTCTACATACTCATCAGTGTGGTTTCAACAATTCTCATTCATTTTTAAAAATTCTCTTGGCTGGGTTAATGACATTAAATTTAATACATCTAAGTAAATAAGTACTTTGTACGTTATTACATTGTAGATAGACAAAAGACATTATTACTGTAATTTTTTTTTTTTTGCATCTTAACGCGTCTCCAGTAGCAACCGTTACTCCAAAACAGTATGATTGCTAATTACTATATTTAATCGAATTCTGTTTATTTTATTAAGTATTTAAGTATTTAAGTATTTAAGTATTTTAAGTATTTAAGTATTAATAAACCAAATTCAAATTCAATTATTTTAATAATAATAATTTGTATTGAAACTTAAGAATAATTTTTTATTTATTTATTTATTTTTTTTATTCTAGTTTCATCAATACAGGGACCATGAAGTGTTTAATATTTATTCTATTAGTGTCAGCGCTTTACGTATCAGCCGGTAAGTTTAATTACTAAACTCAATCAGTTCATTAATTATTCTATTAATTAAATTAGAAATGAGATAATTCTTCAGTGAGTTATTTTATCTAGTTATTTAACAATGAATTTGATGAGATTATTGTTTTTAACTCAACTGTTAAATGACTAGATGTTTTAAAGAGTAATTTTCTTTACATACTACTTTTAAGATATTGAATTACAAATATTAATAAATTGTTTTATTTTGAATTATAGTTCGAATACTGGGCTATATGCAAGGTGAAAGACAATTAATGACAGAGATGTAGTCTTGATAAATTTTTGGCTTTTTCTAATCATTTAGAATCATTTAGAAAATGCTACAATATTCATTGAATCATCAATTAATGTCTAAACATATTTCTCAAATTGTCGTTTTTTTTTTTTAAATAATCTCATGCATACATTTATTTAAATTCATGAATCATGAATCATAATCCAACTAATTATCGTGCTACTTTTTTCTTTATAAATAAAATCATAATATCATTACCCACCAGATACATTTTTTAATTAATGATTGTTAATAGTTTTTAGCATAAGATAGATCTAACTATTTGTATTTTAAATTTAATTAACCAGTGTGATATTGCCTTGTTTCATTATTGTCATCATCTTTACTTCATGTTTTTATTATTAAAACATATGAAACATAATTCTATTTATAAACACACATGAATACATGAGTGTAGTTTTTCAACAGTTTGATTGTTCATTTAATTTATTTATCAATAAATGAGATATGAAAATGGTAATAATAAATTCATGATTTACAGGTCCATCGCCGCCGCGCATGATAAAACAACCACCGACAGATGAATTACTATTTCAAGTAGCGCAGCAAAATGAAAATGAAAAGCCATTTGTTATTGAGTGTGAAGCCGAAGGAGATCCAGCACCAACGTACGTATACACATAAATCGTAATTGTTCTTATTATTTACTTTCTTTTATCAAGTCTCATGATAAATTAATGGGGCAGACAAAAATGCAAGAGAAAAATTATATTAATAATAATTTCATTTATATCACGACATTTGAATTGAGGGGAAGAGAATGCATTAAAGCTTTAAGTAACTAGTCTTAATCAGTTGGATGACCTCATCATAGTCTCGAGTATAAAATTACCACGCCCGGGTGAGAGAAAGAAAGATAAAAAAAACATTGCGTATTGACCTTAGTAAATTGTATGACTAAACTTTTATATCCTCACTTTTTTTTTCTTTTTTTTTAATGAAAAATAAAATAACTATGATGATATTTATTATAATAACCTATTTATATTTTTACTTAGAAATATTTTTATAAACATGATATTATATTGAAATATTGACGTCATTTTTTGTCTTTCGATGTTTAGCTATCAATGGATAAAAAATGGTAAATTCTTTAACTATGCGGCGTATGATGACCGTATGTCAACCCAACCTGGTCGCGGTAGTCTTGTGATTGCTAAACCGCGAGACGAAGATGTGGGACAGTACCAATGTTTTGCAGTAAATGAGTGGGGAACAGCGACGTCCAACTCGGTATTCGTACGGAAAGCAGAGTTGAATGGGTTTCAAGAGACTGAAATAAAAACAGTGACTGCTAATGAGGGTGATCCATTTCATCTGACTTGTTCTTCACCTGATGGTTGGCCAAAGCCAAATGTTTATTGGCTACTTCAAGACTATCAGGGTAATATTAAGTCTATTAATAATTCCCGTATGACCCTTGACCCGGAAGGAACTTTGTGGTTCAGTAACGTTACCCGAGATGACGTATCCGAAGACTTTTACTACATGTGTATGGCTATGCTTCAATTTCGTAGTGAATTGAAGCTTGGCAACAAAATTTTGTTAAATGTTATATCAGCTGGATCTTCAAACAGTCACAACAAGCATGAACCAGTAAGACAGTATGTGACTCGTAAAAATGAAGTTGCTTATCGTGGGAAGAAAGCTGAATTGTTCTGTATATTTGGTGGTACACCTCTACCAGAAGTAATTTGGAGTAAAGATGGAGAACGCATAAAAACCTCAGACCGTATAACACATGGTAATTACGGGAAGTCATTGATATTAAAACGTGTTGATTTTAAAGATGAGGGCGCGTATACATGTGAAGCCTCTAATGGTGTTGGGCGTGCTACTTCATATTCAATTAATTTACAAGTTAAGTCAGCACCATACTTTACTGTTGAACCGGATATTGTAAATGCCGCTGAAGATGAAACTGCTACTTTTCATTGTGAAGCTCATGGTGTACCTAAACCAGATATTAAATGGATTTTCAATGGTAAACCTATTGCAGAAGCACCTGACAATCCAAGACGAGAAATTATGACTAACTCAATCACCATTAGAAATTTAACAAAACATGATACTGGTAATTACGGTTGTAACGCAACCAATTCTAATGGTTATATTTACAAAGATGTTTATGTCAATGTACAGACTATACCAGCTGAAATAAACCTACCACCGATGGATAAAGAGACAGTTGACGGTAAAAATATTATTATGACATGTAGAGTAACTGGCTCTCCAAAACCAGCAGTCAAGTGGATACGCAATAATCAAGAATTAACTGGTGGACGTTACAAGACTATGGAAAGTGGGGATTTAAATATTACTAATGTTGGTTTTATGGATTCAGGTGCTTATACTTGTCTTGCTACTAATAAATTTGGAAAAGACGAAAAGAGTGCTTCACTGGTTGTTAGAGAACGAACAAAAATCACAGATGAACCTGAGGATTATGAAGTTTATGCGGGATCTCCAGCAACTTTCAGGTAATTCTATATCAATGTTTATGTTTTTATTCACTTAAAAAAATTGAAAGATAATTTAACTAAAAAATTATTTACAGATGTAATGCTATCACGGATTCGACTCTAGAGTTAGAAATAGAATGGCTGAGAAATAATAAAACAATTGACTTCGAAGTTGAACCTCATTTTGTACTCACAAGTGATCATTCTCTCACAATAACTAAAACAACAGAATTAGACTCTGGTATTTATACTTGTGTAGCCAAGACAGAATTAGATGAAGCTACCGCCTCAGCAACTCTCACTGTTCAAGACAAGCCAAATGCTCCAGAATTGAAAGAAATACGGTGTCTTGAAAAAGAAGCCCGAGTAAAATGGGCATCTATGGGTGATAATCGAGCACCTATTTTACATTATATAGTAGAATACAATACCAGTTTCACACCTGATTCCTGGGAAGTCGTTCGCGATGACATCCCTGGTACTACTTTAACCTTTGAAGCACCGATGACCCCATGGGCTAACTTTACATTCCGTGTTATTGCTGTAAATAAAGTTGGTAAATCGGAGCCTTCGTTACACAGTCAACCTTGTACAACTTCAGCGGGTAGACCATACAAAAATCCACTCAATGTTATGGGTAATGGAACAGATCCACATAATATGGTTATCTCTTGGACAGCAATGCCACAAATCGAACATCATGCACCAAGATTTTCGTACCGTGTTAGTTGGAGAGAAGATATACCTGGTAAGGAATGGAACAATGTAGATATTTCTGATTGGCGAAAAAATCGTTATTTAATTGAAAATCTACCAACTTATCAAAGGTATCAGATAAAAGTTGTTGCGATTAATGAGATTGGAGAGGCTTTAGAAGAGCCTAAAATAATTATTGGTTATTCCGGTGAAGATGTACCTACACAAGCACCGGGTAATTTTACTTGTCAAGAAGTACGTTCGAGTACAACTGCTTTTCTTACATGGACAGCAGTACCTCTAGAAACCGTTAGAGGTGAATTACGAGGATACAAACTCCAAACATGGACAGAAAAAGATGCCGAAGAAGGCATGCGTGAAATAACAATTCCGGGTGCTAATACTACACAAGCAATTGTCGATAAATTTGTTCCTTATACTAAAAATTATGTTAAAATTTTAGCATTTAATGGCAAATATAATGGCCCACCATCTGAAGCTGTTATTTTTGATACACCTGAAGGTGTACCTGGTACTATACTGAGCTTAGAAGCATACCGGGTCGGCTCAAGCGCTCTTTTCCTGATGTGGAATCCACCAGTCGAGACAAATGGAGTTTTAACGGGCTACAGAATTTATTATCAATATGTAGATGGTACTTCACTGGGACCTTTATTAGAACGACAGCCTCACGTTACCAGGCCAGAGGTAACTTCTGCTAAACTAGCAAGTCTTAGGCCTGAAACGAAATACCGTGTACACGTCCGCGCGACAACACGTGCTGGTGAAGGTGGTGATCTTTACATTGATGCCAACACTGAGCGTTCCAAAAAACCTGACGTTCCACGATTCCAATATCAAGTTATTTCTAGAGAAAGTGGATACGTTACTATTAAAGTAATTAGGGAACCTAATATTCCTGGCTACCCAGGAAGTCATTTCTTCGCCAGATATAAGCTCAGGGGTGAGACTATTTCACTTTCAACAGATCCAGAATTTTTGAGCCACGAACTTGAGATTAGAGGACTTTTGAGTGGTGAAATATACGTTGTATCTATTGTTGCTGTTGACGGCGATTATTTGACTGAAAGTGATCCTCAAGAAATAGAAACTAGTATTGAGGGTCCAATTATACAACCGAAAGAAAATGTTGCTACTGCTGGATGGTTTATCGGTAATTGACTAAGTTATTTTTTTTTCTTTTGATTATTAAATAAACTCAAAATTGTATTTTTATTGTTATTGTTATTATCACAGGCATGATGTTGGCCATTGTCTTTCTTTTAATGGTGCTGATAATTGTCTGCATAATAAAACGCAACCGCGGTGGTAAATACGCGGTCCATGAACGTGAATTAGCTGCAGGGCGAGGTGATTATCCCGAAGAAGGCGGATTCCACGAGTACTCACAACCTCTGGATACTAAATCAGCCGGAGGCCGTACTTCACTGGCATCATCATCTCATCACGACGGAAAGCATCCGGAATCTGATACCGATTCGATGGCCGAATACGGCGAAGGTGATACCGGTAAGTTATTTCGATTTCAAATTATATAATTTTTTTTGTACATATAGTACAATCGCACAAGCTTTTCTGGACTTGGAAAAATTTTTAATTTATACTAGTTTAATCTCCACAAACCACTGTAGAAATTTTGTCTTAATTACTATTGCATTCTTTTTGTCAGTTAATTTTCATTAATCATCCCCGTTTAATTTTATTTTTGCAAATTAAGTTTGCTGAAATTTTAGATTATCAAAATTTTATCATTTTTTCGGTACCATAATTATTGATTTTTTTATCCATCCAATGTATTGTTTTTATTTTTTTGTTACGTTTCGTTGTAAAAAAAACAGAAGGTATGAATGAAGATGGGTCCTTCATTGGTCAATACGGACGTCAAAGGAAGCAGGAGCCAAATGCACAAGCATTCGCGACGTTAGTTTAAGGTAGGTACTAACGGGCTATTTTTCATTTTTTATCTCCAAATTTTTTTTTTTTTTATTAATTATCAGTTTTCTTGATAGTAAGTAGATGTATGAATATTGATGTAAAAAAATAGAAAATAGTTATAGTGTAGTGATGTTGTAAATAGTGTTATTAAATTGTAATTTTTGTAATTTCACAGGACGTTTCACAGAAGACGGATCGTTTATTGGTCAGTATGGACCAAAAGGAAGGCCTGATGAAACACCGTCAATTCCAACAGGTTCGATGGCTACTTACGTCTAATTGTCATCGTGTCTTCTATCGACAACTTGATCTTCGTATGTTAAACTTTTCACTATTGTGTATAGTAATAAATACAAAGTAAAATCGTGGTCATATTAAATATGAGGCCGGTATTTCTTGCCTGCCGATGCAGCCGCTCTGTAAAACACTTTTGCGCCGTGCGCAACGTCCATTCTTTACTGCCAATTTAGATTTTTTATTTTTGGGTTTTATACGTACTAAATCATCTCTAGAGACATTGACTGATCATAAAAATTCATATTCAAATTTTTATTGAATTAGGTTAATGGTAGCTATTAATTTAAATGAACAACAAATAAGTATTCTAATGTCGTTTGATTTAGATTTAAAAATAATTTTTTATTAAAATATATATATATATATATATATTTTTTTTCATTATTATATTTCACTATCAACGATAATACTTGTACAATTTTTATACTGTATACGTAGCTTTATTGAAAACAGAAAAAAAGAAATGATAAAAGACTATTTAGAATTATCCTATTTTGTATCAGTCATTACTACTAAAATTTGTCTCTTTATAAAATTAGAAAGAAAATATATAAAACCCAAATATTTTAGATTGTCCCTTAGCCGGCAGCATTCACAACTAAATAAAAAATATAAATATTTAATGATAAATATAATAAACAATTAATTTTAATATTAGAACGAAAATACTTTCAATAATTAGACTCTAAATAAAATATTTATCCAGGCCAAACATTCCGTACGCCAGCTTTTTATAATATTGTTGTCGATTTATTAATAATTATAGTAAAAAAATTTATAAAAATTGGTTAATTATTTATTAATCGGTTTCATATAAATTATTGTCGCATAATAATTTAATTATTTAAAAAATTAATTGAAAGCGCCTTAATAAAATTTTTTCACTTATTTTCACATTTATAAAATTTATATTTATTACTATTAAAATTTAAATTTAACAAAGTTACTAGGGATTATTAAAAAGAAAAAAATAATTCCACATAACAGGGTAATTGTGCGTTAAAAATTTTTAATTAATTAATCATTTTTAAGTAAGAACTAAAACAAAAATTCTTGAAGACTGCACTTATATAATTCATGATTAATAATCAGATGGTGCATAAGTGCAATCTTGAAGATAGTATTAAGTAAAAAAATTAAAAAAAAAACTATTTTACCTATTAAGACATTATTAATTATGATGCAAAAGCTGGTGTGACATAATTTGGTCTAGACTGAATTTCTTTTCTTGAATGTCAAAACAATAATTATTATATCTTTCAATATAAAATTAAAAAAATTTTTAACAATATTGGATTTAAATGTTTAAAATAGAAGTTGACGAAAATCTATACTTATTTCGATAATAATGACATCGGTATATAGCAAGTATATAATATTTGAATAAAACGAAGACGAAAAATAAATTAAGTACATTTTAATAAAAATGTACACAGAGGTTTTTTAAATATTACTAATAGTATATATAAAAAGATAGACTATCGTGATTAATGATAACAAGGCCTCTAATTGTTGCTTTTTGTATGTGAAACACGCTTTCGCTAAATTTATTTTAAAAAAAAAAAAATAATTGATTAAAATTAAATGAAAGTTAGCCTTACTTATAAATTTTTTTTTTCGTTTAATTTTCGCTATTAATTTTTTTTTTCTTTTTATCATTGGCGCGCTATTATAATTGTAGAGTAATTATAAACATTAAATATTATATATAAATTTATAAATATATATATATATATATATATATAATATGAGTTAGTGTTAGAAATTTCGAGAGGAAATGATAACACACAAGAGCAGCTATTATATTATGATGGTAATAATTATTATTACCATCGCTAATTATCTCTTATTAAATAATTGCGATAAAGTTTAAGTATATATATTATTATTACTTATTGATTATATTTGCACCAAATGCACGTCCCTGTAGTTAATTATATATTAGATTGCGATGCGTCTGTGTATAGACCAGAAAATGAGAAAATGATATAAAAAATTTTAAAACTGAAAATAAAATGAAAAAAAAGGGTGCGAGTGAATTGAAATATAAAAATGAAAATAATATTACATGGCAAAGATATCGTGATTAATAGTCAATTTGCTTAAGATTCATCGAACTTAGATCTTTTTTTATTAATGAGAAACCATTAAACAAAATATATAAAATAATTCATTTTAAAAATAAATAAACGCTCGTGAGAGCATTAAAGTTTCTAATGAACAAAATAATAAAATAAAGACTTATTAAATGCTTAAGAGAAAAAATGTCTGCGCACATTTTCGCAAATTTTAGAATCAAAAAAAAAAGATGATTAATAAAATTAAATAAATTGAATCTAATAATTATAAATATTAAAGAAAAAAAAATGAAAATAAATGATTCGACTTCCGAGACACTATCACATACTTATCGGCATCAATTCCGTATATTTTTCTACCGTAAAATCTCGAATCATTGATAATTATTATGAAAATGACTAATAAATAATAAAAATAAATAATAGAAAAAAAAAACCTCTTGTCCTCCGTGAATATTTAGAAATTTAGATCTCAGTTTAGATGAACATAACTTTATCGCCTTAATACTATTAATCCTCCATGTTAACTTCCAGTATTTTTTATATTTATTTTTTTTTTTTTCTTTAAATATATACTCTTATTTTTTTCAAGTCATGTTGCATGAATCTCACTTTTGATTAACAAAAATTTATTTATATTAAAAAAATTTTTGCCAATTACTTATTGTATATTTAGATACGTCTTTTGCAACATAATTTATTTTGTGAATATATTTTTTTATGTTATATTTAACTATTATTTCGAATCGCATTTAATTACTAAATGAAAAAGATACTAAGTATTCAGCGTTAATTAACCAACGGTACTCAATTTATTTGATAGCAATATTAACATAATGATATTCAGTACTAACAAAATGAATTTATCATTGCAATAGAGCCATACATGTAATAAAATTGCCACAAAGTCTTGGAAGGTCATAGAACTAAAGAAAGAAAAAAGAAGGAAAAACAAATAACTAAATGCTTAAATGCTCCGTTGTATTGTTAATACAAATTATTGTTCAATTAGCTTTTATATTAGACAAGTAAAAAAAAAAAATCTGGTGTCATTACGTGAACCACCATTGATTAATAATTTAATTACTTATACTTAAATTATACATACATACATACATACATATATATATATATATATACTATATAGTAATTGATACGATTTTATTGAGAACATAAATTATTAATTAATGTTGGTTCATTATCAATGGCTTTCATCGTATGTTTTATTGATTAACAAATATAATTAAGATGCAAAAGTAATTCGATTGATATTACTAGCTAAATGTAGATATAGTTATTTATTTGACTTTTAAAGAAATACTATATTTACATTTATGCATTAATAATAATATGAGCACTGTTTTTTATAAATAGAACTTTTTTTTTATATCATATCTCTGATAATAATTTATTGTAAGAAAATATCGTTACATAATTTAATAACGAATCTCAATGCAACATAGGACAACAAGAATAAAAATAAATTATCAATTCGTTCGAATTTAAAATATATATATAATATATTTTTACTTTTATTACGTTGCATAATGTTAAGAAAATTATAATTACTATTACATTATCTTATAATTATGAATTATTATTATAATTACTTTATTATTTTTTTTTTAATTATTATTTTGTCTGTATTTACTGTCAATTTTTGTAACGCATTCCATCATACGTCCATGTAACATCTCCCATGTCAATAAAAAAAAATAAAAATGATGAAAAAAAGCATTAATTACTGAAGCTAAATGTTTAGTAGGAGATGATGGAATAGTTGTAAACTAATATACATATTCGTAGCATCAATCATGAGGGTGTTGGCGTGAAAGAGGATAACGAGACGACTACTTGACCCCCTGCGGCCTCAGTGAGGGATCCTCAGATCTCTCTTTTGGAGTCTTATTAGTTATTGTGTGTCTTCTCTTGATCTTTGCTATCTCTATACGGTTAAGCTTACACGACTACACTCGTTAAAGAAAGATAAGGAAAGAACCTAAGGATTAGAGAAAGAGAGAGTAATAAGAGACAAGAGTGCAGCTTCTTGGCCTGGTCGAACGGGTCCAGAGAGTCTGGACAGAAGTCGTGCGAGATCTGACCGATAATGTAATTATGCGGGACAGGTTTTTTGTGGTGTACATGGGCCTTTGCAGCTCTCTGTTGATCTCACGGTATCTCTCTCACTTTGGGGCCCTTTCAACGCAGACAGAGATGAAAATAACTCTCTTGTATACTCGTGTACATCATACAGAGAAAGGATGGAGAATTGCCGATACGATGAGATGGAGATTAACGACGTGGATACAAAAATGTTTATCGCGATCTGCGCACATAAACTTTCATGATGTTGCTTACAGATTAATGTAGACGTATATACACATATGTATAGAGTGTATTATTTATTCTTAGGTATACTTAATTTTTTTTTTCTTCCTTTTTATTCTTTTTTATATAAAAATATATAATGTTATGTATTGATCGTATAAATAGCCATGGAGAATATTTTGTATCAAGTATCTCGTGTTGGATCTTATATTATTATACGTGTGATCCATCCCACGGTTGTATGTATATTATTATATTCGACTCGGGATCAATTGTGCGGTACTATACGTTATACCGTGATTGATATTATTACCAAACTCCGAATATATCAAATGATTTGTTTATCTATTGTAATAATTATTCTGATAATTTGTTTCAATTTATATCATACCGGAGATTAAAAAATAAAAAAAGTAATAATGAGTAATAAACATAATTACAATGAATAGAATAGAAGGAAAAATAAGCCGACAAACAATAACGTAGGCGAATGTGAATAAGACACAAGAGCCGCGGAGTGTAACATCACCATCGTTTTCGCTAAGGAATAAGAAAAAGAAATAAAAAGGAAGAAAAGAAAATGCAAGTTGTAACAATGAGCCATTTGTTAGGTGAGTCCATCCCTCTCAATACTTGGCGAGTACAATGAACACTATTATCAACTTTTGATCATATGTGCTCTCTTAAACCTGTTGCTTGCGGGCGTACCCTGTGCATCGTTTATTACTACACTTAATGTTGTATATATGTATATATTAATATTCCTTCTTTTTTGTCATCATTTAATCTTGACAGCATTTAAAAGGCCTTTAGGCTTGAGTGGAAAGATGAAGATATCTCTCCAGTCGGCTAGTCGTGTCTCACGAACTCAAGTAGAAGTTATTAAAAATAAATTGTGTCTCTGTATGTCGCTAATTGGATTGATTATTTTATTTCATCCGAATTTATTGATCTCGTGTTGATCTTTTAAAAATGATAGTGATTGATCACAATTAATCAATAATAATATTTTTGTATGTATATAAATTTGCCAATTTTATTTATAGATATTATATTTATATTAATATTATCTTAATCAACAACAACATTTCGTTTGCGGAGTGCGTGTGTGTGTGTTTATGTATATATATATTGATGATTATTTTGTGCGTGTGTATCATATGCGTGACCTGAAAATTATTCGATTTGCTAAGTAGCCTCTTACCTACTAATAACTATATAGTAGAGTATATATACTACCGAAGACATCGTGAGAAACAAGGTCGAGGGACTGCGATTTGTGTTGGTCGAGAAGTCTGATCTTCTCTTATTTTATCTTCTTCTCTTCTCTTATAAGACTAAATGCAAAGACGAAGGAGACCGAAGAACCAAAGGTGACGTTAAAAACTGGTTCCCTCCTCTCGCATCGGTTACCTCTCCAACGAGCGCGTAAATCCGCAGTCACTTCGCAGCCGGATTCTCAATTTCCCGGACACCCTCTTCTCTTTATATACATTACATACGTACATATATACATTTATATTACGCATCACCACCATCATTATTATCATCATCATCCAAACAGTTTCATATCACTATAATTACAATCAACCCATCTTGTTACACGCGAACTTGTTTAATAAATTTCAATAATTTTAACGTAATTATCATCAATATATTATTATTAATACTCATTATAATAATACCAGTAATACATACACGCATATTTATGTTTTTTTAAACAAGTGTGAAAAGGTTCAAGTCAGGTAAAAAATTTTCATAATATGAAAATGTGTCTTGCTGACGTTTAATAGCAGAGGGTACTTCTTCTTTCTTCTTTGCCTTGTTTTCTTCTACTTCATATCCTTCTTCTTTCTTCTTTCTTCTTCCTCTTCTTCTTCTTCGTCGTTGTCGTTTACTTTTTTATCTTGTCTTGTCTTGTCTCATGGGACTGGTGTACCGCAGCGGGAGTTTTTCGCCGGTGTGCAACAGTGTGCACACCCCCTTATCCCGATATATTGGATGGAACTGGTAGATAGGGATCTCGCGCGGTAAGAGAGCACGAAACACAGCCTGCAGGCCTTTTCTCATTGAGTCAGTCAGTCAGTCAGTCAGTTACTTAGCCGCAGTGAACGTGTCGACACGCTCCCCATTTCTTCATCATCTTCTGCGGACATCCACTGTGTATTTAGTATTTTGTATCTTTCCGACCCCCACCCACCTTTTATTACAAGTCTTTTGGCTCAAGCTTCCACTTTTTTTTTGCTGTCAGCACCAGCATCACCACCACTTCTACTTCTTTTCATTATCATTATTACCATTCTTTTCTTCTTCCTTCTACCGCAAGGTGAATAAAACACCCGTGAAATTTTAAATTTTACGCTAATTGAGTAAATTCACGATAAAACAAGTTAATCAGTCATTATTAACATCCTTATTATTATTTGACTCCCGCTGATAAAACACCTGTTGCAAAGAGATATGCCGTGGGTTTCGCACGTCATCTTTGCGGCTGTCGCTGCTAGTTTTGCTTCTGTGATTCTTCACACTGAGCAAGTAATTGCTAGGCATCATCGAAAAGGTAATCCTCATAAGCCTGAAGGTGACATATCACTTTGGATTGATCGACAGCAGATTAAAATGTTTAGTGGTGAGTTCGTAATTTTATTACCTAAAACAAAAAATGAAATAAAAATAATACCAACTACATTGATAACTTAAACTGAATATACTTATCAACTTGAAAAATTTTCCAGGATTAGAGATGGAAATTTATGCGATAACTGAAGGAAAAGTACTGTCATATTTACTAGATCCAGAATTGGAGAATAAACTGCCAATAATACCTAGTGAAGTGTCTTATGTTAATTTTACGTGGAAATCTGGAGTTAAAAAATATTATTACCACTTTAACCGGTTGAAATCGCTTGACGAGTCAATATTAAAAACGCCATCAATAACTATAAAAACGAAAGGTCGTGTACCTAAAAGACCTAAAGGTAATTTTATCAATCACCGTTGTTATTTTTTTTTTAGTTATTTTCCAGCAAGTTAAGATAAATTAAAAGTGATTATTTATTCCAGAATTCAGCATTTTATTAACCTGCTCTGGCAATAGTTCTGGAACAGTACAATTTAGCATTGGACTGGTGATTGAGAAGGGCAAGGGTAAACCTCTAAATGGGACTCCCCTACGTCTCAACTTGAGAAAAGAATGCGCCGTGCGCGGTGAGTGCGTCAGTCGCGCCCAAGATCACCACTTCTCCACTCACACATACAGTTCTGTATCACCAGTAATCATATCACCACCAATTTGTTGCATGCTTTTTGATCAAAATTTATTAATCAAATATTTCTTTTGAATTAGTATTATTATTATCATCATAAATAATAATAATGATACTATTAAATTTTTGGATGTTTTACTCGAATGCTAAAAAATATAAAGAAAACTAAATATTCCCACACTAGTTATGGTTTGTTCTTCTACTTGCTACAATAAATAGATGTAGTTAGCTAATAATAAATTATTTTATTTTAGAACCTAATCCAGGACCATGTCCTGATGGTTACATGGGTCCACCGCATTGCAAAAAAGCTCTGTGTTATCCAGTTTGTATGAACGGTGGCAATTGTACAGCACCAGGAGTCTGTTCATGCCCACCTGGATTTCAAGGACCTTATTGTGAAGGCGGTAAATATATTAAGACTTAATTATTTCAATAAGATAAACATAATTTATTTTATCTTGTATGTTTTAATTTATTTTCATACTTTATAAGTAATTTGAATACTATATACAATATAAGATTTCATCAACACCAGTCTTCAAGTCTTCAGTTAGTATCAATTAAATAAAAATATAAACAGATGCAAAAAAAATTCATACGACCTTAGATATCGCAATAGCAGTTTTACATCCGGCTTTGATAATTTTTGTCAGCGCATCATAAAGCGGAGCTTGTTCAGCACCAAGATCTATTCCCGTATCATGATGTTCCTGTTCTTCGTCGCGAAACTTTTTAATCGTCTCCAATAATTCTTGATCAACATCGTCTTGATTTTTTTCTTCCATCAATGCTCGTAATTGATCATTGTAATGTTCAACAATAACCGTTTCAACAGCTACTGTGCAAGCCATAGCAGCTTTCTCACCCATAAGCGCAGTACCAGCACCCAAAACAAATCCCGCAACATTCCATATTGGAAGCAAGGCTGTGGGTCTTACTCTGTACTTTCGAATTAGCTCTTCGAATTTTTCTCTGTGTTTTTTCTCTTGGTCCCACATGTGTTCAATTGTTGGACCCACTGATGATTTTCCTAATCATATGGACCAATATTTTTTAATATAATAAAATTTTTATAATTAAAAATTGAGTCATAATACCTAAAACAGCCATTTGTCCGGCGTAAATTCTATCAGCACCCAATTCTCCAGCATGATTTACTCTTATTATTGAATCCAAAATCTTGGCTGCTTTAGTATCTGCCGTTGCTGCAGCTGTTGAACTGGCAAAACGTACTCCACCACGTCCCAAATGTAACATTTTCTCCTGTAATAAAATAATAAAAGTTATTTATTCATGTATAATAATAAATTTTTCTTTTTAATTATAGGAATTTGTACAGAAAAATGTTTGAATGGCGGTAAATGTATTCAAAAAGACACATGCGAGTGTCCTAAAGGATATTTTGGTTTACACTGTGAATTTTGTAAGTATTTTTATCTAACTATATCTTGTGAAAAAAATCAATATTCTAGACAGTTGAATGCTTATTTATAAAGATTATTATGACTCGACTTTAATCGCGATCAGTAAAGAGCAACTTTTAAAGTAATCACAAAAGCATTACCACTTTATCCGATTACTATTTATTGACTTTCTTATTATCGATTTAGCTGACGTTTCAGTGGCTTGTCCATCATCAAACCCTACCAATTCATACGCCTGAGGCTTCCTAAATACACAGTCCTTTTATATCCTTATCGGGCATCTACCCTAAAAGGTTCATGTGTCAATACAATCCTTTTACATTATTTCCCTCGTTCTTCCCCCAATCGATTTTTCCCTACTTTTTCCTCTCCCACATTATTCAACATCAAGTTCAAATAAAACTTTACGATACAAATTATTATGAAAGTTATTTAAATAAATTTTTTAATAATATTTTTTATAAAATTTATTTAATTCCATAACAAAAATTAAAAAAATAAATAAATAAATTATGAATTTTTATTTTAAAAATTGTTGCAGCAAAATGTGTAATACCATGTTTAAATGGCGGTAAATGCAAGGGAAACAACATCTGTAGATGTCCAAATGGTTTCAAAGGAGATCATTGCGAAATAGGACGAAGATCTCCCCAAAGATCAGCATGTACAAGAGCATGCAGAAATGGAACCTGTCAACCTGACAACACGTGCCTCTGTGATGCCGGATGGTTTGGCAAATTGTGTAATAAAAACAAACCGTGGGCTTAGCATTTTTTTAAATATTGTTTTGTTCCAAGTGTATAGTTGTAATAATTAATTAACTCTCTCAAGTCTCCAGTATTTTATTTTTGTACCATCAGATGGATAAATAGGAGTGTGAGTAACTCAAAAAAAATTTTCCTCGATATTGAATTTCTATAAGAACAAACATAATAATAACAAATATTATTATTAATTATTTTTACTATTATTATAGTTTTTAATTATAATTTTTTGTGATGTTATCCTGATTCAGATGTGATATGTAAAGCTGATTTACACCATTTCTTTAATTAAGATATTAAAAATAAAAATTATTATTAATTCTTATATATATATATATATATATTGTTAAATTAATAGATGTAAAATAAATAAATATTAGTAACATAATAAAAAAAAAAATTTTTTTTCAAAATAAATATTAATTTAAAAAAACATTGACATGTATGTACTAATTTTGACAGTTAAATAATAATGAATAATAAAATAAAAATGCTTACAATATTTGTTCCAAGAAAAACGTATTAAAAGACGAACAATTTAGAAAATTATAAAAGAGGAATCCTTGACATAAACTTGGGCGTTGGAAGAATGTTATTGAATTGATGAAATATTATAATAGAATCGTGCAATTAAACAGAATAATAATTGTGTTATCTGGATATTTGGTACTGGTATGATACTAGAGAAAAATAAAACGTTAGGTTAGTCTTGGTCAGTAGTTTTATTTACAACGGAATAAGTTGTATGGCTGACATAATGCGTCACGTGGTTCTTTAGCCAATGGAAAATCGAATAATGAGGACGCCATGACGCGTATCCCAGAGAATATCAACCAATGAAATTATTCCAGGCCCGTATACATGTATATAGTGTTAGTGTGTTCAGTACTGGCTGTTGACTATTCGAGAGAAATCAGGAGTTGTCTGGTAAGTTTTAATAATTATTAACCCTAAAAATTAAATAAATATAAAAATAATGTCGCGAAATAATTGTTTAACAATTGTAGATAGAGTATACACTGGATTTATTGGTGTAGTAGTATGGTGGGTGGTATTAATGCGCAGACTCACTCAAAATGGCCGAATACCGTGTATAACCCCGCGTTTGTTGTTGGTTGTGTGGTATGAGCTGTGCAATGCACTAAAGTGTGAGCTAGAGCGAGGCAGCGGAGAGTAACTCCTAACTGAGGAAGAAAGAACGAGGAGGAACGAGCTAGCTCCGCGGTGTATATAGTAAATAGATGGAATGGATGAAGGGCCCGCTTCATCGATCGATACATGAAGCCGCTGACGTTGGCAAAACTGGCCATGGTGTCTGTTGTGCGCGTTGTGTTGTCGAGACGTTGTTACAGGGTGCCGCGTTTATTTCTCCGCGGCTCTAGGTTACTCTTATAATTAATAATTGTTGTTGTTAATTATTGTTGTAACAGTTTATTACTGAGACACATATTCAACGAGTCAGACCCAGTGAAATGTGTGTGCTCCGAGGACGCGGACAACAACAAGAACAACGTGGTTAGGGCGTGGTGTAAAGTTTGCGCGTTACCACGAGCTGCTGCTGACGACGGCCTCTCCGCAGACGCAATACCCCTGAGCTTCTGTGCTTCTGATCGGTGGTGACCACTCACGGACCACACAAGGTGCGTACGCAACTCCCGATTTCAACTGGGCCTGCTCCATGGGTTCGCGGCTTCCTTGGTCATGAGCTTAGCGGCCCCCGCATGATTCTTTCAACTCCGTTTACGTTTACTTTTAAACCAAACGTGTGCCCTGCGCATTTTCGTTGCCCCCCATTCTTCGAATAAACGCGCCGTTTCACGTTCGCTTAATAATCGTGCGCGCGATCATCATACTCCAAGTACTCTGTGCAGTGACTATACTTGAGCTCTTTTATTTTAGTTTTGCCAGGACACCAAACACGAGACACCAGACAGTAGCCTGTCGTCATCGGGCTCATCACCATGATACCATCTTCCAAACTCTATTATAACACTATGATTACGACATCCAGACCGCTATCATTGTCTCTGGGTCTGCTTTGTCTTTTATTGTTGTTATTATTATTATCATCATCGTCGTCATTGTCATCAGCGACGTCATCGTCTGGAAGATGGTATTTTCCTGATCATCAAGTTACCTTATCACCTCAGCGCACCCCTGTTATTATATTATAATAACTCGCCCCTTGTTGCTGAGCTGAGTCTTAGACATCACTCGAGCAACGAGTACTACTTCGGTTGCTGTTTTTCCCTAGCTAGTTCATCGACCCTTATTGCTCTCAGCCCCCCTGCGACATGACATCGCGTGTTATTTTTTCCCTCACAAAATTTTACTTTTTTTTTTTACACTGTACCAGATAGATTTATTTATTAATAATATCTGACTCACTTGGTGTCCTAATTTATTAATAAGTAGACTAAAGTATAGGTCCATGTTTGTATACTTTGTGTACTTATTAATTAATAATCAACGTACGGAGTATTTATAAAAAAAAAAAAAAAAAAAAAAAAAATAATAATGTACGCACCCGGTAGGTCAATATTGTAAAATATAATGAAAAGTATATTGTACAAAGGAGGGGTCTGCTTACGTACAGCATATGTTAGGGGTTCTAAGAATGACTCAGAGAAACCATAGGTATCAAGGTTGAACACTTATTAGCCCAGTGCTATAATCGATTACGGATAGATAGAAGTAAAAAGGGAACTAAAATCAATAATTTAATTATTTAACAGAACATGTAAAGTTGTAACGTTGTTTTATTGCGATCGATTTTTTTTTATTTAATAGCCTTTATTTATTTTTTATTTTTATCAGTTAATTAATTTTTATTGTTTCGTTATTTTTTCAACAGGGCCTGGTGATGAATGCTGTCAGTAACCCAAGGCTGATATAGAGTTTTGGTGGGACATTGCAATACGCCAAGTGAAAGGAGAAGAAGACGATTGTTGATTTTAAAATAAATATTTTAATAAACAAAACGCTACGCTGGAGGTAACAAAGAGAAGGAGGATGGTTTCCTTGCCGAGCACCGAATCAGTTACCATGGAAAGAATGGATCGGCTAACCGACGACGATGACGATGAGCCCAGCAGTGGATCTGAGACCTATGAGGAGGGTGATCTGTTATCACACGCTCTGGGTGATGATGTTACGGCCCAGCTTGCCGCTGCAGGTTCGAAAAACGCTAATGGTGATTTCCATTTTTTTGCTTTTTTTCACATATGACTTTCTCTAATATCATATTTACTTTGATACTAAAGTACTAAAGGAATACTTTAATTAACTTGTCAAGATATTTAATCAAATATTAAATTTAAATTGATTCAATCGATGTTAGATGACAAAAAAAGCAAATTTACAAGAGATCAGTAAGAATTTTTATATATCAATATGTAAACAATTTTAATTGTTCACATAAATATTTTGTATTTACTAAATTATTTTTAATTTGTGTGCATTTTTTGTTAAGTTTATTGCATATGATTTTTATTATTTTTTTTTGTAATTATTATTGGTAATAGTTTGCTAGTTTACTTATTATAAATTTATTTTTTTTATTTAGATGTGTTGCAATTTTTTTTTTAACTGCATTCAAATTATCTGTTGATGTTTTTTTTTATATCACTAGAAAAATATTATTGATTTTAATATTCATTTCGGAATCATTTTATAATTGGATAATTTTTATTTAATTACCATTATCATTATTATTCAACTGCGTGCACGTTCTGTATCACTTCTTGCTTATGCTTTTTCTCATTTTCCAATTTTTTGAATGTATTTTTCTTCATCATTATATTAGCGTGACAATTTTATTATTTTCATAGTCTCACTATTGCATATTATTCAAAGTTTATTGATTAATTTTTTTTTTTTTTTTTTTAATAAATTTAGGACCTATTGGTGTTGCCGCTGCAGCAGCGATCGTATCTGCTAAAAAACGAAAACGACCACACAGTTTTGAAACAAATCCCAGCATAAGAAAACGCCAACAAAATCGACTTTTAAGAAAACTCAGAGTAAGTTATCAGATATTTTAAAATTTATACTTGATTGTTATGTATTTATTGGAGTAATAATGTAAAAAATTAATTATCCAGCAAACCATAGATGAATTTGCGACACGAGTCGGTCAGCAAGCAATAGTATTAGTAGCCACACCTGGAAAACCAAATAGTAGTTACAAAGTATTTGGAGCAAAGCCTCTTGAAGATGTAGTTAAAAATTTAAGATCAATGATAATGGAAGAATTGGAGAGTGCATTAGCACAACAAGCACCACCACCTGTTCAAGATGATCCATCATTATACGAATTACCGCCATTAATAATCGATGGAATACCGACACCAGTTGAAAAAATGACACAAGCACAGCTCAGGGCATTTATACCGTTGATGTTAAAGTATTCTACAGGTAGGGGTAAGCCAGGTTGGGGCAGAGAAAGCACACGACCTCCTTGGTGGCCCAAAGAGTTGCCATGGGCAAATGTGCGTATGGACGCAAGGTCTGAAGACGAAAAACAAAAGGTAAGATTTATTATTCATCATTCAATTTAGCATAAATGCGAAACAAACTAGCAGTAAACACAACTATTAATTTTTCTACATGTGTGTGCATATATTTTAGATTTCTTGGACGCATGCGCTGAGACAAATAGTCATAAATTGTTACAAATTTCACGGAAGAGAGGATCTGTTACCAGCGTTCAATGATGACGACGATAAATCTAATATTTTGGTTCAACAAACGACACCTCATTCGTCGCATGCATCATCAAGCCAAGGACAAAATGAACAACAGCAGCAGCAACAAACGGTGGGAGTTGTTCGACTTAGCAGCACGGGTTCATCTAAGGGAAACTCTTCACCACAACAGATTCTTTCCGCGTCACCTACATCTCTTGCCACTGCCACTCAGGTGCTAGTGAGCGACTTTTTAATGAATAATTGCTCTTTTTCCTTTTTTTTTTTTTTTTTCATTTCATTTGAGCATTTATTTTTCTTTTTTTGATTATTTTCTTTTATTTTTATTTTAATTCAGTTTGGTGTTTAGTTTCCCTATGTTGAATATCGTTTTTTATTATTTTATTATTTTTTATCAAAAAGTTTTATATTGTTATTATACATTTACCAGAGCACAATAATTTATTTGATAAAATTTTCAGCAGATGACCACACAGTATCCAACAACTGTTTTACAAACGATAACAAATCAAGATGGAACAATATCAATAGTTCAAGTAGATCCAAGTAATCCAACCATACAATTACCTGATGGTACAATTGCACAAGTTCAGGGTGTTGCTACTGTACGTTATACTCTTAAATCTACTGAATAAAGTTTCCTGTTAGCTAGTTGACAACTAAAGGTGTATTAAATTAATAATTTCCCTAATGCAGATTCACACGAGTCAAGGCGATGTTCAAACACTAACTGAAGTAGGAGGTGCTGAAGGCAGTGTTTCCGTCGATATAAACAGTGTGACTGAAGCAACATTGGGACAAGACGGTCAAATAATTCTCACAGGAGAAGATGGACATGGTAAAACTGTTTTCTATACGCTCTGCACCGTCGCCGGCCAGGAACTACTCGAGCAGTGATTCACTTAATTGGTTCAGGACCCCTTATTATTTTGCATGTTGCCTGCAGCGATTTATTTTAGAATGAGATATTTTTCAATTTAATTATTTTTTTTTTTTTTTTTTTTTTTTTTTGTGTTCATTTTATTACTTCATTTAACGAAGTAGAACTATTCTATTCTTTTGTTTTTTCTTGTTAAGTAGTCGTTTTTTTTGTACTGTATATACCATCACGTATTGATACCAAGTAGAGAGTAATTTCAAATTACGTGCCCGAAAGTTCATTGTCTCATTGAAACTTACAAGCCATATTAAATTAAAAAGTAATATCACGTGTCACAGATTAAATTTTTTTATTCATGTGTTTTTTCTTTTTTTATTATCAGTTCTTGAAGACAAAATTAGGTATTCAGGATTTTTAATTACGCGATAGTGATATAACGAAAAAAGATATTTTAAATAATGTCATTATTTTACGAAAAATAGCATTTATCGATATGTATAAATGAAGTGTACATAAATATTACTTAAATGATAATAAAAAAAATAATAAAGTGTACAATGTACAATGTTAATAACCAAACAGTACAATCAAAATGTTTAGTTAGCCTTGTCAAACAATTATTATTTTTTATACATGTTAAAATAGTTAATCACAGTAGAATAACAGGCTGTGGATCGATATATGGATTTTTTTTAATTTAACACTGATGAAGTAAAAGCTTAAGAGGGTTAAAACAGTAAAGTTAAATAAAAGAAACCAGATAAATTATATCTCATTAGATAACCAGACAAATTAAATCGTTAATATAATACATTATTAATCACAAAAAATATATGATATTGTACGATTAAGAGCTATTTTGATAGCTGTAAATGAAATTATCATCGATAATTTCTTTGTATACTTGCGGATTTTTTATTTAGTAGATCAGATAATCAGTTTTGCATGCAGTACCAAAGAGTGTTCTAGATCACAAAAAAAATACAGGCTACTTTTTTTTGTTTGTTTAATTTTCATTTGCCATCGTAAATCAACCAAAGTTACTCGGGATCACTTTCATCAGGAATTTATAATCACAATGAATATTATTAATATTTTTTTTCAAAACAAATTTAATTATTATTATTTTTTTTTCTATTAAGTTTATCCAGGCATTAAATTTATTATAATCAACATTTATTAGATTTATTATTAATCAATAATGTGTAATTTTTTATTTTTAAGTGTTTTATTTAATTAGTACCGTATTGAATAATTGCTTATTGTTATTTGATAAAAAATAAGTAAAATAATAATAATTTCTTTTGTGTATTTGTTTTTATCAAACAATAGACTTGAATTGTTTATAATTTATGTGTTTAGTTATCAACGTTATTTCACGCATGATATATTACTATTATTATACCTAGTATAGTATTACTTATATCGGGTCCAAGTCAAGCTTATTATAAAAAAGCTGGGTAAAATAATAAAAATAAATTAAAAAATAATATATATAAAAAAAAAATAAATCCTTAAATCGCGGGTAAGACAACGGACGGTAATTTCGGTGTTTCAGGCTATCCAGTATCAGTGTCCGGCGTGATCACCGTACCAGTATCAGCAAGTATGTACCAAACGATGGTGGCTAATATCCAAAGCGACGGTACAGTTCAAATGGTGACACCAATGGTACAAGTTCCAAAAGTTGAACCAGGAAACGGAGAAACAATTGAAGCTGTTACTATTCAGGGTCATCCGATGACAATGATTAATGCTAATGGTGAACATCAGGTATTACAAGTGATATCGCTTAAAGATGCTAATGCATTAACTAAAGCAATGCAAGGTGAAGTTATTAAAGATGAAGATAGCCAGCAACAGCAAACGGTATCAAGTCCTGAATGAAGCGAGGTTTACTCTATAGTCTTGTCGGAATGATTATTATTATTATTATTATCGTTAGTAACGATTATTAATAATATAATTACTTCAATGGAAATACGACAAATGACTATAGAAGTACGATTGATACTCAGTACTGATTTTGTGTTTATAACACAATAACTATTCCTTCTTTTAAATTAAAGTTGAGAATTTAAAAACTAAAAACTAAAATAGATAATGATTAATTCAATAAAAGAAATAAAAAATTGAACTATTTGACGAGTGTGCATGTTAACGTGTGATTAGATTTTTTGATTATATTATAATAATTAGACAAAAAATAAATGTATTGAATAATGTGTTTCAATGATGATCAATGATAATGATGATGATGAAAAAAATTAAGAGAAATGTTGGGTTTTTTAATGATTCATTCAATTATATATTAAGACTATTATTATTATTATTATTATTATTATTATTATTATTTTAATATTATTAAAATTATTGTACTTTATTATGAAATGTTGTTTGAAAAAATTTTAAAATCAACATTATTATTAATTTTTGTTTATTTTATTTTATTTTACCGTTCTGTTTTTTGAGTTGTAATTTTTTAAGATAATAATTATGCCACGTATATTTAACGTCCCCTTGTTAAAGTAAACTAGTAAAGTTAACATAGGTCTAATTATTTAATCTAGTCAGAAGTTATATAATTAATAAATAAATTAATTAATTAATTAATTGATTAAATAATAAAAATAACCGAGGGAACGTATAAAATATAAATGGCAACGTGTGAATTAAGTATATTTAAATAATAATTAATTGATACAGTGAGTCTGCAACAATTTAAGTTGAACAGTCTTCGATAAATAGATTAACATATTTTAAAATATTAAATGAATTATTAATTAGTGATGACTGAAGAATAACTTGTTAACAGTCGGTGAATCACTATTTAAATCCGTAGACTTCAATATTGAAGAAAAATATTTTTACTAGTTTAATAATTAATCCAGAGTATATGTTGGGAATATGGGGCAATGTTATAAATTCTATATCTAGTGCATATATTCTATTACTCTGGATACGAGATAATTTATTGGTTTCTTTTTAATTTTTTCATTCATTTCTTCGAGTACTGAAGAATAGAGAAAAAATTTTTTTATAGTTATAATGATAACTATTTAAGTAAATATTTAAAAAATTTTAGTTTATTCGTAGACAAAAAAAATAAAATAATTAAAAATGTAATACACTATTATAATAATTACCTTAATAATAAGAATTTCATAATCTGTTTTATAGCACCGATAGGAAGACTAAGCATTTCTGACGGGTACAAATAGGATAAGAGTTTTATTCTGATATTTTTTTTTTTTTTTTTTTTATTTCATTTTATTTATTATTATTATTTATGAAAATCCGTATTCGGTACAAATTGTATCTTTAGAGTTTTTTTATGAGAATTTTTCCAATTAATTTTTAAGAATTGT
Source organism: Cotesia glomerata (assembly GCF_020080835.1). Lineage (NCBI taxonomy): Eukaryota > Metazoa > Arthropoda > Insecta > Hymenoptera > Braconidae > Cotesia > Cotesia glomerata. Next base: position 31,903,999 of record NC_058158.1, on the reverse strand, counting down.
GACTAAGAAACCAATAGAAAATAAATGAAAGAAAAATGTAAATGTTTTTTGTTGTTTAATTCTGTGCAATTTTACTTTATAATCACTTTTGATCACGTTTACGTCTAAGACTAAAAATAAAAGTAATTTAATAAAGTATGAGACTAATTTTTCGACTCACATGAATCATTTTCTGTTAAGAATTGATAAATTTGATTATGATTAATAATATGGATTATTCAGCGTAAGCCTGTAAATTTAACTACTATTAATTTAAATTTAGTAACAATATATCGTGTAATATCTTGAAATATTTATACATATTAATAATTATTATATGATATAATAATAATAAGTTAAGTAATATGTATGTTTACAACTATAACGAAGTAATCGTGTATCCATGTAATGAAAATTGTAAATACTTTGTGTGTCGCCCACTCTGCTTTTGTTATTTTAAATGTAAAAAAAACAAATACGCAAAAGAAATACCATTAAAGTACGTAAATAATTACATACATTAACTATCAAATAATATATTAATTAAATAATAAGTCAGTAGAAATGAAATAGTAACAAGTAAAAAAAAAAAAAAAAAAAAAAATGAAGAAAGAAAAATAAAAATCAAAAATTCTGGATATTTAATTTAATTTTGTTACTTTTTATCAATAATCAATGTACAACTTAAATGTAAAAGGAAATTTAACTGTAATTACTGTCTTAAATACCTTTAATACTAGTAATTTATTGATTATTTATTTGTTTATTAAATCGTTATTATATTTACTCACAATGATATTTTAACAAGAAAATATTACAATGAATTTATTATAGCATTAACTAACTCCAATATATGTTCCAGTTTGACAACTGATACTTAAATAAGACTAATTTTATCTTTTGGTTGTTATTATTTAAGCAATTATTTTATTTATTATTAATTTACACTTCGTATGGAGAAATAAGAGCTAACTCTGGTTTATCGTATCCCATTTCTTCGGGGGTGAGGATTCCCAATTCATCAAGAGTTGGTCTGATTTCCTGGACGATGTATGGCCAAATAACATGAGCTTGGTCACCACCCTTGTATCTGACAACTTCAAGAAATCTGACAGCCAATGCGTAATCGTTCAAACGACGACAAGCTCTCAATGCTGCACTTACAATTCTGGGTTCAGGGACAAGATCCATACCTGTAACATATATGTATTTTATTTATAATTTTTACCAAAGTATAGAAAGTATTTAAAATTTTTATGTAACTGATGAGAGTATCATAACCTCTTGCAATAATTAAAACACAATGATTACTGAATTAGTAAATTATTTTACTGATAAAAGAGTGCTGATGACTTACCAGCTAAATCATTCATTGCAGTACGAATTTCCCAGCTATCAATGTCCTTGCGGTTGAAGTAATTCTCCATTCTAGTATCAAATTCTTCGTCAGTTTCCTCAGGACCATGAGAAGAATTTCTAGTTGAAGTAACGCCAATAGCTGCGGAAGTCCTGGGTACGGCAACAACACCACGGACAGCTGAGCCGATACGTCCGGCAACAAATCGCAACATTGTTATAACTTTGTTTTTATTAATTAACAATGAATTTGTTAATGCAGGCCTGGTCGGGCTGCTCGAAAATTTTTTTCAATGGACTATTGCGTAAAAGATCTTGATGAAGAGAGATTTGGCCACTAGAGGGAGATGCGGAGCAATGAGAGCACCTGAAGTTGTCAGCTTTAGCTTTAGTCTAACTTCAACTCGCTGACGGTCGGTGTGCTTTTGCAAATGAGAAAAGAAACAAGTTGGCCAATAAAACAAAAAAAAATTTTTAATTGTTGCCAATTATAAAAATTACAACCATTGAAACCTTGTTGCTTGCATTATATTCCAAAAATAATAATAATAAAAAATAAAAAAATATAAAGCTTGAAAAATTAGTGAAATTAGTTAATTTCAATCTGCTGATGTTTATATAAACTATTTTATTCATGATTTAATGATTATAACCTCATTAACAATTGTTTTTATTATTAAAAAAATTTTGGAATATTCAAATAAATAATAATACTATTTGATTTATATAATATATAAATAAAGTTTTTGAACTGATTAGTGTAAATTTGTGTTTTTATCTTCTTTCTTTCTTTTTTACCGTTAATTATAAATTATAAGTTATTAAACAAGTGCTTAATAAATATCACAATATATTTTATTACTTTCTTATAAGTATTATCAAGTTGAGGTAAGAATAATTTCAGCATAATAATATAAATATCTGTAAAATAAATAATTAATTGTCGGCATTTTATTTTTCAGGGTTATCAAAAATTTACAATATAATTGGATATGAATTTTAAATTGTTTTAACTTTAAGGAAATATTGGTAATGAATATACACCGCTAATTTTATTGGAATATTTAATTAGTTATATAAATATATTGACAAAAATGGAGTCGACTGAAAGCGAGAAAATAGAATCTGTTGTTAAAACAGCAGAAAATGATAAAATTAATGATTTAAATAATACAGAGGTAATTGATTCTGTAAATCATGAAGTTAATAAAAATGGTGTTAAAAAAGTTGATGATAAAAAAACGCATGATGTTAATAAAAATAATGACTCTGATGCACAGTGTTGTGCTAAAATAAATAACACAGAGTCTCTGGATAAGTTAAATGAAAGAAGTACTGATGTGATGAATAAAGACGGTTGTGATTTAGTTGATGATGAGCGTGCTGATGAACCAATAGATGACAGTAAAGAACACGATGAAGCAGAGGCTGAGGAAAATACAAAGAAAGATGAAAATTTGGAAGCAGACGAAAATAAAGATATTGATGATGAAAAGGATGAGGAAGAAAAAATAGTTAAAAAAAGAACCGAGGTAGAGAAGAAGAAAGAAGTTGCTGAAAACACAGAAATAGATGAAAAGAAAACAGAAGTAGAAAAAAAAACAAGAGCCAATGAAAATATTGTCGTTGATGATGAACCTGAAGAAAAAGATAAAAGTACTTCAAGTGATTCTCGTGCTCTTTCTGATGTTTCTATGAGTAATGATGATGGTAAAGGTGAATCTGTTGTAACAGAAGAAGATAAAGGCAAATTATCAACGTGAGTATATTTCAAAATAATTACATTTTTCATTTGTTTAATTTATTAATTAAAATGTTTTTTTTTTTTTTTTGTAGTGATGAAGTAGCAAAAAAGGTAGATGGTGATTTGGGTAAACCTAAAATTCGTCCTAAAATAACAAACAATCGAGACATTTACTGTTGGAGATGCCACAGAGATGGTGTGGAAGCTAACTGCAGGGCTTGTCCACGTGCTTGGCATCGCAAGTGTATCGGTGGAACACCTCCAACTACAGATAATTGGATCTGTGGTGAATGTGCGAGTATATTGCAAGCTGAAAATGCATCAACTCGTTCGCCAACCATGGCTCATATTACTGTAGATCAGCTTTGCTTGGTGCTGAAATACGTTATTGGGTGTATGAAACACTTACTCGGTGTAAGTTGGCTATTAATTATCCTCAAACTTATTCAAATTACAGAAAATTCATTTAATTGAAAAAAATTTTTAACAGTCGGAACCATTTTGGAATGCTGTTGACTTGAAAGAAGTTCCCAATTATATGGATTACGTGGTGAAGCCTATGGATTTGAGTTTATTGGAAACAAATGTTGATGCTAAGCTTTATGGTAGCACTGATGCATTTATGGCGGATGCTAAATGGATACAGCATAATTGTATCGTATTTAATACATGTAAGAATAGTTCAATAATTAATATCTAATATGTTTATAATTAGTTAGAATAATTTAATTCAGATTAAATCATCATATATAAAATCAACTAAGCTGTTGATAATTAATTTTAATCTATTGATATTATTGTGAGTATACTTTTTTAATATTTAATTAATTATTTGTAGGTGGTGGAGAGTATACAGATTCTTCAAAATTAACGAATGCAGCAAAATTAATTATAAAAATAGCACGGCAAGAAGTATCTGAATATGAAGCATGTCCTGATTGTTACTCACGTGGTCGTAATATACCACGAGCAAATCCGTCCTGGTTCGTAGAAGCATGTAGCAAACCTCATCCACTTATTTGGGCTAAATTAAAAGGATTTCCATTTTGGCCGGCAAAAGCTTTACCACGCATTAACGCATTAGGTCATGTTGATGTCAGATTTTTTGGAGCACACGATCGCGCGTGGATAGCCCCTAAAGATATTTATCTATTCTCTAAAGAACCGCCAACATCTTTGCCTAAGAAGAAACGATATGAAATGATTGACTGTCTTAAGGAAATAAGCCGTCACACTAAAAAATTAGAAATGGCGTTTGGACCATTTACTTATGCTCCTAACAAAACTCTTTACAATCCACACGATGAAAATCAGATAAAACTTTTACTTCCACAGTATGATCCGACGTGCTTTTATGATTTGACATTGATTAATCAAACCATTCCGATGCAGCAGCAATCATCATTGTCGTCAAGTGAAGATAGCTCACCGAGAAAAAGTTCGGTGCCGGTGAGTGAAAGATTGTCTGAGAAAGAAGTGAGTTCTTCAACTCCCGTTAAAGATATTGTTCCAATGACGAAAAAAAAAGGTGGTAGAAAACGTAAATTAAGTGATGATCCGAATCAGGTTGACGCTAAAAAAGTTGCTAAAACAAGAGGAGGTCGCAAGAAATTTTCTGAAAATAAAGGAAATGATGGTATTGAAAAGACACTAGAGTCTGAAAATTTACCAGCTCAAGAAGATACTCCTCCAACTACAGAAGAAGTAGAACCAGCGGCACCAGCAGTAAATAAAAATAATACTGTACCTGAAAGCAGAGTTAAATCACGTAAATGGTTGCCTAAAAAATTTATACCTCTTGAAAAACATTTCTACAAAGTAAGAGCAACAAGATTAGGAACTAAAGAATATTATGATAAACCTAATAATTTACGGAAAACAAACTCATCAATAAATACTCATGGAAGAGGAGGACGAGCTGCTATCGTACGGCCTTATAAGCACAGAGCTGCTAAGTTACAAAACTCGGAGCAAGATAAAACAACTGGTCCAACAACAAGATCAAATGTGGAAGAAGTACAAGACAAAAAAAAAAATTTAAGTGATGAAAGTTCAGCTCTTAATCGATCGGAAACAAGCCCCTCTAAGTATTCATCTTCTTCTGTTGATTCAATACGTCCAGATGTATCTATGGAGACAACCAATAATTTACTTGACAATTCATCAAATTTAGTCCCTGGAAAGCGACAGAGTAAAGCAAAAAAATCATTCCCTAATAAACCACCTCAAATTCCGACTCGTTCGTTTTTAAGACCACTTCTCGCAAATAATAGTAATGAAATTGATGATAAAAAAATCGACATTCCAGTCCTTAACAGCAATGGAATGGATTATACTTTGCCTCCACCTGAAGCTGGTCCAGTGAGCACTCAATTAAACCGAAGTGCGAGTGAATTGGTACGACAAATGGCTAGACTGATGGAAGAAGCGCTCAAAGAGACGGCGAGGAAGACGAATAACCAAGAAGAAGCCGGTAAATTTATATTCGAACTGGAAATAGAACGTATGAAATGGGAACATCAGCAGCATCTTGCTGAAATTAAGCACAATACAGGTAAATATATAAATACATATGGTTAATAATTGTATTTTAATCAATTACTTTAATTTTCAGATCGAACTTTGAGAGAAATGCGAGCAAGTTTGGAAGTCGAAAGATTGAGAGCGGTTGAAGAAATTCGTAAGGAGACAGAGGATGAAAAGATTCTGTCCATCCAAGAGACGAAAACAAAACAATGGTGTGCTTCATGCTGGCAAGAGGCCTTGTATTATTGCTGTTGGAATACATCATACTGCAGCCCATCGTGTCAACAACAACATTGGAAAACTCATATGAGTAAATGTACCCAGAAATCATCACAACCTAATCAACAAGAACCTGGAATGCCGACATTATTACCAAGTGCTCAATTGAATTTGTCAAATGTACGTGGAGCTTAGATAAATGAATTTTAAATGAAATAAAAATAAACGGATTTTAAATATATGCCAATTATACATTTTTGTACTGCTTCAATTATTACTTGTTTCATTATCCAACCCAACTGATAATCTTTAAAAGTGAATGAACTATTTATATTAAAAAATAAAGACGAAATAAAAAAAAGGAACACGTTTTTATTATTTTAATGTAAAGTTATTTATTAGCCGTTACATTACTTGGCCTTTTTGCTTTTTATTTTACGCATGTAGAACTCGAGTTCTTTGCCTTCCAAAATATATCCATCAGCGCGACCACATTGACCTGGTCGACTAGCGATGCAGGCTAACACACGTCCAGTAGCGAACTGTTCTTCTAAAGCTTGCTCAACTTTACATATCCGCTGTCTCGCCTTGTATTTGTTTTCAGTTTTCTTTGATCTTTTCTTGTTAAAGATCTCTTCTTCGGCCTCACCCTATATTAATTCATAATAAATAATTAATTAATTTAAATCAAATAATTAATCACCCGAGAAAGTTAGATAAAAAAAAAAAAAAAAAAACTTACAAGTTTAGCACCGCGTTTGCGACCCAACGGTACGATATAATGGCTTTCGTACCACTGTCTGAATGGTGTAGCATCAATGGTGACAATAGCATTTTTCACCAATGTTTTGGTTCTAACAAGCTCGTTGTTAGAAGCATTGTAGACTACATCGATGATACGGGTTTTGCGAGTGCTACCCTCACTTGCCCAGGCGAAGTTACCGGTATCAAGACGGAGTGCACGGTATTTTTTGTTACCTCCACGGGTACGAACCTAAAAAATTAATTATCTTAATTACAACCATCAAATTAAAAGTTAGGATGTCATAAATAAATAATTTGTAAAAAAAACTTACGGTGTGAATTCTTTGAGCACCGAGTTTGGTGTTGGCAGCAGGTCTACCTAATTCGAACTTCCTCTTCTTCCTGATGGGCTTGCGTTTGCCCCCAGTGGGTCGCCGTTTGTGGTAATGATCCCGCGAGATACCTGAAATATATCAAATTAATTAATTAATTAAAAGTCACTGGTCACAACACTGCATTTACAAATCGGAAGCACACGCTTGACAAAATGAGTCCATAACCTCAACAATCGTTAAATAATGTTTAGCAACAATACTAAGTTGAAATAATTAAAAATATGAAGGCTATTTAGTAAATAATACATTGCTAAAAATGCCTGATTAATTTTGCGAATAAAATATTTAATTAATACTCGGATGGAGATTGATAAAAAAATAAAAAACATTAGTCGAATACGCACCCATAGTGGCTTACGATAAAAAGGCCAGGTTGCAAGAGTATTTTACATGTATCACATTGAGTCTGTAGTGAGTGGAAATCTCACCGCACTGCCATCTTGCATGTACCAAAAAACTGACATAATAATGAGAGACATCAGTCGGTACATAGGTACCTATCACAAAACAATTCGAGTATAAAAATAAATAATTAAAAATTTATCGTAATTATTCTGAAATTAAATATTTATTGACGTTGTATTGACTCACCGGGGAAATAATTTAATACTCGTAATAAATTATAACAATAAATATTCGAGGTAATAATTAAAAGCGCGGGTTTTCTAGTTACATTTAAAAATGTAACTAGACGTCATAACTGTTGAGAGTGTGAATTTCGACAGCCCGTAGTTACGTTAATTAAGCAATAAAAATGTGTCACGATTGAATTTTAAATGAGTAAACAATTGAAATAATTGACGCCATCGTTTTATCATTTTGCATGATTATAAAAATGACATCTGATCTCTAACCTTTTAAACTATCATGCCATCTAGTGTAAAAAAAATCTAAGCAAAAAAAACTTTGTCACTCTTTTTCTTCGGGCTTTTATATACTAAAAAGAGCCCTAAGATGCCGACTTGTATTTAATCTGGCGCGTATTGTCTAGTTTTGTTAGTTCCTATCAGAGCTTCAACACGTTTACATTTATAAAAGTAAAGCACGGTTGTTCTTTATTATTTTAATAGACCGAGTAGAGTCAGTTTGTAACCTTCAACGTTATATTACTTTTATTTATATTTTTTCCAAGGGTTGTATATAATTACAAAACCATCAGCGTTAAAGTTATTAAAATACTAATATTGCTCTCGAGGCCACGTGGATATTTCCAGTATATATATTAAATAATATAATACATATATATATACTTGAATATACATACTCATACACATATACAGATACAAGTTTGAAGCCTAGAAGCCGGTAGACGGTCTTTTTACGGCGTCATCTCAATCCTAGGTAAGTCGTATTACATTTTTTTATTTTATTCGATTATGAAATTATTACTTTTTAATTGAATTCTGATTGAAAAATTTATTTCATCTTTTTAATCATTTTTAGATGAGAAGTGAAGGGATATTTTTTTTTAAATAATTCAACAGTTTAATTTTTTTTTGTCCAAAGTTAAATACAAATTTATTTTATTGTAAAGAAACAGTTGCTTGAGTTTATCATATCAGCATTCAGGCAGAACGTTTCAGTCTACATATATAGTCTATTGTATTACTCTTACAATTGAGTAAACTTGCTCATAATTTATATGTTCATATTCTTATATATATATATATATATATATGTATATATATTACATATTTATATTTACTTGACACCTTATAAGTACAGTTATTTAATACTGTAGCACAGGTAATATTTATCGTGACAAAGAAAAAAAACTGCAAGTACAATTTTATAATTACCATTTTGACGAGAAATGGAATAATTAAGAAAAACGTGTTCAATAAGGTTTAAATTAAATCTGGAGTTTTGTCAATGCTATAAAAACGTGAATCAAGCTGTATGAATATTGATAACTATGAATTATATTAACATGTAGAAGCAGTGAAGGAAGTGATTGAATATAATGGAATAGAATAGAATAGAATATGATACATAATGGTTTGTAAGAGTTTTAGTTGTAAGCTTATGTTTTTATCTAATATGAGAAAGTCGTGATGGCGGTCTTGTCGAAAACTTCCGGGGAAATTAATAAAATAGAAACTCCTTTTTTTTTTAGACGAGAAATAGCCATATTTTATATTCTATTACTATTAAAAGTATATTTTATGTCTAATCAAAAAAACAAAAAAATCGATAATTTTTTAAAATTTCATTTGTAAAATTTTTCTAATTCTAAAAACACTTTTTTAGTTCACATTAACATTTCGAACAAAGCCAAAGATTAGCCATATATCTTTGATTTAAATATCATAAAAATTAATAAGTTATTTTATCGTAGAAAGTTATGTAAAAATCATTGAACTCGGGACTAGAGATAATATTTCTCTTCCTTGTATTAAGTCCGTACAATATATATGTATATATGAGCACATAACTGATAAATTCAATGACACGCTAAGTACTTTTAGCTACAAGATCAAGGTCACAGTAATTATTATTAATTATTATTAATATTCAATAATATTTCTAACAATAATTACTCCAGTTAGACTGATGGATAGAAATGATTAGTCATTAGTAATTCATATAAAAAATGGAGTTGGCAAAAACAAAGTCATTAGAAATTCATCATCTTTTTAGCATAATTTAGCATTTTTTTTATTTAAATCAACGTCAATCTTTGGTACGTAGTCCACGTGGCTGATTTGAGTCATGAATTTTTTATTCGGTTCGTTTTTTTTTTAGCATATAGTGGAAATAAATTAATGAATCACAATTGCGTAGATTTAAATTGCATATTGAAGAAATGAATAAATAAATAAACAAATTTTAAATAATAATGAAGAAAGATTGAGGAAGTAAGGAAGGAAGATTGTGTACGTGACGTTACCATAATGCGCGTTTAACAGCTGTTCCGGTGTGCTCTGGGATTCGTTGATTTTGGGTGGCGCGAGGTACTGGCTCGTCTTCTATTGGCCGGTTTTACTTTAACTCTCATCTAATATTCCCCCGTGCTTGACTAGTCTACTCTGGTGATGATACACACTCTTACATAGTTGTTGCTCCTGCACTTTAGCACGAACACTTCTAAACGTTATTTTGTGAATATATTCATTGTTCAAGCATACTCACATACAACATCTAATCATCGTATGATTCTGTTCTCAACTCAACAATCTACACCAGAAGATAATATAATTTTATTTTATATTAATCGATAATTTTATTCCAATACTCGGTTGACAACAGGTTTGAAATTTATTTTTTTATTTTTTAAATCTATTTTTTATGTCATGTTAAATTTACACTTTGACTGAAATAGTGAAGAATAGATCTAACCATCCATATTCATGTTCATGTAGATGTATATGTAAATTAATGTGTACATATATTTATTTTATATGTTTGTAGTAGTAAGAACGTATAACGTGTACCGGCTTTTGTGACAAAACTTATCGGTTGCCATGCTTTCTTAATAAAACACGTTTTCGATTTTAGACTATAAAAGATTTAAATCTATTTATACAATATATCTCACTAATTTATCTTGTTCAAAAAAATTAAGAGAAAAAAATTTTATTAATATATTAAATTATTTATAATCCAACACTAAAACTAAAAAATTTTTTAGATAAATATAATATAAAATTTTTAATTTGTTGAATTTCGCGATAAACTGAGTTTATTTTGATAAAATAGACTTGCTTTGTCGTGTAATTTACTACTTTGATAAGAAATAATTTCGGCTAGTGTTGGTTGATAAAAAAAAAAATATTTTAATATTCTAATTCGGCAATTCTAGTTTTGATAAATAAGCTTGACGTTAAATTTAATAATTTAATAATTTATATTGTATTTTATTTTATTTTATAAAAAATAGTCGGAAAATGTTGAATAAACTTTTGCATGACGAAATAATTTTTTTGTTTACAACAACGACTAAGTGAATCCGATCACGTCGACACGAGATACAACGTACCCTAATGCCACGTAGTATCACGTGGAGTTCACATGAACGATTTAGTAATGATAACAATTTAATTCATATACGATAATTTTTTACATGGATAAACATATTATTTCAATGGATTATTTAACCAGCTAAATAATTTAAAGATCCAGATTAATTTTTATTTGTCAATTTAAAATTAAATATTTATACTAATTTCTCTTTACATTATCCAATTAATTGCTCTGGATATCATTAAACTTAATGATCATCATAATTAGCAATTATCTATTTTAGCCCCCCAACAATAATTGTTTTGTCTGAAAATAATCAATAATGAGTAATGAGTAATTAATTAATTAATGAGTAATAATTTTTGTTATAAAAATAGCTTTAATTAAAGAAGAAATAATTTTTCTCGCTACTTCTGGAGACTTTTGTTATTTTTCTATGCGCATAAGTATGTATAGGTATATTGAAGGGCAGTTGAAAGTACCATGCGTGCTTGGGGCGTCTCAATGTAAGCCTGCGCTCCTCTATTCCCATCAGGATTTATCAGTCAGTCGATAGGTCGTCTCTACAATGCTGAACACGCTCCTCTTCAGTGAAAAAGTATCTCGTTAGGGTGATTAAGTTTTAGTGGGTTATTCATTCTTATCACTGAAAAAAACAACAAATTATATCACAAAGTGATTCCGTATTTTTTTGTAAAATCAAAATAGAATAATTAAATTTATTTTATCGGTCGTATCTTTGCCAGGCGACTTTTTTTTTTTTTTTTGTTTATTTATCAATGGTGGAAATCACTAATCAATTTTCGGACTTTCTTACAAATACCTAGAATATTCTTTATCTATTTATCATTAAGGTAAATCCGCTATAATTTTTTAATAACAAAAATTTATAATCGTATTTTTTTGTGACATTATTATTTGATAGATTATTTGTAATGGCAATTTGTCAAAGATATGGACACGAAATCCATTCGTGTTTTATATTGCGCAATAATGTACTTTGTTTGTCAAAGTGCATCTGACTGTTTGCATGCCAAAGTTTCTTGATATTATTGTTATCATGATTATAATTGATTTTGGATTGTAATTTGTTTGTATAATATTGTTAGTTTACAACAACATCCTATCTTATTTATCAAACAATATTCCACTTTAAATTGTATAACAATAACTTGTCTTATTAATAATTATTATTTAAATATGATTCCGATGATAATGATGCATCAGTGACTTGGTTTTTAATCATATTAACAATTATAATCAATCAATAATGAAATTCGACACGTGATAGCTTTATTTAAGCTGTAATTGACACAAAAAAATCTTTATTAGAATACATTTATCATTGCACTGTGTCTAATTTTTTTTGTAAAAAATAAAAAAATTTGCTGATAAACCCCTAAAATAAATACTATCAGTTGACCTCTTATGTCACCTGTCAATTGGCCAGATTTATCAGTATATTAGCAGTTAATTTCATTTTTTTTACTATCTTTGTGATGGAAAAATTTTATTTTTGGAGTAAAAAAACATTGTGCAATAGATAATGTTCCCTCCTTTGGATTTGATAATATCTTGAGTTTCAGATTATCTTATGCCTACATATAGATACTTGTAATTGTATATAAGTTGTCGCCTCCAATATTAATGAGTTCATTTGATGATCAATTTTCATATTAATATTTCAGTGTATACCGGACGTTTGACAGTTGAATAACAATGGCACCAAATGTAACAACAGCGCTTACAGCTCTTTGCGAAGAGGATTTAGCTAAAAGTCCACCTTCAAAACCATTATACAAACGAAAAATAGTTTGGTTCAATGTTTACGCTTTTTGTGTACTTCATGCAACTGCTCTTTATGGAATGTACCTCGCATTTACATCTGCCAAACTGATAACTACTTTTTATGGTAATTATATATTTATTTATATTAAATTTAATTTTATAGTTGATTTTTATATTCTAATCTTATTTTTTTTTTTTTTTTTTTTTCCTCCAGCATTCATACTATACCAATGCGGAGGTATTGGAATTACAGCCGGAGCACATCGATTATGGTCACACCGCGCTTATAAAGCTAAGATGCCACTGAAGATTATTCTTTTGATTTTCAACACACTTGCTTTTCAAGTAAGTATAATTTTAAAAAATATGTGTTAATAATTTGATAAATTTGCTTTTACTCATATAAAATAATTTTGAATTTTATAGAACAGCATATACGAATGGGCAAGAGATCACAGAGTGCATCATAAATACAGTGAAACAGATGCTGATCCGCATAATGCCAATCGTGGTTTCTTTTTCGCTCACGTTGGATGGTTGTTGTGTAAGAAACACCCTGATGTTAAGGAAAAGGGTAAAGGAATTGACATGAGCGACCTGGAAGCTGATCCAGTTGTTGCTTTTCAACATAAATATTACTTAATCTTGATGCCACTCATTTGCTTCATTTTGCCTGGAATTGCGCCGGTTTATTTCTGGGGTGAATCATGGTCGAACGCATACTTTGTTGGTGTTTTCCTCCGCTATGTTTGGACTTTACACATGACGTGGTTGGTCAATTCAGCCGCTCATTTCTTCGGTCACAGACCATACGATAAGTAAGTTATTTATTATAATATTAATGAGATAAATAAGTTATTTATTTAATATAACATAATTTGTTTATTAAATAATGCTTGTTATTTTTATTTCTTCAGGTACACCAACCCTTCTGAAAATATTTTGGTCGCATTCGGAGCTCTCGGAGAAGGATTCCACGATTATCATGTAAGTTTTTTGTTTTTTAAAAGTATATACATTAGAGTGGTCCAAAAAAAAAAGTTTTTTGCCTATCATCTTAAAAGCTTCTCTAAGGTATAAAAAAAATTCCCTTCAAAGCGCAGCTTGATATCTCAATTCTTCATGAAGCTCAACGAATTTTTATTTTCCTATTTAAATAACGCGTAAAAAAATTTTATTTACGTTTTCATCCGGTAATACTACGAAAAAAATTTTTTTTTGTATTTTTCGTCAATTATTCTTGTAGGAAATTTAATTCTCTACAAAAAAGTACTGAGGTAGTTTCTTCGTAATCTTAACGAGTAAAAAGTTATTGAGCTTTAAATACTCGCACAAAAGAAAATTTGAACGAAGATAGTTTCAAAGCAACTTTTCGAAAACTTTTCGGTAACTGCATGTATTTATTTCAAAATTTATCAAACTAGACTGTTTCTAATATAATTAACACATGTCTTTTGGTGAAGTATTAACTGTGAATGATGAATAATTTCTCTCATTACAATTTGGATATTTTTTCCTATGAGCAGTGATTTATTAAAATTGAACTTGAATTTCATTATGGAATTTGAATCAAGAGCAAGCTAGTACTTCCGGATGTATACCGAATTAAATTTTTCTATTTAAGAACATGTAGGACAGGTGAATATTTAAATTTTGAACATGATGCTGGGACGCTTTTTGATCGAATGAAAAATCACGAAACTTTGCAGGAGTACGTAAATAGAAGTCCTCCGTGAATTGATTCTTTTATTTTTAAATTTAATCATTGAAAAAAAAAAAATGATAAATAAACAGGTAGAGTTGGTGCGTAAAACTGCCTTATCTCAGGAGTCATCACATATTTGAGTAAATAAGCTTGACTATAAAGAAATTGCTAATAAACATACAACCAATATAATCTTTGAGACTGATTTAATTTTTTGGTTATTTCTTATTTTAGTTTATATGACTTATAAGACATAATTATTAAAATGCAGCTAGGTTGAGGTAAAAAACTAATTGTCAACAAAAAATTTAATTTACTATATATCTTCATGTACGCCGCAAGAGAGTGCTAAAAGTAAATTATCTAGTTTAATTTTTTTAAGCAGTGGTTAGAGTATTTACAAAGTCTGGTAATCTCCTTCAGTGCATTTAACATGTGGTTCAAATAAACAAACCGATATATTAAATTGTCATTTGTTGTCACTGGTCCAGACTGAATGACCGATATCAGACTGTATACCATATTTTTAAGAAAAAAATATAAATTACATAATCAAATACTTTGAAACAGAAAATGTGATACAACATGGATTTTAAAATCATATCTGATTAAATTTTCTTTTATTGCATTTAAAGCTTAATAACTTTTTACTTGTTAGGATTACGAAAAAACTACCTCTGTACTTTTTTGTAGAGAATTAAATTTCCTACAAGAATAATTGGCGAAAAATACAAAAAAAAATTTTTTTCGTAGTTTTACCGGATGAAAACGTAAATAAAATTTATTTATGTGTTATTTAAATGGGAAAATAAAAATTCATTGAGCTTCATGATCAATTGAGATATATCAAACTGCGCTTTGGAGAGAATTTTTTTTATCTCTTAAAGAAGTTTTTGAGATAGCAGCACTTGAAAAAAAATAATAAAAATGTTTTTTTTGGACCACTCTAATATACATCTAATATACATGTTACATAATTTGATTTTATTTTGATCTTAAATTACTTCTTTGACTTGGATTTGTCGTTTTTATTATATTTTATGTTTAACCTATTTTTTGTTGATTTTTTAATTTCTAATTGTCAATTTTATTTTATATTAAATTAAATTAATTTTTAATTACAATTTAAACTATAAAATAACTGTTCGGTTATACCCAATTCATTTTAATTGATACCAATAAATATATTTACAGCACGTTTTTCCATGGGACTACAAGGCGGCTGAATTGGGAAAATACTGGGGAAACAGTACAACAGCATTCATCGACTTCTTCACGGTACTTGGATGGGCCTATGATACCAAAGTTGTGAGTCAAGACATAATAAAACAACGTGTCCTGAGAACAGGTGACGGTTCACATCCTGTATGGGGATGGGGTGACAAAGACCAAACAGCTGATAACAGAGAAAGTGCTGTAACAACAAATAAATTACATACTCAATAGAATTTTTAGTAAGAAAACGATTATGCGAATAATACAACTCAGGCATTAGAAGAAAAGAAAAAGAAATGAAAAATAAAAGAGTTAAAAATCTCAAAATAAACAGGAAGTACGAACACAAATACAAGGATGGTCCTTCAACCACAGACGTACTTCTTGATTAACCATTTTTTTTTCTTTTTTTTTTTTTTTTTCAATTTATCTGTAATAGTTTCATTAATTCATCTCTCATCAATCAATTTGTGTCTATCGTGTAGAGTATTTTTACGTCTAAGAGTTTGATATCAAGTAATAATTTAGCGATGACAATTATTGATTATGTTTATAAATGCAACGTTCATTTCATCTTTATATATTCATCAATATATATATATATATAATTCTCATGGCATATTATTTAATTAATTACTGTATACTTGTTGTGCGGTACCTGAATCCAATAGTTTTTTTTGTTTTTTTGTTTTTTTAATCAACCCATTGTGTTTTATTTTTTTTGAATTAAATTTTCAGTAAATTTTTTCATATTAAAAAAGAAAGAACATAATATGGATGTAATTAATAATAATAACTGTACAATGACAACTGATAACATAATAATATTAAAATAGATTAATAATTTATAAAAGTAAAAATAATATAATACAGATAACTTAGTTGGTGTTGATAAATAACACAAACGAAATAAATAATCGAAAGTCGAGAAATAATAATATTGATTATTATTATTAATATTAAAATAATATAATTTTTTCAAATGAATAATTATTATTATTATAACTTTGTACAATCATTTAATTTCATTTACATTGTAAAAAAAAAAAAAAAAACTTTATTGGTATCGTATTACAATGAAACAAATAAAATATAAGTATTTAATAATATAAATATATTTTTGATTCAAGTTGTTTTTTAACAGAAATTTTCACCGATACAATGATCGCATTTTTATTGATGTAAAATTTATTAAATAGTTCAGATCTTAACACAGTTATTTTTTATCTTAACTTGTAAATTAAATAAAAAACAAATTTTTTAAAAAATGAATTGACTTTATTAAACAAAACATTTCAATCTATAATGCGTTACAATTTTAACAATGTTAGATTTACCTACAAACTCAAGTAACTAAATCTAATTACATAATTGTATGGCCTTGGATCATAATTGGAAAATTAATCAATTTTTCAAAGTGAATTCAAATAATTTTTTGTTTTAATTTTACATAATTGATCGGTCACCCAATCTTGTACTTGGTGAATTGATTATTCCGACAAAGAGTTATTTTCTCATTTGAATTTATAATTTTTAGATATTGCTTCATTTCAAATTACCGTTGCATATTTTCGTTCTTCTAGAAAATACTAAATTTAGACAACTCATTATTCAAAGTTCCTTTCCATTTATTTTACATCATCTTGATCTTGAAAAATTATTAGTAATACTTATATACATTTAAAAAATAATTATGGATGAATTCCTGAGTATGCGATCATTAGTAAAACAGCCTTAAGTTAAGATATTAAGGTCGAGTTTTCCTTTCTTAGTCATCAAAAGATACAGCTAATATATTAAGATTCATCTTAAAAAATAATTTTTTGTAATAGTAAGGGTAATATAACTATTGTTTAATTTATTAATTTCTCTTATTTATATTTATTTATTAGTATAAAAGTGCTGCATATTTATGAACTAATAATATATATAAGCGAAGAAATCAAGTTCTCTTCTGTGAGTATATTACTTATCAAAGTTTTAAGCCTTTCCACACAGCTGAAGATAGAAATTTTCCATGATTGAAGCTTATCTGATCTTATAATTAGAGAATTGTTCATTTCTTTAAAAAAATTTTTTTATATATATTTATATACAATATAAACATAATTTGTTTAGTTGGAATTATATTTGAAACAAAAATATTGATAATATAAATAAGTACATGACTTTGATCAAGTGATTATTTTAAATTATTTTCTTATTTAAAAATACAATCTTCAGACATTGTTTTACTTGTTTATTTTTTTTTATTAACGATGTCCTGCAATTTAAAATTATCATTAAAAATGATTGTTATACTGGAAAACGCTATATTAAGTACATTATCTACTTGAAGTTTCTTTTTATTTGTTTTATATAATCTTCAGCTTGAAGAAATAAATAATTACACCCATATGGAAATGATTTATACGCGGGCAAAAAAAATATGTGACGTATACATTTCATACATGCGACGAACATATTTTTTCAGTATGAGCATATACATGTATAAAATAATTGCTTCTTTAAATTATATAAGAAACTTTTCCATTATTTTTTCTTATTACAATCAACTAGAAGCATTTAAGGGACAGAGGTTTTTAAATAAAAAGAAAAAATTAAAAAATAATTATTATTAAATCAATACATTTTATTAATGATGATAACGAAGATTTATTTTATCAGCTTCTACAGAAGCTATTTCTTTGACTTCATCCATTATTTCATTGAAAGGTTTCTTCGAGGTAGAAGCTTTAAATAACGCGACCCGTATACTTTCCGAAGATGCTGTTTTCATTCTATTAACCAGACCAATAATATTTAAAATTTTAATTGTATTCGTAGCCCATCCTTTGTCATAAGAACCATATTCGCTGCATTTCCAATCCCATGGCAGTATGTAATGATAATTAAGCCAGTAAGATTTGTTTATTAAAAATACCATATTGTCATCGGGAGGATATCTAAAAAAGAAAAAATAAACATTTAGTCTTCACTATTAAATTTTTATTTATTTACATGTTAAAGATAGAAGTAATAATAGTCATTAGTCATTAATATATATATTGACTGTATACTCCATCTTTATCAATTACAACAGTACTATGACTGCGTGGCCGATTAACGAATAACTTAAATATTAATGAATAAGTATCAAGAAGCGATTTTAACTTTTCATGTGGTTTGAGTCCCCAAATGAGTGTTGCACTGTGGATGAGCCAGGTCATGTTTGACAATACTGCAAAACGAAAAAATCCAAGGACTAATACTGAATTAGCTATCGATTCTCCCCAGTATTCAGCAGGTGCATTTATTGGCAGCAGAATTCCTATGATTAAAAATAATGGCCAGTAGAATCTGAAATAATATTGCAATTTAAAAATTTTTTTACAATAGCAAAGACTTGATAATTTTTTAATTTCTTATTTCTTTTTCTTCTAATCAGCCTGATTATTATAATTATACATTCCTTTGGACCTGATTAAAATAATTATAGATTTCTTCTTTTTATTAATTTGTTTAATTTAAAGAAAAACTGAAGAATTATCAAATGCCTGACTTGAGTATTCAAAAAAAAAAAAAAAAAAAAACAAAAAATAAAATTACTTGTTTTGGAACCAAACGTATCCATCGAGATAAATATCTCGCATGTCTATAGCTTTAGCAGTTTGTTCATAGTTTGGTGGATTAGTCATTGCATTAGCAATAAGATGACAGTGAAGAAATCCTTTGTTTGGATTGAAGGGATCTTTCTCGGTGCCATAATATTTGTGGTGAATTCTGTGAGCCAGAACCCAATCGTAAATTGACCCCTGAAGAAATAGTAAAATTAATAATTATTAAAATTTTGATTGTTTCTGTGCTAATTTTAGGATACTTAAACAAACGTACAACTCCGGCTAAAGTATGAGCTAGCATCAAAAATAATCTAATATACCAAACGGCTTTATAAGTTTGATGCGCCCACAGACGATGTGCTCCAATCGTCACTCCCAGTCCACCGATATAAATTATCAATATCGCTAAAAAATAATTTTATCATAAGTAATGATAATATTACACCACAAAAGAAAGAAGAAAAGTTTATGATTCATACTAAAAAAGACTGTCATCCATGATGTGTAGAACAAAAGTAAATATGCACCATATAATCCTAATGCGTACAAATGAATATACCAAAGTATAATGTGCCATCGCATTTCTCCTTTTTCAGCTTTTTCCGTTTCAGACATTTTTTTTTGTTATTAATTAATAAAACTGTTTCTACACTATTTATATAAACTAAGATTTATTTAAGTCTTAAACAAAAAAAAAAAAAAATAATTATCCCACTAGAGTAACACCAGATCCACAACGTTTTCAAGTCATAAATGTTACCTGAATGAATTACAAGAATAAAATAACTATTGAAACGGCTCAATAACGACTGCTAAGTTTCGTATAATGTTTCCTCACAAACCTTCGCTACTCTATTTAACCCTTGTGACCCGCTTTTGAAACTTGATTAAATTCGTACTCTTCAGAATTAATTAACATTGTCATTTCCTTTCGAATGCTTTTTAAAAACAAAAAAAAAATAGTACAACTTGACAATAAATATATATTATATATTATTGTGATTATGATTTAAATAAAATTTTGTCACAAACATACGTCAATTATCTTATAACATTTTATTTTTATAAATAAACATTTCATTTATTTAATAATATTTACTTATAAATAACACAATCTATTATTTTTGTATATATTAACTCGAGGAATTAACAGTAAAAATAAAGTTTAAATATTTCCAGCTAAATTGATTTTACTCAATGAGTACTGCTGTCGAGTGTTTAAATTAATATAAATATTTACTTTTTTAATACTATAACAGCCATTAGTAATCAAAAAATTATAACAGGTATACATTAAATTGAAAGTATTGTGTACTATCAGTAAAAAAATACTACAACTTTTAATACATTTAGTTAATAATAATATTGATGACATTGCGATAAATAAATATTTTTTAATGAAGTGAAAAACCTAGGTCACTAAAAGCTTGGCTTCAAGTATCCTCGACTCAAATCATGTATTAACTAATATAATAATATACAGTGTAAAAAAGCAAAAAAAAACATTAATGAATAAATTTACAATCATGAATTTATAATATCCAAGACGTTACCTACTTACGGGTTTAAAAACGTTAATGAGAATTGATTCAAGTGTTGAACGGAAAAAAATTTAATTACAATAGTAAATACCCCGTATTTTTAAGCGATTTTTTTTTTATTTGAAAAGTACGTAATAAATGATAATTATTGCTATAATTATGATGAATGACTATGAAAGCCCATGGTGTCTATGTCTTTGAGATCATCGCTCGTTAAGTCTTCGTCACCATAGCCCCAGACATTTGGATCCGTATGGCTACCATCACCCGTACGATTGGCACGTCGGCGTATCATCTGTGGTGATGCGTATTTGCAATCATATGCCCATCCAAGACGGGCAAATGTATCGATAAAACCAGTTGTCAGGTTGAATGTGTAGCTACCTAAAAGTTTATTAAAAATAATCTTAATTTTAATAAATTCTTTTGAAGAATATTGTTATTAATAGTAAAGTTCTTGTGAATACTGACCTAGCTCGCTGGTTTTGTAATCCCAGGGAAAAACATGCTGTAAAAATATTTTTAAAAATTAAATTGAGTAATTTTGTTATTATTAAAATATTAATGTTAAAAAATTAGAAGATAAATTATAAATAATTCACAATAATAATTTAAAGAAGAAAAAAAGGAAATAGTAATTTGAATTGAATAAAAAACTTTAATAATAATTTAAAGTTAAAAGATGAGAAAAAATTTTTGATGTAAAGTCAAGTAATAACTACAAAATTTAATTTCAAATAAAAAAAAAGTAACATATAATTTTAATTTGAAGTGAGAAGAAATTTAAAACTTTTAATTCAAATTTAAGAATCACAAAAGAATGGAGCTTAAGTGTAAAAAAATACTAAAAATGTTAGTTTCAAGTAGATTGCAGCTTGAAGGAAAAATAAGCTATTTTACAGAGGAAAATTTTAATTCTTAGTTTAAAAAAAAAACGCTTACGTGGTAATTATGTGCGGCTTCGCCTAGCGCTAATACTGATACAAAGTTATTCTCTGTAGGAGATATACTTCTGCAATAAAAAAAAAAAAGGTTTGTAAGTTTATTGATTAGGTCATTAAACGGTTCTAATTATCGAATCAAAGAAAAGATATTTACTTACTTATCATAAGGCCTATGACCCCACATGTGCGCTACACTATTAACGAGAAATGCAATATTCAAAGTCACGCAGAAGCGAAAATTGAAATTAACCCAAAATGATGTCCACAATGGCTCATTCCAAAAGTACCAAGGCACTATAACTGGTAGCCCTATGCAAAGTAATGCAAATAGTGGAATGTAATACCTGTAACAAATAAAATTTGTAATTTTTTTAATAACCTGTTACTAAAATAAAAAAAAGGCCATTCGGCAGCCGAAATGGAAGTACATTTCATGATGAATAATAAAAATACTACTAGGGTTGCATACGAAAAAAAAAATCAATTTCTGTTTGATTAACTAAGGTAGTAGTCTGGTAACTTGGGTTCAAAAAATTAAAAATTTTTTTTTTGCTTAATTTGAAAGTACAATGTCTTGAAAATATACTGCGAAAATTTCAGACAGAAATTCGAAATGTTTCGGGAGTTATAACGAGTTTCCTAAAGCGCCTCGGAGTCCAACCTTTAAGGTCGACCGGCAGCTGCAACCGCTTGGACCCTTCTATTGTTTGCGCGCATTTTTAGAAGCTGCTGAAAAAAAATCTAAAAAAACGAAGAAAAATTATAAAGAAGAAAAAGAAGTTACAGCGAAGAAAGGAGTAACTCCGAAGAAAGGGACGACACCAAAAAAAACAAGAACACCAAAGAAGGATACCATTGATACCGAGAGCACCAAAGCTACCAAAAGTCTGACACTAACTAATAAATTAATGATCAAACTTAGTACTTATTATGGCTTAGCTATTATGAGAAATGAAGACTCTGTTGAAAATATGAGAAAAGCTATATGGGCAACTTATTATCATTTGATATCAACTAATGAAGAGCCCCAGCATTCTTATTGCCCAGAGGGTCCCGATTCCTGGAGCAAGTATCAAAAATTGAAATCTGAAGGTCATGAAGATACGTTTGTTTATCCACCTGCTTTCGATAAAGACACTGCAAATCTTTTGGAACCAATTTACGAAGATCTGTCATCAGATGATCTTTTGGAAAGATGTTTAGGAAGAAACACACAGAATAATAACGAGGCTTTTAATCATTGTGTTTGGAGTTTTGCACCAAAACATATTTTTGTAGGCCAAAAAATGTTAGAAATTGCTGCATTCACTGCAGCATGTATATTTAACGAAGGATTTTTCCCAGTACTAAAAATATTGGAAATCATGGACGTTACGCTCGGCCCGTGCGCTGTCGCGTTTGCAAAATCTTACAATAAATCTCGGATTGCACCCACGTGCATTTTTTTTTTGAGGTTCAAACTTCGAGTGATAATAATAATAGTAATAAACTATTAAATTTTTTTAAATAAATTTTTTTTTTATATTTTCAATATGTAAATAAAAACACTCTAAATATTCAAGATAATTCATTTTTATTTTCCTATAAAAAACCACCCTCCAAAGAAGTCATGAAAATAGGCATAAGTTACCAGACTACTACCTAATGACGTCAAAACGAATGCAAAAGTAAAATTTTATTAAATCTGTCTGAGAAAGCAGGTGATTTTTGGCCTAGGCTGATAGTAAGGTACACAAATTAAAGCTTATTTAATAAGCTTTCAGATGCCATTTATAGAATTTTGATGAGATATCGCCTTCAATTGTAATTGCACGAAAATACGGTAAAAGTGAAAATTTTTGCGATTTTTGAAAATTTTTGAATTGTTATTATTTCTAAACTATTTAATTTGGAGAAATAAATAAGTACACAAATTGAAACTTATTAAATAAGCTTTCAAACGCAATTTACAGAAGTCTGATAGGATATCGCGTTCCATTGTTATTGCACGGAAATAAGGTAAAAGTGAAAATTTTTTGCGATTTTTGAAAATTCTTGAATTGCTCTCATTTCTAAACTAATCGACAAATTTGGCTCATCTTAGAACTTAATCTCGGAAATCGTCCTAAGAATAAGTATGTTACGTTTTATTGAGATCCGTATAGAATTACGGAAGTTAGAGAAGAGACAATGCTGATTATATCGTATATATATATAAATACATACATAAATACATATATAAACTTTTGAACCATATGCATTTTCTGAATCCGCTTGACGAGCTGAGTCGAAATGAAGCAAAATTTTTCAAAAGTTCCGTCATGAGGACCAATGCAATAGTTAGATTTCTATGAAATCTACTAAAAAATTCTCCATTGATATTATCATAGGTGATAAATAAATTAATTATTTCTTAATTCTGTATTAATAGATATGATGAAAATATTTACTTTTTTTGCCACATGACAATAGGATCAGCGATAAGATCGCTCATATCAACAGCTTCGCGTTTGGCGACAGCGTCTGGATGAGGTGTGATGAATAACCAGCCTACATGAGCAAAGAAAAATCCTCTTTTTGCATTATGTGGATCAGCATCTGTTTCACTGTATTTGTGATGGACTCGATGATCCAGTGCCCACGCGTAAACATGCCTCTGTAATTAAAATTGATCATTTATTACCAGTGGAAAAAACCTTGTTTTCTATTAGTATTAATTTAAAGATTTACTTACTTGGCCTGCTATTGTAAACAAAAATATCAACAGCAATCTCAGTGGCCATTTAGCTTTGTATGCTCTGTGAGACCATAGTCTGTGTGCTCCAGCAGTTATTCCAAATCCAGACAATTGTATCATGATAAATACTTTAAAAAAAATTTTTTTCAATTAGTTTAATGCAACAGTAATATCAACAATTGAAACAATTTGTCTTTTGAGGTGTATAATTTTTACATTGAATTAAAAAACTGAAAATTTTAAGAATTTTTCATGTTTTTTAACTAAAAAAATATAAAATTAAACTTTTTTTATTAGAAAAAATGGTTGAAAATAACTTCACGTGTTAAAAGTCTATGAAAAAAGTATTAAAATTGATTTGAAAAATTAGAAAGTATTTAAAATAATTTTTAATATTCTTTAATCATTCCGTTTAATAAGAGCTTTGAAATTCAAATGATAAAAAATTTAAATCAAGGTTACATATTCATTCATCAAGTTAATTTTTTGTGTCATGTAATTCAAATTATACACCCTAATATAATAGTATATTACACATCTAGGGCAGTAAAATAAGAAATGTCTCAGATTTCATGTAATTGTTGTCCGAGGCGAAGCCAAGGTCAATAAACATGTGATCTGAGGCTTTCTTATTTACTGCCCGTGGTGTGTATACTATTTTTCTCCTCGACGGAGGCGGAAAGCGGCATTTTCGTTTAGCGCAGCGGGAGGAAAATTGACGCTTTCCGCCCGGAGGTGAGAAAATAAAATTTTATCATTATTTCTTCTAATCGCACTACACACGTAAGTTAAATAACTGAGAGTTGATTTTCAAGAGATTAAAAGTATCCAAAAAGGTGAAAGGTTTCGAATAACATTAAAATATAATCTATTTGTATCTTTATATTAATAGTAATTTTATGGATTTGAAATAAAAATAATGTATTTTCTGGGTATGGGGTTAAAAGCATATTCGTGACCCTCGTGAGATATCTAGCCTTAGAATACCCAGCATTTTAAGAGACCGAATGAGTCAGTAAACACGCAAGATATTGATTTGTAATTCAAATAATGTTCATGTAATGCCGCCTGTTGAGCAGTGAACTACTTTTTTAAGGTCTTTTTCTTCTTTTTAATGAATGCAAAGTTTACGTAGACAAAAACATTATTGATTAAACTATTTACTGCGGGGCGAGAGTTAGTGGAAAAAAAAATGCAACTTACCCCATAGGCCCGTAAGTAATTTCGCTTCTGTTAAAAGTAGGTAAAGTCCGTAAAGACACCCGGTGTGAATAAATATCTGTGCGCTCAGGTCCAGCCATTTTATTTTCGGTGTATAAACTATCTTATTACTGCTATTGTTATTAGTAGTTTTTTCTTGTTTGTAATTATTATTGTTCTTCATTATATTACTTGCATTACAGTGTGGATCATCATCATTATCACTTAAAACAGTCGACTGTGCATTCGGTTTCCTTGACGACATTGTAAAATAATATATTATTTTATTTAAAAAGAGCTTTTTACAACTTGAGGCTCTAGAAAAAAAAATAATTAATTAAAAATATAAAATGTGTAAAATAATGATTTTTTACAGAAAGGAAAAATTCTTGACTCAAAAAAATATTAAAGAAGACAAAAAATTTCTGAAATTAAGTCAACATTTCTTGAATAAAGTAAAATTTTTTGAAACGAAAAAAATTTATTCTTTTCCTCAAAATAATTTTGATCTTCTTCAAAATTTTCAAATTAATTTTTCTTTCAGTGTATATTCTGTTGGCCCTTAATTATTATTTATTATAAATAAATAAATAAATATAAATATTAAGTGAGACGAATTGGTTAGAGTTAGAGTATTCATTGTAATGTTATGTAATAATAATACAAGCATGATATTTAAAATTTGTCATCCGGTATTTGTGATAAGTACGTCTATATAGTGAAAAAGTAATAAATAATTAAAAAATGACAGGACAACAGTGCATTACCGTACTCAATTGTGACAGACCACTAGCCTTGGCTATACTGGGAAAAAAATATTCCAACTATCTGGAAAAAATTAAAAATTAGTGAAAAGATAATGAATAATAATTATTATTATTACCACCAAGGTCGTATCAATTCTTAAAATGGATAAAATTGTGTCGAGTGTTTTCGGTGATATAAATCAATTTAAAGCCTAAGCGAGATAAAAAAAAATTAATAAACCGTATGCAACCAAGTGTTAGTTCATTAAATTTATTGGCAATGATTATTGTCTATTTGTATATTTATCAATCCATGAAACACATCAAAAGTTATTAATTTAAATACGATCTAATTTAAATGCCACGTGACGCATCTTAACACATTGATTGGTAAATATTTCCGTAACCGCTCGGTTTCGCTCGTGAACCGCGAATAATAAAATAATAATCTAATGATAAAAAAACTAATAGCACTGAGATACGCAACAGATGTTAATAATAAATTTAAAAAGTTGTTAAACTTACTAGTTATAAGTTATAACTAATATTAAATGCTTGATTTAACTGTGACGATTTCGATTGTAAAAGAATAATTATTAGAAATTGATAAAGTTAATGATAGTATATATATATATATTTTTTTTGATATGATAGTTAATGACAGTGAGTCATGGTATACAATTGTCACAATACTTATGATTTACAAAGTGTAGAATAAATCGATCGTTACAATCTTGTATGACGATAATCTGTTAAGAATTATTGTTGTACACCTGGCCGGGACGCATTAATATCTATCGGCTTATCTTTACTGAAAAATTTTTCTTGATAACAATAAACGAACAAATAAAATTATTAACTTAAAAATAACAATTTTTTTATAGCAATAATTAGTAAATAATGAACTACTTTTCATATTTTGGTATTAAATATAATTTGATGGATAAATGATAATAAACTAGACAATTGGAACAAAAATAATACGCCGCGCCCGTTTAGCTGAAGATATAATGAAATGTATATAAGCGATCACAAATATAAATATAAAAGTCTTATATTTGTTCAATGACACATTATATTTACTGGATAGTTAATGGAAATTTATACGTCTGTGATCGATTTTTTAGTAATTTGCAGAATTAACATTAGAATTTTAACTCTGCAAATTGTGTAATTTTGTATGCATACAAATAACATGTAATTTAAACTGATAAATTTTAAAGCGACTTGAGAATGTATTACGCAGCGATTAGACGGCAATGAACGCGCCGAGAAATTTTTCTCGTACTTTTATTTTTTTTTTTTTTTATTTCACTTAGAGCTATTGTGCTGATGACACAACAGGAAAAGTAGCTGAATAAAAAAATATTGCCAGTGTAGAAAAAAAGAAACCAATTCACCGTGATATAATCGCGAATTTTAATAAATATTAACATACTTTCTTTTTCTAAAATCACTGATTTTTTTCTTATCAAAACCGTTTTTTTTTAATTAAAAAATCTACACTAAAAAATAAACACTTTTTAAAAAATTTTTTTTTAATAATTTGCGTTTTATAAATTAAATTTGTATATTATTGATATTAAAGTGTTAAATAAAACTTGTGAAGAAATAAATTTAAATGATTATATACTTCTTAAAAGAGCGAGAGCACAAGCGTGTGTCAACTAAACACATTGCCGGCATGAACTAGAAGACGAAGGGAACACCCAAGTCCCCCCTTACTCACTAGCTACGTATCGCCAAGTAAACTTTTATATTTGTATGTACGTTTTTATGCGTATTATAACATGTCAATGTGATCCGTTGTATCATTCTTATTTATAAATAAATATATACATGTATTCATAACTCATTGAGTCCAAAATTCATATTCGTAAGAATAATAATAATAATTAATCTGAAAATTTTAATAGCTATTGTAATTTATTAGACTATTAATTCTTTATCGGCAAATAGTTTTGTTTTGATGTTTATTAGCAACTATTAAGCCGAAGAGATGAACTAATAATTTTTTAGTATGTAATTTTTATTTAAAAATGGGTGAAGCTATTGAAATGATAATATAGAGATTATAACGATTACACTGTACGTGACTTTAAATAATTACGTGTACACCCCAAGGACAATTGTTATGTCTCTCATAAAAAAGCGAGACGTCAGTTAGCTCGGTAGTTCTCGGAAGAAATTGAGTATATATTGAATATTATGGTAATGGAAGGAATTGTGAATTATAAATGTTAGGATACCGGTATAATAATACTTATTTATTTATAATGAGTTATGTGATATTGATGTGTAGTTAGTTTCACCCGGTAAATATTTATTATTTCATTTGGATTATCAAATATTGTATTTCGTTGATATGAGTAAATTTCACAGAATTAAGTTTGAGTTTATTGATAGTTTTACATTTAATTTTTACAATTGTTACTCTAGAAACAATTATTAGTAATGTTACTTAATATATATTTGAAACTTACTCGATTTCAAATTAATTGGATTAATTTTTACTAATTGAAAGTAATTTGAAGAGTCTTGAGCTTAATTATACGTAAATTAGAAATTAACATACTGGGTTTTTTTTTTATCTTATTATTCCAGCTGACTCATATTTTCTTGTCTAATTTAGAATATTTTTTTTAGTTCTATTTTTAAAATCTAAAAAGAATATGATTTTCTGTGTATCGGCGTTTGGTATTGTAGTTTTTGTCGCTAGATGTCAGTACAGTTCAGAATAGATGATAAAAATATTTTTTTAATAAAAGAAGTTTTTTTTTCTATTAATAAAAAATTTAATTATTTTTTTGAACCCTTTTGTATTTAATTTTTTTTAAATCTCCTTTTTTTTTATCATGAAAAAATTATTTTAATAAATCTTAAAGACTTTATAAAATATGAAGAATAATTTAAAGGAAATTTTATATTTGCTCCCAAATGAGTAAGCCCTTTTGTATGTAATTACTTTTTTTCTTTAATTTAATAATACTAGATTGAAGTTTACTGCAATAAAACCTTCAAAGTAATTTAAATTTTGCTTTGAGTCTTTGAGAGTAAAATTTAATTAATTTATGTAAATTTAATTGATTTCAGTTTCTGAAAGAGTGTATAATTATAATTATTAATTTTTTTCTTTTTTATGTTAATAAATAATTAATGAAAACAATATCTCAATAAATTATAGAGACAAGAAAATTCTTTATAAAATATTGATAAAAATTCGATCCATTTTTTTGAAAAAATTTCTTAGTTAATATTATCACAAAAATAAATAATATTTATTATTTACAAAGATAAAACATTTATTCTATGACCAAATAAAAATACCGCCGATAATTAGATAAAAATAAAAAAAATTAAATACTGAGTAATAATTGAAATATTTATATTTTCTCAAGAAAAACCAGTTTCCGATTAAAAACGTGTCTTTTGACTAAATTTTACTCTCTTCAATAAATCTCATATCTGAAACGTAGTAGTGAATAATTATATGATATTTTAACTTAAAAAGAAGAAAAAACCATCTTAGAAATTAAAAGTAATTGAAACATATATTTATATATTTCACAAGTATCTTCATCACATTATTACTACTAACAACATAAAGTTATTGGATGGTAGCTTTCTAGGATAATTATAATTTGAACGATTCAACATTAACGATTGGGCCCATGCTCATTCGCTGAAGTAGGTCCACTTGACCTTCACCGTAGTGGGCATAACGTAACTTTTAAAGCATTTATTTTTCGGGTCTCTCACCTTTTTCATGAAAGACTCCATACCTCTATACCTCTTCATATGACATACACCTTCCGTACTTTCAATCAACCCAATTTTGTTCTTGTTATTTTTTTAGTACTTGCTCCGGGCGACATCGCGGTAAATGCAACAGTTTATATGTGTGTACAAAGGATTGCAAAGATATTGGTTCAATGCAAATGTAAATACTCATATCCGATTGTAATACACTTCCATAAGTGTTATTCATGTTTGTTCGATGTCAATGTTTAATTTTTAATAGAAAACGAGTACCATTTTATTAATAGTGTCTATAATCGTTAAATAGGGAATTTTTTTTTAATAGTTTCGGTAAATATACTTAAGTAGGGCGTCTCATTTGGCTATAAAAAATATGAATAAAGGATTCATATCTTCTATAAGTTTTTAAAATAATAAATACAAAGAAACAATTATTTTTAATTCAATATGTTTTATTATTAAATTATTATTATTATTATTCATTAATAATAAAGTCTAAGATTTAATATTACATGAAAAAAAGAGTAACAGAAAAATTACAGTTCCTTCAGTAATAAAAGAAGCACCGAGCAAAAAACTTAAAAATTACCGTTTCTAATAACGTTTTTATAAAATAAAATCCCAAGTATTGATTTTTACAGTTTAAAATGTAATTTTATATTTCTTAAAAATGCTTTTCTTTTAGAATTTGTAACAATTAAATTTCCAAACAGTAATTATTTAATTTTTTCACTCGGAGCACCTAGCTTATATAAATTGTAATTTTTTCTGTGTAATTTAAAAAATTTATTGCTTTTATAATTTTGATGTTAAATTTAAATTTTCATGTCACTATATCTTCGACAAACAACAATCATGTGATGAATAAATATTTAAATTGTCTACCAAATTATTTAAACTATCTAGGCGGCAAAATAAAATGTTTAAGAAAGAATAAGCACACTGGTTTGAATTTATCAAGAATTACCATAATACTCTTTCTATGGAATTGAAGTTTTATTAAACGTATTTTTTTAATGACATCATCTCAGTTTTATTTTTTTTTTTATATTTAAGTTAAATTTTATAATGAAATGTATTATTTTTATGTAATAAATAAACCATGTTTAATTTTTTTTCTCCACTCCAGAAATTCTTTATTGTAATTTTATCGTTTTAATTATTGATGATCTCTTTTCAGTACAAAATTTTCCATAAACTCCTCAGCTTAAAATGCAACAAAAAAAAAAGAGTAAACCACACAACAGTATAAGCCTCAAAAAAATGAGAACACTTCTGCATATTTACAAGTAAGTTTTTATTAACGAAAAAAAAAGATCAAAAGATTTTCCAATGGAACGAATTAAGAAATTTTCATACAACTGTTTTTTTTTGTTTTTTACTTCAGTGATAAAATTTCTAGCTAAAATTCTTCAATACCCCTGTAAAAATAAAAATTTTAATGTAACATTAACTTCTTTATCAATAAAAGTGTATTGCGCATGTAAGATGTGTGAAGTAGTCGAGGTTATAGAGCTGTAAAAGCAGTAGCGCCGCTTGACTGCTCGACAGACCGGCTGATCGGGTACGGACTGTATCTACTAACAAATGTTTTTGTAACTAAAAACCTGAAAATACAACTTTTTACCAATCATCTTCTTCCAGTGACCTCTAACTAAATAAATACATAAATAACAACAATAACTAATCAATAAAAGCCGTCGCAGGACGTAAAGTTAATCGTAATAAAGTTCACCGAGTAAATGCCGGAGCATTGAGAGGACACCATCATTGATCAGCCGAGGGTGGTTTTTGGTTCGGTATTAATATCCGAAATCGTATTACATATATTGCTAATTTTAATTACTCTATAAAGCACACAGCTAATAGTATCATGTAGTTTAGGTAATTTGTAGAAAATTAATATTTACATTTTTTATTTTTAATTATTATAATAATTATTTAAATAAGTAGAATAAGTACTTAGAATATTTTTTCAACAAATTACATATTATTAGAGGGCATTTTAAAACGTCATGTATGCTAGCAATTTTTATATTTACTTTTCTTCTTTAATAACAATAATAGTAATTTTTTTATTTCTTTTTTTAACTACTTTTGGAAATAATTAAAAATGTTCCGTAAAAATTTTTTTTTTTCTTTAATTATTAATCAACAAAAAAATGTGAATGTCTGCTGAAAGTTATCGATAGCAAGTACCGTTTCTCAGCCTCTTTTGCTCCGAACTGGGTGTATACTGAGCAATTCACTCAGAAAGGTGTATAGTATAATATATAAGCACAAGTATCATTATCGAGCTGTAGCGCATAGAATATAACACGATAGTTAATAGTTATGGTAGAGCAAGAGGAGATGTCCCGCATTGCGTTCACCTTCGATTTCTCCTAGTTAAAATGATTTTTATCTTCCCAAGAGATTGATAGAGCGTTTTTTTCCCTTTAAAATCACTAATTTGTTAAAATTTTATCACAACTCATTCCATGATTCTCATTTCTTTTAGATTAGGTGTTAACCACCAACGAAAGAATAGTAAGAGGCTGAAATAAAAATAAAAATAAAATAGTTTTTAATTTAAAACATTTTTATTTTTTTTTTTTAGTTTGTATAAATTATAAATTCTCACGTGTACTTTGCGTTAAATATAAATATACATTTTTTTCGCAACGGCTTATTAATTCGCAGGATACAATGAACCCGAACGTGTTGCCTACAGCGAGATTAAATACTCGAGATGAGATTATTATAATCGAGTTACATTACAATAATGTAAAAAAAAAAATCATGTCCTCGGCCGTGGGTCCATCATTGGTGTATTCAAGGTCAAGCTTTTAATTTTCGTGAAATAAATTAAAGACTGATTAAATAACTAGCACAGGCTGTAGACTTAATTGTCTTTAACAATTAAACAATCGAATTAGTTTTAGTTGAAATAATTGGGATAAGGTACAGACAAAAGTATTTGATGAATTACCACAAACGAGGGAAAGTTGGCCGGAAACTGTCGAGGCCTTGAAGAGATTCGAGACGATGACACGGACAGTTAAATATTGCAGAACAAGTGTATGCATGGTACTAATATGTATAAATAAACGTCTCAGTAAAAGACGTAAGAAATAAAATAATTTAGTTTAACAAAAGATAAAATAATAAACTGGTAATCGGTGTTACTCATTTTTATTTTTTTCGAAAGGGACCATCTTGCTACGACGCTCGAAAACTCGCCTACGTGATATTAGTCACACTTTTTAAAATATATTTGTGTATAAATTAAATACTAATTAAAACAACTTTTAATAAAATATTATTTTTAAGATGGGTTTATACTAAAGTTTTTATTTTAATAGTAATTGCTAACAAACAAATGAAAATTTTCACATTTTTTTCCGAGAAATTCAAATTTCAATGGACTAATTTATCATACTTCAAGTGTTTTCTAATAATTACTTAGATTTGATATTCAAATTTATATTAAACGACACATTAACTTTCTTAATTTTCTTTTTTTGTTTATTAATTTTATTAGTCTTTTGATTAATCTTTCTAATTTTGTTTTAAATATTAAAGTTTACTATTTAACTAGACATTTTTTTTTTTTTAATAAATTAAACTTTATCTTTCAAGATCTTTGTTAAATATTTTTTCACCTTAAACGAATCTCGGTACATAAGAGTGAATATTTTAAAAAAATTAAACCTAAGTGAAGTTTTAAAAAACTTAACATTAAGATCATGAATATAAAAAAATGTTTAAAATTATTTACGAAACAGGTCATGGACACTTTGCCGATCTTAAAAATGTTCTATTACACTTATACTAAAAATTTAAGTTCAATATAAATATCATAAATCAAATAAAATTAAAAAATTTATTTCTTAAAGTTAAAAAATTATATCTTCTTTTCTTCATTGATAACACAAATAAAATAAATCGAGTATCGAGGCTTAAAGTGAGGTAATACTTGTACTTATAACTTAAACATGATTGTAATAAATAATAATTAGCGTATATACTGTAAAATTGTACATTTACATACAGCTATTTCATATTCATCAATGAGTCACAGCAGTAAAGCAAAATGTAAAAATAAAGAGAAGGAAGAAATGAACAGAAAGGAAATGCAAAAAGTTTTAAGTAATCGAGAAATGAAGGTTTATAAACGCTCCGGTTTGATAATTGAGGATTTCCGGTGATGATTTACAAATAAATATACAACAATAACAGGGAAATACAAACAATCGTTTTGATTTCAAAATATTCAAATTGCCGACCGTAATATAATTAAAAAGCATACATTCATATAATTAAAAACTCATTTGTAATGAACCCGACAGTTAGAAATATTAAAATTACAAAGTTACATTAAAATAAAATTACAAAAAAGTTTGTGAAATTTTTTTTTTTTTCCAAGTATTGCCTTAAGCGTATATTGTATTATTTATTCTATTTCGTCTATTTATTAAATTACGTAATAAATTTATTTAGTGAAATATTCTCGAGACATCTATTTTGAAAGATATTATGTATTAAATAATATTTTAATGCCTATCACATTTATAAATTTATTTGAGTACGCTCCGAAACATTTTTTTTTTGAGAGTTACTATATATATTTGACGAAATAAACGTGATTACGAAATAAGTTGTTAACATTGGTGGATGTTAGTGTCCAAACAGGTTTGCCCTTTAAGATTAAACAGCACGTAATTTTTCTAATGGTACTTTTTGATTATAATATTTCATCGGGATAAAAATGTCAATATATTTAATTGCTCTTTATTATTTATAATAATTATTATTAACTTTAAAAGAAATTATTCGTTAAAAAGGTGACTACATAAATCGGTTAGTGTCGTTTTTTTTTTGTTTTTTAATAGTTACATTTTTTGAACTACATAGAAATGAGGATAATGGTGATTAATTTTGAACAAAAACCATTATTTAACTGTTTGCTAATAAATAAATATTTTAACCCATTTATTTTATTATTAAAATTTTCACGGTGTGAATAAGATGAGTGACTTTTTCTCCGTCCTACTATTATTTACGATGAGTGATAAATGAGGAATTTGAAAAACAATGACTCACTTTGACTTTGTTGAAAGTTTATACAAAGAGTTAAAACTTAATTACATGGATTTGAGTCGCATTTGTAAAATATGTTAAATTGTGACGTAAATAGTTAAATTTATGCTAAAAAATATTTCTCAAGAAAAAAAAATTTTAAAAGTTCTTTGTAAAATTTTATCACAATTTTTCACGAAGTAAACTTTAACCTTGCACCTGGCAATGTTCGATTTATGGCTATTACTTCGCTCTTATCGTTGTTATCAACGGAAATTATTCAACGTTTGACGAAGGCAAACACTAGGAAAATAATAAAAAATATTTACCTGTGGAAATTTTTCTAAGCTAGATCATTGGGACTTTTCTTTGGAAAAAAAAACCTTTAAGCACAAGATATACCTCTCAGATATACCTCTTTATATTTATATATTTATGTATGATACCTGTTTATATATTTTCGAACTAAAGAAAATATCGGGAATACCGTGACCAGGTGGTGGGAGATAGTTTTGTTAATATTTCACGGGAGACAGAGTAACTCCCATAAGTGGGACATACACTCTAACATCCCCGTATTTCGTTGTGAACTCGCGATCAGTTCGGATCGTTTTTGTCGCCTCAAGTGAACTCGAAAAATTAAGTACGATTATTTTATACAAAGAAGAAATATTATTAAACCGCTATTGTAACAAAGGATCATTGGAATTTTTTTTTTTTTTCATTTTGAGAATACAAATTTTCATTGTAAGTTTTATTTTTTATTTTAAATACTAACAATTTATTAATTTAATTTATTAATTAACAGGGTAAATTAATTAATGAAAAATATTTTAATGTATCGGCCTGATGAATTTTCCTTTTAATTAATTATTCATTTTTAGCTTGTAAGTCATTAGATTTATAGCAACTATTAGACTATAAGTAGACTTGAACTTATTAATTAATGTTTTATTATTCATTATAATTTATTAACTATCAATTACTAATTATCATCTTTTATAAGCTGAGAATGTAGAAAGCTCTTGTAATTTTAGTTTTTTTTTAAGCACCTTTACAGCCGATTCATTATACTGTGAAGAACACGTGTAACTAAACCCATCACGCATCACTCTTTCGCCCGACATACTTTCATAAATATTAGAAATCCATCTCAAGACAGACCAAATCAAATGATCAAGCAGTTTTACTGTTTTTTAACCGAAATTAACTATTTATGAGCGTGTGATTAATAAAATTATTAAGCAATTTTATAAATTACTAATTCAAATTTTTGACCATCACTAACCGAAAATAAAAATGTTTTAATTAAATAGATAATTTATATAATCGTTAAATTTACTAAAACGACTTTTTCATAATTTACATATTCGATTTAATTATTCTCTCTCTATCGAATAATTTATTTAAATATTTATATTCGAATTATGTTATATATTATTATTTTCTTACAGTATTATAATACGTAAGTTTTTATTATCAACTGGACAGCAAACAGAAACAATTATCGATAACAATAAAAGATAGCAAAAGTTAATTAGACTCGTTATCGCGAAAAAGCACGTATGCTTGTTTGGTTTTCCTCGATGGATAATGAAAAATTTTTTATTTAAAATTTTCTAAAGATATAAATTAAAAGATTCGTAAATAATTACATCTAACGGAATATTTAAGTCGACAATAATTTGCGACAAAATGAGATAGAAAGTCAATAAAAGTAAAATAATAATAAAGAGCTGTCTGATGGAAGAAAAAATTAATATGTGAATTAAGTGGAGATCGACCTGAAAAGCGCCATTGACCTCGATCTTCACTCAGAGTAGAACCCGTTTACGTTCTTGTCTCTCTGTACAAGTTCTCTTTTCTTCTTTTTATACGTAGAGATGTGTATACATTATTGTACGCTGTCTTTACTTCTTCCTCATTTCACTCCCGGTCCTCCCTCCCTCCCAACCTCCACTTGATCACATCTCGTGCTCGATAATATAACGGCAAGTCCCGTTTACTTCGTTCATTTATATTATATTTTCTCTCTAATTTCATCTATGCAGATGACGTCTTATCATTTTTATTTTCACCATATAATTTTAACGTCAATAAACAATAATTACATCTGTGGTATTTATGTTTTCTATTATTCTATAGCAAGTGTCGTTATCCTAAAAATAAAATATTAAAAAAAATATAATTATTCTAATAAAATGTTAAAATATTTTAATAATTCAAGTAAAACCATTAAACTGACCTTTTGTTTCTGACCTTTTTTTTATGATTATGTTGAAATAAATTTAAATGTAAATTTAGCCACCAAATTTCTTCATAGAATTTATAATTGAATTTGTTACAATATCTAAATCAAGAGATTTTTTATATTAAATAGTATAAAAATATATAATGTTATATTATTTACAGATAAATAATGGCGCCGAATCTTTTTGGCAATTCGGCGACCCTTTTTTTGGAGGCATCACAAAATGTTGCTCAGGATAAAAAAATAGATGTAGATATTAAAAACAATAAACCAGTTAAAGTAGCAACCAAACAACCAAAAGCAAGTGATAAAAGTAGTAATAGCGTTAATAAAGATTACAAATGGAAAATTGTATGGAGAAACGTTATCGCATTCGTTTATTTACACGTTGGAGCTCTGTATGGCTTGTATTATTTAGTTACCAGTGCTAAGCTTGCAACATTTGCCTGGAGTAAGTACCAAAAAATTATCACAATTATAAATTAATTAAAAATTAAATATGAATAAACAATAAAGTTTTTTTAAATTACTTCAGTGTTGGGGCTTGGATTTTTCGCCGGAGTTGGAATCACAGCAGGTGCTCACAGATTATGGGCACACAAAGCGTATAAAGCTAAATGGCCCATGAGAGTTCTTCTCATGATTCTGCAAACTGTCGCCTTTCAAGTAATAACTTTTACCATAATTATAATAATTAATCATCATTATCATCATCATCTTCTTCTAATATTAATAATTACTTGCAGAATCACATCTATGAATGGGTAAGAGATCACCGTGTGCATCACAAATTCACCGACACAGATGCTGATCCACACAACGCCAAGCGCGGATTCTTCTTTTCACACATGGGCTGGCTTTTGATTCGTAAGCATCCAGATGTTATTAACAAGGGAAAAACAGTTGATATGACAGATCTGGAACAAGATTTCGTTGTTGTTTGGCAAAGAAGGTCTGTGTTGTATTTACAATTAATTATCAAACAACTTATTCAATACTTGATCTCCAAATTAATTGAAAATTTTTTTTTAGACTCTACCTGATTCTGATGCCAATCTTCTGTTTTTTGATTCCGACTTGGATTCCAATTTACTGTTGGAACGAAGTACCCTTGTATGCTTGGTACGCAACTATATTCAGGTACACATTGTCACTTAATCTCACATGGTTGGTCAACTCCGCTGCTCACATCTGGGGAATGAAGCCTTATGACAGGTAAGTCCTTACTAATTTCAGTAAAATTAACATTCATTAATCTTTAACGTGTTTCTTCTTTTTTTCCAGCTCAATTAGTCCTACGGACAATTTCAAGATTGCTCTTGGAACCTTCGGAGAAGCTTGGCATAACTATCACGTTCGTACTTTTTTTTTTTTTGTTGGTTATATTTGCTAACATATTTTGATATAAACATACTCTTGTGCTACTTGAAGTATATACTCATTATTTACAGTATTAAAATTTAAAATTGTTCTACAGCACGTTTTCCCATGGGATTACAAAGCGGCTGAACTCGGAGATTACAGCGGCAATTTCACGACTGCATTTATAGACTTTTTTGCTTACATCGGCCAGGCTTATGACCTCAAAACCGTCCCGAAAGAAATGATTGAAAAGCGTGCTGCTCGTACTGGCGATGGTTCAAGGGTCGCTCAAAATCACAGTGAACATTCCCACGAAGGAGCCATTTGGGGATGGGGTGACGCCGATATGTCGGCTGAAGACATGAATCTAGCTCAGATTATTAAAAAGAGTGATTAATTGACTTAAGATAATTATCACTTTTATACTAATAAGTAATAAGTAATAAGTAATAAGTAAATAAATTATTCATTAGAAATTTTTATCAAAACTACTTTTCGGCACAAAGTAGAAAATTTTATTCAGGTAAATATTTTTAAGCTGTGAAGAAATAATTATTATTACTACTATAGTAACACCAAGTACTTAAAGTCTGCGATATATATATCGCGTGCCTAATGCCGAAAGGGCGTATTACAGCAGTTAGATAGGGTTTTATGCCAAAAGGGCGTATAAAAAAATTTTTTTTTGCCATTCTTTCTAGAATCGCTCGAAATGTAAAGATCTGCAGAAAAAAAATTTTTGACGTACTAACGCCAAAAGGGCGTATCTTAAGATATACGCCTTTTTAGATTTAGGACATTGTTGGTCTAAAGCCAAAAGGGCGTATAAAAAAAAATCAGGATTTTTCAAAGTTTCAAAAAATAGTCTTCAAAATTGTTCGGAAAAAATTTGTATAAAAAAAATTTTTTAAAAGTCAACATTTTCGATGGTAGTAACTTCAAATTTTCATCATCTTGGACAGACCAATGATTAAAAAAGCATATGAATTAAAAATTTTTTCGCGTACTAAAATGTTCATATTTTTTATAAATTTCTTTATTTTTTTTCAGACGAAAATGTAAAAGATGCACGTATAGAAGGTGCAGGAATTGTACCCCAATAAACTTTCCGTATTTTGGTATTAGTTTTTTCTAGTATTTTTTAACTTCGAATTATTATAATAATTCCTTGCCCGCAAAAGCTGCAATAAAAGATATATTTTTGTTTAATTGTATACTTTAAGCGCAAGCGTAGGTATGCTCTACTCGCCTAAAAATTCAAACCACCGATTCCGTTGCGTAAAATTGGTGTTAAAATCCATAATATGTATGCATAGAATGAAAAACACCTTAACGGGAAGTTAAAAATTATACGCCCTTTTGGTTTTAGATCACTAAATTTTCAGTGTACTAAAGCCAAAAGGGCGTATAACTTGAGACATACGCCCTTTTGGCTTTGGAAATTTTTTTTTCATTTTTAGGCTTAGAACATGTTTACAAAAGGATTGGCACCAAAAAAAAAATTATACACCCTTTTGGCATTAGGCACGCGATATTACTTAAATAAATTTCAATACGCAAAATTTTTTAATATACTATTGTATGAATTAAAAAGATAAAAAATTCATCACGTCTTCCGGTATATTATTATATTTCTGTTATTGATATAGAATTTTAAATAATGTATATTTAATAGGGAATTATTTCCCTAAAATTTTTCAATATTATTTTAATGATTATTATTATTATTTCTTTTATAATTATTCTTATTGTTACATTATAAATATCAATTTTTTTTTCACTCTGTGAATAAAATATTGTAGAGACTATATATATATATATATATATATATATATATATATATATATATATATATATATATATATATATATATTATAATTTTGTCAATTAAATTACAAAATTACATGATTGTTTAATTAAATTTTTGTTATTATGTATTGTATATTTTTTAACACCCGAAAATGTGAATATAAAAACATAATAACTTTTACAATGTATTTATGAATAAATTATTACTATAAAAATTAATAAAATAATCCGATTAGCTTTTTATTACCCGTAACTACTTAATACTTTTTTAATTTAATAAACTTGATATCAATTTATTCTTAGAGTTTTATGGAGTCACAATCTATGTAATACATATAAAAATTATCAAATACTTTTTTTTTTTATTACTATTTGTCGAAATTTATATATAATTACATGGAATTCGTCTATAATTATGTTATGTAAATTTGTGTAAGACATTAAACTTGATTCTTGACAGTTTATTTTTATACGCGTGACCTTCACACCGTATCTACTTAAACAATCTCGCAGTTTTAATATCGAATAACGATGTTTTCAAAGATGTTGAAAGTAACCAGAAACTCGAGTTAAATATTAACAATTTAAAAATTATACAAATAAACAATTCAAATACGGAAGAAAAATGTTTAAATTCACCCGTTAAAGTATTCGCGATTGCCGACGTCATCATCATGATAAATATAAATTAATTAACTCATTAATCCATACAAATTGACCCTAATTACATTCAATTCAAATCTAAGATTATAATTACAGTGTAAAAAATTTTTATTTAAATATTTTTATCTGAAAATTTATCTGATTTTTCATCAAGCTGTCAAAATATTAAAGAAGAAATAATATTTAATTCGACGCGTTTTTCAGCGCATCAACAATCACTCAATTTATCTTAAAGACATTTTAAAACCTGTTTGTAAGCTTACGTTACGTGCATCAATAAGAATAGTGGAGTAATAGGGAACTATATATAGTAGTGCTCAACTGATATCGGCTTGTTGTATTACAGCAAGCAGTTGTACCGTGCTTGAGGAGCCGATATCAGTTGAGTACTACTGTTGAGTTCCCTCTCTACCATCAGTCCGGGTAGCGAACGCGCTCACTTTATCGAAAATCCGCTCGCGTTCAATTCGCTATTATTTGACCCCAATCAAAAATTAATTTTTTTCAAAATAGCCAAGTTTTTCGCAATTAAATTCTAGATTTTTGAGAATAGGTGCGAGTGCTGTAGTAAATTTAGTTTCGGAGATATTGGCTTCTAAAAAAAGAGGTTTTTTGATTTTTAAAAATCAAATTTTTGAGATAAAAATTTTGAAAAATGTCAAAAACATTCCTTTTATTACCAGAAATATGTGGAAAAAAGCAAAAATAAAATCGGTTGATTTTTCAGTTTGCTAGCTCAATTTGTTTATAAAACTTCGATTGTTAATAACTAATAAACTATCAGTCTGACGGGAATTTACCCAAATGCAAAGTTGTAGGTTTTTTTAAGCTCTACAAATTTTATGTGAAAACTTAACCCGCCAGATTGATAGTTTCTAAGATATTTAATTTTTAATTTATATTTTTTTTGTTTACCTGTTATTTATAAACAAATTGAGACCACCAATAGATACTTGTTAGAATTTCATATTAATCTACTTGGTATCGAAATTTCAAGAAATTATAATTTTTCGATCAATTTCTAGTTGGCACAGCCGATTTGACTAATTTCTGTGGACTAAAATCATTTTTTTTTTTCAATCATTATCTACAATTCTTAATATAATTGTGAAAGAATTTTTTTTTTTATTTGAATTTTCATTGTCTGATAAAACATTAGTTACAAAAAAATTTTCACTTTCATTTTATTTTTTTTCCGTAGCTTTGAAAAATTACAAATAGGGTAAAAGACCCCATTAGTGTCGGGGATTCCATTACTAACACTTTCTTTGATTTTGGCGCTTATTCAATTAATGAAATCACTAATTTCTATTATAGATATAATATTTCTAATCTTTAAGACCTTCACGGAAAAAAGTAAACTGTAATATTCACTCGGATTCCGGTTAATTTTTATAGTTTCAAACAGTAAAGCGGACATTGGGGTGGCAAAATTATAAATATTACAGAACTTAATGTAGAAAGTATAAAAGCCACAATTTATAATTTAATATCCAAAATGAGTGATTAGTAGCTGTCACTATAGTAAATAACGACTCTTTCATCTTTAAAAATTACAGTTTCAAACAGTAAAAATTGCCATTTCAATATATAGTCCATATTATGAGGAGAAGGGGAACTCAAATAAAAGAGAAGAGGGTCTCATTCTGGGAGAATTTAACATTTGAAATAGTAAAAATTATACTTTTAAAATATACATTTTACCAGTCCAAGCAAGTCAATAATTGTTTGATTTTTAGCGTTGCGTTTAAAATTTATCATTTTACTTTGCAAATATTGACGTTGCTTGTATTAGAAATTTACTAATTTTGTTTTATACTTTTTACATTTCATAACATAATTTTTTAGGTATGAAATGATAAATATCAAAGTCTGAATTCTTAATTATTATACTTTAACATTTTAGACATTTACATATCGAATACTACTGTTTGAAATAGTATTTTCTTCCATGTAAAGAGTAAATTGTAATGTTTAAATGGTAAATATTATAAAGTGAATGGTAAAATCACGATTTTACTGTTTGAAATGGTAATTTTTAGCAGTTGATCATTACTTATTATAAATCGACTGTTATTTATTACAGTTTACTTTTCCCGTGTTTAGATCAAAAAAATTTTTAATTTTTATTCCAAATAGAACATTTTTTCATTGAAAGAAAAAGTGCCACTAATGGGGTCTTTTATCTTACAGCCATGTGCATCAGAGCTGTAAAAAAAAATTCTTCTCTATTTTTTATTGAATTATAAAATACTTTACCCCATCAAGGTTGAAACGGTCAACTATTTTATCAACTTATTAATTGTTATAACTTCTAAACTATTGATCATACGGTCTTTGA
The DNA here is from genome assembly GCF_020080835.1 of Cotesia glomerata. Classification (NCBI taxonomy): domain Eukaryota; kingdom Metazoa; phylum Arthropoda; class Insecta; order Hymenoptera; family Braconidae; genus Cotesia; species Cotesia glomerata. Next base: position 31,860,373 of record NC_058158.1, on the reverse strand, counting down.
CATTCAATACGATCTTTTAGATAATTTATTGATTTATAGAATAAATTTTTTTTATGCTCGAATCAAAGAAAGTGTCAGTAATGGAATCCCCGACACTAATGGGGTTTTTTACCCTATTTGTAATTTTTTAAAGCTACGGAAAAAAAATAAAATGAAAGTGAAAATTTGTTTGTAATAAATGTTTTATTAGACAATGAAAATTCAAATAAAAAAAAAATTCTTTCACAATTATATTAAGAATTGTAAATGATGATTAAAAAAAAAATGATTTCTTAATAAATAATTTAAATGGTAGATTTATGAAAAAAACAATTATAAACAATGAAGAAACTTTTTTGAGAAAAATATTTTTGTTTTTAAATCATTATTTTACTAAGACAATAAAATGACAAAAAAAAATTTTTCAAAAATATTCAACTTGTCCATTTGTTTACAACAAACTTTTAAATAATTAACGTTAAAAATTTTTTACCCAAGGTACTATACACAATATATTATTACAAAAACGACCAAAATAAAAGATTTAGGAAAAAAAATTTTTTTTATAACATTAGCCGGATATTTCAATTTTTGATAACTTTGAAAAATCATTATAAACAAATGAAAAAACTTTTATAAACTTTTACAACGGGATGTTGTTCATTATTCATATAACAAGAGCTCCCAAGAGAAAAAAAATTTATAGACACATTTTTTAAACTTTTATAAGAGATTTTATAAAAATTCAAGTCTACGAAAAATTAGTTAATTAACAATTACATAACTTAGACAAAAAGTAAGCTAAAAAAATTTTTTTTTGCGGGACTATATTCCTTCAAGTGTCTAGATGACACTATAATTTATTCAGATTTTTAAATTAATATTGAATGTTATAAAAAAATTATTTTGTGTTGCATACTTTGCTTGGCGGCGACGCCTAGGCACCGAAACGGCCGCACGGAGTCCAATTTTCAACGTTAAATTAAAATTATAAATAATGGAACTACAACTCCGGGAGTCGAGACTTCTTTTACTAAAATTTTCTCTTCTTTTTGGATCTTTTTTCAAATTTCAGATATCTTTAATATTTTTATAGTTATAGCTACAAAACGGAGACTTCTTTTTTTTCTCTTCGTTATTCGTTTATAACAAATGAAATTTTTAATGGCGGATAAATTAAAAAAATACTACTTCCTCATAATTACATTCTGAGTCCAATGCATCATTTGCCATATTTTTAAGAGCATTGTAAGTATTTTTTTCAGAAAATTAACTTCTCGACTAGACTGTATCGGGTTGGATCGTATTCAAACGGATTGAAAAACGGTGAGTTCAGAAACTGTGTTGAATTGTGTTAAAAGCGGATAGGATGTTGAATCCGACTTAATCCGATCCCGTTTGCTGGGTAGATACGAGTTTAGTTGAGTTTTCTTTTCGTGTCATAGCCAACAGGTTTTAATTTCGTTTGGCAATTTGAATGTTTATATCGATATTATCGTTAATTAAATAATAAGTTTCAAAATAAATTCCAACATCTACAAGGAATAATTTAGTCAACATTAGTAGATTTAAAAAAAATTATAATATTAAAAAAACGTGAGAATTGACAGAGAAAGTGAAACGTAGCGTAATTTATACTTGCGCTTATATTACAATATATAAAAAAAAATCGTGACATGACTACAGCCGATTGGCAGTTTCACTTTATTTGAGCTAAGAGTGTTAATACTAATATAATACAGAGTAAATTTACACTGAAAAATCAAAGCCTATTCATCAAATATTTGTTTAAGTGTTGCTAAATTTATTTTTTAAATAACGTAAAAAAGTGGGTTAACGTTACTTAGTGATTACGTGAATTATGTAAATTTATTGTCAAAAAAGGTGATAAAAATAGGAGAAAAACTATTAGTGATATAATAGCGAGTATTTTTTAAGTACGTAATTTTAAAAAAAGCGCGTAGTTACAACGCGTGCGCAATAAAAATGACGACGAATTATAATACAAACGAGGAGGTCAATGAATTTCAGTGTGACAACATACAGAAATTACAGGTTGAAAATATCCGACTCCGAAGAAAAAGTTCGCGTAGTAGTTTACTTATAGGTTGCTCATTTGGTTTCTCAATATTTCTTACATTTCTTTGCTGCATTTTAATTAGTATTATTTTACTGATTTATCATAAAAGTGATTTTTGCGCTTACATTCAAGGTGAGAAATTTTATTTTTACATTAAAATCTATTATTATTATTATTGATAATTTAACTTTACAATACAATTGTTTTCCGTACGGCTGAAGATTTTGCTAAGCGCATGCCCGTCGAGTATGTTATGGCGCGAAATTTGAACCATCCAATTCTTAAACATTTATTTCTAATAGTTTTGTTGCGTTTTAAAATAGTAAATAGAAATTACGAGTGTTCTTAATTTAAAAAAAATTTATTTGTTTAGAATTTTAATTAATTTATTATTTGTAATCAGAATGAGCGTGATATTATGTCGGATTTTAATTACAAGATTACCTCGAGCGATAAGATTGAAAAATTTGAGATTTTTATCTGTTTTAAATAATAAATGTATATCTAAATGTTATCACAATATTATTGGTATGTATCAGATATATTTAAGCATGGTACTGATGCATTTAATTAAATGACTAATTAAATTTTTTATTGCAAATTCTTACTAGTATAACTTTTGAAAAATTTTTTCAGATCCAAGTAACCCCGACAGGTACTACAAAATGGCTTACAAAGAGCAAGAACGATCGGAGTTATCATTCCGCTTGCCGAAACAAGTGAAGCCACTTCATTACGACCTGTATCTCCATCCAAACTTAATTGATGGGACCTTCAAAGGCCACGTGACGATTTTAATTGACGTGATGGAGGTGAAAAATTACATTGCTTTACATCAGAAAGATCTCAACATTACAAAAACAACACTAAAAACTTACGACCGTAATGAAAACTATGAAATACCGATAAGAGATACTTATACCATTGAAAAGTTGGAGATACTGGTTGTTAGTTGCAATGATAACCTACCGATTGGTGTCTATCAGCTGTATTTTGAGTTCAATGGGGCATTACAGCCGGATAAAATCGTTGGATTTTATGCTAGTACATATAAAGATGAAAATAACGCCACTAGGTATACCTTGCATTTATTATTATTTATTATTTTCTGTAGAATAGTACTTTAAAGTAAATTGAATTAAATTGGCTTTTATTTTAACTGAAGAACAATCGCTACTTCAAAATTCGAGCCGACTTACGCTAGAAGATCATTCCCGTGTTTCGATGAGCCGTCATTTAAGGCTGAATTTACCGTCAAGCTTGTTTATCCTTCCACTGATTGCTATGGAGCGCTTTCCAGCATGAATCTTGAAGTAATTTATACTCTTTTTTTTTTTTTTTTTTTTTTTTTATTATCCAATAAAATAAATTTATTCAAGCTTCTTATATTTGATTGATACTTTTTTTTAAACAGAGCACCGTAACTGATCAACCGGAACCGGGGATGACAACAGCAACATTTGCCAAAAGTGTGCCAATGTCTACATATCTGATGTGTTTCATCGTAAGTGATTTTGTAGCAGTAACCGCGCCTGCTAAAAAATTAGACCCCAGTAAGAGTTTTCCAATCAGCGTTTACACTAGGAGAGCTCAAAAAAAACGTGCGGCGTTTGCATTGGACATAGGAGTTCAAATAATTGAAAATTATACCAAAAAATTCAGTATTGACTTCCCCTTGCCCAAATTAGGTATGTCATTTACTTTTGGTAATAATTCGTTAGCCTGTTTCGTAATTTGAGATTGGTTGTAGCTTTAGTATAAATAAGTATCAATTATCTTGGTTAATTGGGCTGACATTGCGGTTCAATTAAAGATTACATTTGAAACTAGTTGACAAACTAATTTAATTATTATACGAAAATAGACATGGCTGCGATACCAGACTTTGTATCCGGTGCGATGGAAAATTGGGGTTTAATAACATATCGTGAAGCGCGACTGCTCTATGATGATAAAACAAGCTCTTCGGATGATAAGAAGAATGTTGTACTAGTTATTGCTCATGAATTTGCGCATATGTGGTTTGGAAATTTAGGTAAAGTAATTTCTTAATGATAAACTATTTTTGGTAATAATTGTAAATTAATTAATGATTGTTGATAAATTTTTTTTCTATATTTCAGTAACTATGAAATGGTGGAATGATTTATGGTTGAATGAAGGTTTTGCGAGCTATATGCAGTACAAAATTTCCGATCAAATTCTTCCAAACTGGAAATTAGTAAGTACAGTATTATTAATTTTTAAAAGAATTATTTAATAATTATAATTATTATTTACAGATGGATAGTTTTTTAACTTCTACGCTTCATAGTGTACTTGTGACTGATGCCAAATTAAGTTCACACCCCATAGTACAAACTGTTGATAATCCAGATGAAATCACAGCTATTTTTGATGTTATTACTTACAATAAGGTACTGAAATTTTTCTAAATATTTATTTTAAATAGACAAATATACTTAAGAATTGAAAATTAATTAATAAAAATTTTTAGGGTGCATCTGTGTTACGTATGTTAGATAATTTTATTGGAACAGAAGCATTTGACGCTGGTATAACGACATATTTAAACCAGCATGCTTACAATAATGCAGAAACAGCAGATTTATTCAAAATCCTCCAAGAATCAACAAAAAGTAACATAAATATAACAGCAATAATGGACACTTGGACTCGCCAAATGGGCTTTCCCGTAGTTAATGTTGTCAAAACAGGTTTGAACATTACATTGACGCAAAAACGATTTCTGCTTGATCCAGAAGCTACTTGTGATCCACAAGAGTCAGATTATGGCTACAAGTGGACAATTCCGATAACATACGTCACCAGCAAAAACGACACGCCAACTCTCGTGTGGTTCGACAAAGATTCCCCGAAGTTGACGATCAAGTTATCGGAACCAGTCGAATGGATTAAATTTAATTACAAGCAAATCGGTTATTATCGTATTAATTATGACAAACAGTCATGGGAAAGTCTTTATGACGTACTGCGCTGGCACCACAAGCGCCTGAGTATCTCCGACCGTACGAATTTGATAGAAGATGCATTCAGTTTAGCCCAAGCTTCCGAGTTGGATTATTCGGTTGCGCTAGATATGACTTCTTATCTCACAAAAGAGCGTAATGCAGTGCCTTGGGACGTCGCCTCCTCAATGCTACTTACTATTGACAAGTTGCTATTTTCAACAAGTATATCGTCAAAATTCCGTGATTACGTTAGAAACTTGGTTGAAATACCTTATCACGATGTAACATGGCAAGTTGACAATATCGAAGATCATGATATGCTGACATTACGTCGTATTATTTTGAATTTAGCCTGCAGCGTTGAGCACGTCGAGTGTTTGGACGAAGCTGGGGTGATTTTCAAAAATTGGATCGATGATCCCAATGACACTAGACCCCATCCTGATATACGTGGGTTCGTTTATAAATATGGTATGAGTCATGTCGGCAAAGAAGCTGACTGGGATATAATGTTTAATCGATTCATTCAAGAAACAAACGCCGATGAGAAACTTAAATTAATGAGAGGTTTAGCCGGTGTTAGATCAAGTTATTTGTTGAACAAATTTATTGGAATCGCTGTTGATCTTAAATATGTAAAGTCACAAGATACCTTCAATTGCTTGATGTCAATTGCGGCCAATCCTGTCGGCGGACCTCTGGTTTGGGACTGGGTAAGAGAAAACTGGGAGTTTTTGGTCAAACGATACACATTGAATGATCGTTACTTGGGTCAATTGGTACCTGGAATTGCCAAGTATTTCGCTACTGATGCCAAACTTGCGGAATTGAAAGCTTTCTTCGCCAAGTACCCAGAAGCTGGCGCAGGAAAAACTCAAAGAGTTGCTGCGCTGGAAACAGTTGCCAATAATATCAAGTGGTTAAAGAAAAATAGCGAAATATTAGACAATTGGTTAAGCTCACATGTTAAGTAATTTTTTTTTGTAATTACTTTTCGGTTACATGTAATATTGATGTAACATTGCATTTAATCGTTTATTTACTAATATATTATTATTAATACATTGCAATGATTAATATTAATCAATCAATTATTTGTTGATTTTGTTTATTAAACTTCTATTGTTCCATTTATATTAATTAATTATAATAAAATAAATTGGTAATATTTATGTCTTTTACTTTTACCTGAACCGTTTTTTTGTGATAAAATATTTATAATGTAGAACTGAATGTAGCAATGAAAAATTTGATATCTTATCAGTGTTTCTCGGAGGTAAAAGTATTCTGCTAGTACTTAATATTAACGTTATATTTTTATACGCTGTATCTTTCTCATCGTACGAGTTTATTTTATAGTAGATAATTTAATTTATTATGTAGCTAAATTACAGTTTATAGTTTTTAAAATGACTCGTTATAAACAATGGACGTCTAAATATTTTAGAATTATAATAGGTTGTATTCTTGGATTCGTGCTCTTTTGTACCAGTTTCGTGAGTAATTTATTATTTTTCAATAAAACCATTCATTTAAAGACATTTTTTAATAATTATAAATAATTACGTCAAAACTTTATTAAAACTTTAAATACGCTATTTTAAACAAAATTTATATTTATTCATCCAAATTATAAACCTTGGAATTTTATTGGCCAATTTATAATGATAAGATTTTACTTAAGTTCCAATTAAATTTAGTTTTATTAACGATGAACGTTTGTGTTAGTTCTAAAATTAAATATTAAAAAATTTGTATCGATTGTATGAATAATTTATTCTAGTTCCTGACGTAAAGATGAGTGTCAAAAGATAAATTTATATACTTGTTTTTAAAAATTCGTCACTAAATAAAAATATCATCAGTGACAAAAGTTAAATTTAATTATCATTTAAAAATAATTTTTTTATTCTTTACTCCGTGATATATTTCAAAAATATTAATAAATTTTAAGAAGAAGTCTTAAATATTATTTATGATATAAAAAATGCCAAAATGTTTTATTTTTAAACAAATAAATAAAATTCAACAGAAAAGAATAAAACTACTGCGTACATACAAATTTCAATCATCAATAGCCGACATAATTGATTTGGAAATAAAGTACATGCCAAATGAAATTTACCCAGAATCAGACCATTGGGTTTCAGTTCAGTCTTTAAATGGTCATATATATTCTGCGTACTTGGATATGCGACCAGAAGTTATAGTCAATAGTAATTACAACTCTTATATGAACATTGTTTGGGCAACGATACGAGTCATCGCAATTTTACCCTTTGACACAAAATCAGACGAGGTAGTTTGCGTATTTAAATTAGAATCTAAGGACCGTGAGCTCTTTTACAAAAAAGTGACCGCAAGCGAAGTTAAATTCTTCGATGACAATTGGAAATTAAAGTATTCAAGTGCATTTATTACTTGCGATCTAACTCATGTCAGTTATTACAATTATGATATTTTTTACGAGAAGCAGCAATTACCACAGTCTGTTGGAATTATTCGAAAGAATGCAGATAACTCTTCACTACAATTTGTAGATATAAATTACCCGCCGAATGGAATCAGTCAGATGGACCGGCCTTCAGATAAATTTATGGCCCTTTGTGTTCCAGGTTTGTTTGCGAATCTCAATCTCTCGCTTTAAACTTCAATATTCAACTCAATATTTAACTTTCATCAGCTAATTTTAATTAAAAGTGAATGGATTTATGTTTAAACTCCACCTAGTTTTTAATTTATTCCTTTTTTTTTTTTTTTGTATGATGCTAAAGTTAGCTGACAACTGTCAAATTTTTTAAATTTTTTTAACAAATCAATTACAATAAAAAAATTTCCACTAATCATTTTTTTTTAATTTTCACATGTGGAATTTTTTTATTAAATTTTTTTCATAATTCTATTGATGAAAATCAAAGTAGCCAACATCTGAAAATTTCTAAATTATATTTTTTTTTTATTGAAAAAATTATTATAAAAAAATTAAAAGAAAAAAATTTACCTATAAAAGATTTGAAAAATTATACGTACAATATTTTTTACTCGCTAACTTTAGTATCATATTTCATTGTTATAAAATTATAAGAAAAAAATTTTTAATGTCAGTTAACTTCAGCATCAATTCTTCTTTATATTTTCATCAGTTTTGCATCACGAATTTGATCGCCCGCTGGAATTAATCGAATTCATCGAGTACTATCGATTGATGGGAGTGAGTAGATTCGTTTTTTACAACTCATCAGTGTCAGAAGACGTCAGTAAAGTTTTGAAATTTTACCATGCCGAGCAGTATGATTTAGTAAAAATTCAACAATGGAACTTACCTGCTTTGTATATTTATGAGAAAACTCTCCGACTGGAAGGACTTTATGGTGCATTAAACGATTGTCTCTATAGAAATTCACTGCACAATTATTTTAGGTACGTCGGAGTATTTGACGTTGATGAATTTTTAATTCCTAAAGTTCATAACAATTTTACTGGTCTTATGAAGAACTTAGATCTCTCAGAAGAAAATTATGGTTATGTGTCTTTTTTATTCCGCCATGTTTATTTTTATACAATGTACCCTGACGTCAAAGAAAATTCTACTGGCAAAAAAGGTAAATAAAATTATTTGAGGTTCATTAGTATTAATTGACACTTGGAGTTATTTTCTAAAATTCTAAATTAATTAGTGGTATTTTAATTAAATTAAATTAAATTGTAGCAATTATTTTAATTAATTAATTATTAATCTAATTATTTTGTGTTTGGTTTAGAATCTAAAATAATTGGTGGGAATATAAATGAAATATTTGGTTTTGAAAAATAGAACAAACTTAACTAATTAATTACTACATTTTCTAGATCCATATCTTTTTACGAGCGCAAAAATTCAGCGATTACGAGATCCACACCCAGCAGGTGTTAAAAGCAGATATATTATTCGAGCTCGCGATGCAGTTGAAATCGGCAATTATAAATCTACTAAATTACTCAAAGGTACGTTTATAAATTTTACAAAGTGCTAACAAATTGAGTTGAAAGTAATAAAATTAAATTGAGAGTTTATTCATTAAACACAATTTTATTAATAGCCAAGAAATTGAAAGTTTTTAATTTATAGATGCATCGGGTGAAATGATTGTTAAACCTGACGTAGCTCTTTTGCACCACTATGCTCCATGCGAAGCAGAAGAAATGGGATGTTATTTGAAAACAGTTGAAATTGATAGAACTGCACTTAGGTTCACTAGCGAGCTAGCTAGAAATGTTGCAAAAGCATGCAGAGAAATATTTAGCAACCACAAGTGTCCTTCTCCTAAAAAACGTATGCCTGGTGAATTAAATTCTTGAAATCGAATTCACTGTTTTATTTACTTGAAGAGAAAATGTTTTAAATATTGATATGAAATTTCATTGTATAATATTCATTCATATTTCATTATTTTTCACTTTTATGAATATTTATTTTGTTTCTATAAAAAACGTGACGTTTGATATTGAAAACAAAAACATTATTTTATTTATTTTCTTTGATTTCAACAAAAAAAAAAATTTTTGTTTCATGTAAAGATTTATGAAACGCATACATTGTAAACAGAAATTTAATTAAGTTGTCTAATTTATAACATAATTTTCAAACAAGCTGTTTTATTAAGAGTAATGAAATTTTATTATTGTTTAATTGAAATCAAGGTAATTACTTGTCATTTATGGATTATATATTTATATTGTTTGAACGTTAGTGTCAAAACTTAAATTTTTAACTTTGACGCTTAAAATATTGATTGTGTTTTATACACAAACAGAATAATTTGCTTGATTGTATAACCAATTATTCACTATAGTTATTTTATTTATAATAATTAGTTGTTAGAGAATCTCTTTATAAATAAAATTAGGATACTTTTAAAACTTGTAGCTAAACTACCTATTATAACAATCTTTGAGGAAATTTATAAATATAAGACTTAGCTTATAAAATTGAAATACTTTTAAACTATGAAATGAGCTATCGCTCTTTTTCTATAAAAAGTTTGTTATTAATTATAAAAATATAAAATATATAAAGTATAAAATTTTTAAACTAACGTATGTTTAATGAAATAAGTTATATTACAATATAATAGCAAAAAAAAATTTAATTTTATCAAATATTAAATGAAAAAAAATTCCGAAATTATTAATCAATTGCTCTGTACCGCGATATGACCTATTACACTTTACGGATCATATTTCACAGCAAAATATTTGACCATGAGACATTATTGAATCATATTGCTATTAATTGATTGAGACCACTGTCTGAAGAAGTAATTAAACACTAAGCTGTGTATCACTCACGAAGAGTTTATAACATAATAATTAAGTGTAGTATCGAGACAGTCGAAAGGATTGGCCTTCATCTTGAATCTTGAACTATAATTTATGTGACAAAAAATTCAGTATTTTAAAATTTAGATTTTTTTAAATTTACATGCCAATAAAGGTTGAAATTTTGGACTTTAATCAACTCTAAAGATAAACAGCAACGGAAGAATTTCTATTGAAACATTCAAACTCTTAATGTTTCGATTCTTTTACGAGGTTGCATTTATTAGTTCAATTAAAATGTACGCTCTATATTCGAAAGCTTTCTTTATATGCACAGCAGTTTTTTTCATATATCCGAATCTCATTGATTTCCAACAATAAACCGGAAATAAAATACGTTATGCATGGTCTTTAGCATTTTTGCTTTATTCCAGTTTATAGTCGCATGCTTACACTGCGCCAAAAAATATACCCGTGAGCGTGAGCAAGAAATCGATTGCATAACTGTCTTGAACCGATAGTTTATTTCATTAATCAAGAGTCTTTTTAAGTATTACCCATGTGGCCAAAAGAGGCATATCTTATTACGAAATGTCCGATAATTTACATACTTTATATAAACTTCAATGATTATTTATACTGCAATTTGTTTTAACATTAAAATAGATCGTCTTCATTACATTATCTACTATGATATTTTATATTCTTCCTTCACTTTAGATTTTCTTTTAAACTACACTAAGAAAAAATATTTCTTTTGAAAAAATTAACAATTTTGTTATAAGAAATTTTAATTCTTAGGTCAAGAAATCAAATTTTTTCTCATAGTAATTTTCTTGTTGAAAAAAAGATTTTGGAAAAAACAATTTTAGATAGACAACTTGTAAATTTTCATCCAAAATTGTTTTTTTCCAAATCTCGAAAACTTTTTTTTGACAAGAAAGTTACTATGAGAAAAATTTTAATTTCTTCACCTAAGAAATAAAACTGTTTAAAATTTTTAACTTACTAATTTTTTGTAACAATTTCCATTTTTTTCAATATAAAATTGAATGAATATCATCTTTATATTTCTTTAAACTACCATAATAAACATTGAATAAAAAATATTGTTTTTTCTTTTAAAAAGTATTTTTTCAATAATATTTAATATTAGATATAAAAGACTTTTATTTTTTGCCACCTCCTACAGTCACTGGTAAAAAACAAAATTCATAATTTATAGCTGAAATATTTAAATAAAATTAAATTTATATTTGAAAGATTTATTGTGATCACAAGAAGAATAAGACGTTTTTTTTTTAAATCTTTACACTTTTTTCCTCTTTGGTCTTACCATTTATTTGGAAGATCTCAAGGATCTAGACTATGGCCGATTAGGTTGTCGACTTGACAAAATCCTTAGCATTCCCAATGGACGTGTGGATTTTCTCAACTAAATTCATGACATATGTGCAATATATAGCTGTATATTATTTTTTTCTTACCAAACAATTGGAAGACTTCCAGCTCTGATTGGCCGTCGCTTGTAATATATAAAAAAAACTGGGAAATCCTAGTTCGGAATGGCATTAAATTCAGTGTTATTGTTCTGGGACAATACCTGTAATATTTAACAAAGTCAACTATTAAAATTTTTTTAATAAACAAGTTCAAAAAACAGATAAATGAATTGAGCGCAGTACATAATAATAATCGACTCGGCGTGCAATTGTAAGAGAACAATTGGTTTCATAGATTCGGGAATTTTATGCATGAAAATAATCTGTGGGAGATATTTATCTGTTGATACGCCTACGCGAACTATAACTAAATATATATGAATTCAAATCACATATACAAACAATAATACACATGAAAATATTTACCTCTGGTTATTCATCATACTTTTCTATGCTATCTCTTGCGGAGAAAATAAATTTCAATTCAATCCTCTCGGGAATCCGTTGGCACACTGTATACAACAAAATAATAAAGTCGTAGGGTACAAAAAAATAAATTGTAGAGATAAAAAAGGAAAGTGCGTAAATCGGAACGGAAAAAGATAAGATAAAAAAATAGAAAAATTTATTAAATTTTATCCTAAAGTTTATAGTTAAAAATAGCAAATAAATATGTCAATTAACATAATCGTCCGTGTGAAAGTTTTTTTTATAAATAAAATAAAATATGATGTTGATTGTGAACTAGCGAATATTTTATACCAACTTGAAAAACTTATAGAAAAGTACAAACAAAGAAATAAACTTGTTTTCTTCTTACATCTTTATTTTTATTTTACTTTTATTCTTCTAGTCTCGATTTCTCTAATTATCTGACTTGAATTTTATTCGGGTGCGAAGTAGAACGAGGTGGCTAAAGGGAGTTGTAAAAAAAGTTGAGCCCAGTCTATATAATCTAAAAAAAAGTTTCCTGAAACTTTTTTTATATGCCAACCAAGATTTTCTTCCCAACAATATCTGAAAAAATACATCGTTAATAATTCTTTTGCGGAAAAAATGTTTCTTTTTTAGACGTGTCATCCTAGTAAATAAAAGTCAGAGTTATCTTTCACTATCAAATAGCTTCTGACTGCCGGTTTACTTTATAATCTACATACTGGGCAAAAATTATAATCTGGTTTTATTTCATACAGATGAATTAGCAGCATAACTCGAAAAATATAATGTCATTGATGTTCTTGATTAGATTCATTAGACAAACTGCTCAATTAAATGCTACAGCGCAGATTAATGTGAAAGTCGATACTCTGACGACATATATTAATTCGTTTTTGTGTTAAATAAAAAATTACGGCAATATTAACGTGTGGTGTCCAGAATTTATAAACAAACTCGATGCATCTGAAAATATATGTAGTAAAATGTACTATTTTTTTTTTTTTTTTTTTTTTCATTAATAATAATAATAATAATCTTAATTATAAATCAAAGCCTTCTCTATCCTTGTTTTAATATTAATTTTATTAAATTATTTGCACAACGGCTCGGTAAAAACTCTTTGCACTCTTCAGGTGTTGCTTACAATTGACATTTTAATTTAATTTACAATTCAATATAACATCGTAATATAATACCAGCTTCATTTTACCAACCCATTATAACATCAATGTCAAATTTAATGCTATTATATTTTTATATCACAAATTAAATTAATTAATTTAACCGTAAAATAATAAAATAAAAGTTTTCATCGAAACGTTGGGAAAATAATTTTATAAAATTAATGTCAAAACAAGGATCCAGATGGTTTTGATTTATAATTAAAATTACAATTTTACCAATCTTGAATATTATTTAAAAAATAAAAAAAAATTGTAACATTTTATAATAATTTATTATTTCTTTAAGCTTAAAATTTTCCCTTAATTTTTATAAAACATTACATTTATTATTATTAATAAAGTTGTCTCAAACTTTAAAGATAAACCATCTTCAAACATAAAAAGTAATATTAAAATTTCTTCTTTCTCTATTTACAATAATATAATTATTATAATCATCGAACCTTTAAACGGCGATAAAAAGTGACCTAAAAATAATAATTTTGCCATACAAGCATACATAAATATTTATGATTCAGGGATGCCTGAAGGTTTTGTATATGTATGGTATTGTATTGTGCTGAGGATCGCGAGTCAATGCGTATTTATCACCGGACAAGAGAAGCGCTCGGGGAGGAGCTGAAAGTGATAGTAATGATGAGAACACTGAATAAAAAAGGGGATAAAGAGAATAAGAGTTCGAGTACATCGTATAGTACTATATATTACATAATATATTTATTTTATATATTATTACATGTACGTATAAAATAAATAAAAAGAGATTATGAGTTTGCGAAGCAACAGCAGCCGCGGCAGACAGCCGAGTATGTGATGAGAGTCACTCGTTGTTAGCGCTGACGCGAACTTTTCCCACTACACCCTCGAACTCCAAGTCGAGTTCCTCCGACACGCAACCAGTCAGATATTGCAACTGACACGGGATTCAACCGGTAAAACTGTGCCGACTTTGTCAAAAATCAAGTCTAAAATTCGCATATTTCTTCTTTTTATTATATTTTATTTTATTTGAGTTCTTACTCAATCTGTGATTTAAGTTAGGCGCGTTGTTTCAAGTTATTGGTGAGATTTTAACAGAATAAATTAATAAAAAAAAAAAAATTGTCATTTCTTCTAAAATCGGTTCTGGAACACGTTAGGTCAACTTAAACTTGTGCAACAGGTCACACCAAACTGATGGTTAAAAATCAGTTAAATAATAATAACTTTAAGCTGAAATAATTTGAAATCAATCAACATACGCGACGTTTATTTAATACTTACATACGACTCTTGGAATAAATGTTTATACCACGAGCTTTATTAATTTAATGTCCCATCAAATGAAGAAAATGTACTTTTTATTATGATTAATAATAAAAAGTGATTGAATTTAGCAGATAATAAAATGTCTTTTATTGCAGAGCATCTTTTTGAGAAAATAACCGACGAGATTCGATATCAATACAAACAAAGATTCGAATGACATTAGTTTAACGATCTCTATCATTCGATACCCGAATACGCATAAACGTATAGATCCATACTCCCTCTTCGACACCTTCCATTGGAAGAGAAGAAAGAGCCCTCGATCTCCTGCAAGAGAAGCGGATCTCCCAGTTCACGTTCAAGTTGTCCTCTCACACCGATCGACACGTACGGAACCGCGACATCAGTACTGATGTAACGAGGGAGGACACGAGAGTTAACTTCCAGGGATGGAATTTCACCTTATCAAAAAAATAATTCTTTGATCCTTCGAGCCAGCATTTTCCTTTTCTTCATTCACTTGATCCATTATTTTTATATTTATTTATATTTTCATCTCAAGCCGGTCTCACTACCTTTTTTTCTTTTTTGAAAAGAAGTATTACTACCGAGTGATAAAATAACACAACAGTAACAGTAACAGTAACAGTGATCCGGGTGATTGAATAAAGTCACGGAATAAATGAATAAAGAGGATTTTTTTGTTCGGGAGCCAGCCAGCGGTGCAATTCTTCTATAAGAGAGTAATCGTATACCAGAAGAATGATCCAAATTGAATGAGGGTAATTCAATTCACTTGTGTATTTGTGGCGAGGATATACTGATAAATGTATTGACTATTTTCCGTCCGATTTATCAACGCACTTTCAACGATTGTTTAGTGACCGTTGAAATAAATAAAAAATAAAGTTAACTCAACTCTAGAGTCTCGAGTGTCGGATTTAATGGTTAAAGTTACCGATTAAGAAAAAACTATTATAGTTACTATTTATTAATAAAATAAATAAAATACTCGTTTGTTTATTTAATAAAATATAAAAATAAAAATATCATTACGATTGCAAGTTCAAGTTTGCGTGTAATCTGCAAATAAATGTAGGTCATCATAAAAGTATTTATATTTGTATTACATAAAATAAAATTTAGTTAAGCTTTGAAAAAAGCGTTAGATATTTCTTCTTCTTCTTTTTTTTTTTTTTTTTTTTTTTTTTTTTTATTATATTTCTTCAGCTTCCCCGATTTACTCTAAATCCAGTGTATACATTCATGAAATAAAATTTATCTGGCAGTGACATTGAACAGCAAAAAAATAACACAAAATGATAACAAAATTTATTAAAGAACAAAAGTCATGTTTTATTGTGTTAAATCGATAGTAGTGAAGAGAAAAAATGTTAAAAGAAGAAATAGGGTTGTAGGATGATTGAAAACGGAAAGACTTGGGTAGGTAGTGCACGTGAGGATGATGATCGCTTTAAAATAGATTCGTTTATGTTCGAAAAGAAAAATATTAAGACTGAGACTGGTATTGAGAGTGTTGCTGTGGATATTGACATTGATATTGGCAGTGATTTTGAGTGGGTATCCTCGATGCGATTCAGTGACAATTACACGAATTCATTGACGGGAATGCTGACGGCAAGTGTTGAGGCGAGTTTTAATCAGTCGACCACGGAGAGAAGAGACGCGCTTTATGTCGTTATACCGGTAACCATTATTTATGCAATTATTTTCTTAACCGGTCTGGTAGGCAATGTCTCGACATGTGTTGTTATTGCGCGAAACCGCTCGATGCATACGGCCACTAATTACTATTTATTCAGCCTTGCGATTTCCGATTTGCTGCTACTTGTTTCGGGATTACCGCCGGAGATGTATTATATCTGGTCCCACTTTCCATATATCTTTGGAGAGTCTTTTTGTATGATCCAGAGCTTCGCTGCTGAAACATCTGCTAATGCAACTGTACTTACTATTACGGCGTTTACTGTTGAGAGGTAATTTTTTTATAAGTATTGAATTTTTTTTGTTGAATTGTTTATGAGCGAGAGATGTACTAAATTAGGACATTAAGGATAAATAAATTATTTTTGGGCTTAATTACGGTTAGTTTTCTTCTTTTTCCTTGTTATTTCAAGAAAATTATAATTTAATGGCAATTGAAGATTTTATTAATGAAATTTTATGGTTATTTTTAAATTAAATTGAAAATATTAGTTAAAATATTTTTTATAAAGAATTTATTTTTTAAAATTGAAAAAAGGATATGTTATTTTTATGATTAATTTAAGAAGAAAAGTTAATTATTTTTTCTCTGATTTAATAAAGATAATTTAAATACGGTAACACGTATTTTAATTAGTAATAATAATTAATAATAATTAATTAGTAATAATTAATGAAGTTTCTTGTTTTACTTCACCAAAATTCATTATCTTTAAAGTATTTTGATTGTATTTATAAATTTTTTAAATTATAGTAATTAAATTTTCAACTAAATCAACAATTAATTAAAAAATGTAATTATTTTTTTTTAAATAATTGATAAAAATAATATCTGAAGCTTATAAATTATTTAAAATTAATTATTAAACTGGAATCATATCTATTAATTCATTGAAATTTGTAATTATTTTTTTTTATTAACTTAACACTATAATTTTCTGAACAAACTTAAATAAAAAATATATTTTTTATTAAAATACTTAACTTGAGAATATTATATATTAAAAAAAGAGTTTTAAAAGCTTCAATTCATTAAAAATTAATTATAAAATCAATAAAATGAACATCAATTTTCTAGCCCTTTTATGAATCTTTCTATGGAAGAATGGATAACTTTAATAATTAAAACAAACATTAATAATAAAGAAAAAAAAGTGTCTCACGAATTAATCCCACTTACTTTAATAGAAAGTATATCTAAAAGAAAAAGTAGCTTACAAACTTAATCGTTTGAATGGAAGCTTACAGACTAAATAAAATATAAAAAAAAGGGAACTCCGAAGTAAAGTAATTTTAAAGAAGTACGTGAGATAGTATTTTATAAAAAAAAGAACTGATGGAAAAAAATATTTACATTGTTTGTGTAGATACGTAGCAATTTGTCATCCTTTCCTGTCGCACACAATGTCCAAACTTTCACGGGCTGTCAAATACGTAGTCGCGATTTGGCTTCTTGCCCTGTGTTTGGCCATACCGCAGGCCATTCAATTTGGGGTGGTTTATTCACAAGAGATGAATGGGACGATGATAATGGATACGGCAATGTGTTCCGTCAAGTGGGTAATAATTGAACACGCTTTTGAAATATCAACTATTTTATTGTTCGTCGGGCCGATGACTATAATCACCGTGCTATACATACTCATTGGCATCAAGTTGAGACATTCCAGAGTGCTTACCACTATCAAGAGAAATCCTTTTCCCGGCTGTCTTAATCACGGCGATAGTGGCAGATCACGAGGCCTAGCTCAGCGTAATGTCATAAGGATGCTTGGTAAGATTTATTTTTTTTATATCTTTATTAGCTTTTTTATTCCAAATCAACCGTTGATTAATCTCTTTTTTATTTCTTTTTTTTTTTCCATTAGCAGCACAAAAAATTTATTCACTTCTCCAGTAAATAAATAAAATTTTTAGCTGAACAAAAATATTTATAAAAGGATCGATTTTTAAATACCATCCAGGTATTTACGGTTCCATTTTTTACTTTTAAATAACTTAAATCCGAAAGTCCAGAAATAAATTTTTTTAATCTACGGCCTTTTATAAAAAAGTAAAAAAAAAAAATTTCAGCCGTTTATAATATGACAACTTTTTATAAACACCAAAATGCCTTTTGTGAAATATGTCAAAAATCTCTGGAATTTTTTCCATTACGGGCAAAAGAATCGATTGAACTTTGCTTCAAGTTCTCAGAAAAATTTTAACGTTCCTATTAAAAATAATTGCCTGTCATTTCTTCTTTTTAAGTTTACAAAAAATTTATCCGTAAGATGGAAGTCCAAAATAATCAGGAAATCCAATAATAAATTCAGGTTACGGCTGCGAAATTTAAATTAAGAAACTCGAGCAATAAATAATGTTATTGATTAACTTTAAAACAGAGCTTCGGTATTTTCTTATGACTGCAATTACAAGTCTGATGTGTCGTAACGATGTTTATTTTTTACCCGGATTAAATGCAGCATAATCGCAACAGATGTCTGGAAGCAATCGAGTTCCCGTCGCGTGGCTTAATGATACCGTAAATGATAATGATTGTCATAAAAGCTGAGCTAAATATATTATAGACTTCAACAATGCAATAAAATAATAAATCCGAGGTGTTTTTTATGGACATAAAAGTGTTGGTTTTAAAGATCGAGTTGGTGGCGATCGCGACATTGCATTTATACAAACCGGTTGAAATTTTTTTCGCAATCAAAAAAGACCACGCCAAAGTTGATTCGCGAAAAACCATTTATGGGCAATCGACATTGAACATTAAATTAAGGCTTCTGCACATTGATTTCTATGAAACATTACTGCAAGAAGTTCAAGCTCATCTATTTATCTGTACCAAGTACTTCTGTAAAAGAGCAAAGAGCTCTTAGTTTCAGCAAAAACAGGAAGCGCTTAATTATTTCTTAGAGAAATTCTTAAACATTTAGTTTAAAATCTCGTTTATTATTTATAGATAAAAATGACTTGTATAAATAAAAACAATCATCTTAGCTCAGAATTCCATTCCAAGAGTCGTAATGATTAATTTCAATTGAACTTAACGAAACTTAATAGACTAAGATTGAATTTAAAATTTTTTAAACTAAACAATTTCTGCATTACTAAAAATTAAAATAATCTTTTTCTTCTTTTAAATAATTAAGTAAATTATTTAAATTTTATTCGTTTCAGTGTTATAACAAATGTAATAATCCAGAAGAACTTCCTACTGAGTTATAATAATTGAGAAAATTTTTTTAAATCTCCCTAATAGCCGTGTAATAATTATCCGAGGAGAGAGAACTCGAATATTCATTAAATCGTAACTAATTCTTTGTAAAGTATAAAACCTCCCGCGTAATGAATTTAAGGAAGCTTAACATTTAGAATGAGTGATTATAATTAAAACTCTCTAAAGAGGTATTTACATATTTTAATGACTGAATTATAAATTTATTATTTGCTTAACTGTCAAAGTATTTATATCTCTATAAAAAGTTCTGATTGTGACATATGTGCCTGTGCCGTACAATAAGTCTGTCGTAAAACAATGTTCTTATAGTTTTTTTTTTTATTTTTTTATTTTCATTTTCTGATTAAATAAAGAAAGTCATAAGGAAACAAAGAATAAATTTCATTGGTAAAGTATTCGGAAGAAAAAAAATAAATTCAATGGTTCGGAAATATTTTGTTCAAGGTCAAAAGCTTACAAATCTCATGTTGATTAAATAGTTTAGTTAATTTTCATAAAACCAATCCTCTTCCAGCGAGCCACTTTTTTAATCAAAAAGAATCGTCTTTCCCAATTAGTGATGTATTCAATAAAACTGAATTAAAAATAAAATTATGTTCGTACAAGGACATCCGTATCTCAGTCTCAAGAATAAAATTTAACCTTACTTTGTAAAATAACAACCGAAATATAAATAAATAAACAGAAATAAAAAGAAATTGTTTTGGTGAATTCCGCGCATTAGATAGCTGATTTTAGTTTTATCTTAAAATTCTTGTATAGAAGATCGTTACTAACATTTGAGCGGTGGTATTGCGAAATGTACTTCCGGGAAAATGAGGAAATGCGACGATTCAAGTTTATTTACTCATCCAATAGCCACACACACACGTCCTGTATCTACAAACGTAATCAACCGGACAGTAATGATGAGTACGTCTGTCAATGTATATTCTGAGATTTAGATCTCATCTCTCCTTATTTTCATAGTATATAGTATATCTTCAATGTTCTCTTCTCTGATTACTTGGTTAACAAAATATTGTTTCTATTTATTTGTCTATCGTCTTCTTCGTATCTATTCATTAATTTATTTACTTCGATAAAAGCAATAACTTGCATCTGACGTGAAATATTAAATGCAAAATTGTTGCCTGCAAGTGAAAAAAGGAAAAAAAATTAAGCGCTCGAATAAGTAACGAATGCAAATGACGTGTTTATGAAATCGATACAATAGAAAGTGGAAACAAGAAGCTTATTATGAGATTTTTAGTCACATCTTGAAAGAAAAAACTCGATGATTTTACGTAAATTTATATTTTTATTATGAAAAATCTTGTTATGTATATAATGTAACTTTGTTGTTTGAAAAAGTTACATAAAACTTTAAATAAGTAAAGGAATCAAGAATTTTCACGTAAATGAGACTTGAAACTTTTGTCGGAATTTAAGATAAAAACGTGATAAGATGATGTGTGGGCTAAAATTTTTATCTCATCGTCAGCAAAAAGGTTACAAAAGAAAAAGTAAGATCTTCGCGCTATTTTAAATTCTAAAATACATTATTTATAGAAAGGTTAATTAATATAAGTGGTATTTTTAAAATCGCAACAAATTTATTCGGAAATGGAAATAATTTAAGAACATAAATATATGTATTGATAAATGGGATGCCTATAAAAATATTTTGATCAACTGAGATTTTTTTCACGTATTTTAAAGAATCTCTGGAGGCTACTAAATCTTAACCCTCATCTTTCCATTCAAATAATGAGATTGTGTACCTAAGTCTATCTACTTGATATTTTTTATACTTTGATTCATGACTAATTTTTATGATTTTTTTAGCAAACAAAATTTATGGCCGACAATATCTGGTTCAAAACTTGTAAACTTATTTCAATATATTCAATTTTTAATTTAAAACTTTTTACTGTGTACTGCGGATATGAGTTTACTCTTTCTGTTTTCTTTACTATTATGCTCACTGTTATCTGATAGGAGATAATAAGTTTCAAGAGAAAGGAAATTAAGGATCTTTGAGGTTTTTTTCTTGTTTTCTCATGAAATCCTTTATTTTTTTGAGAAACTTTTAATACATTTGTAATCAACTCCTACTTTAAATGCACTCATTGTCGGCAGTTTTTGTGAAAAAATATATCTAATTCAATTATATTTTGACCATTTACTTTACAAAAAAAAGAGATTACTTTAATTTAATTAAACATTAAAATATTGTTCAAATGATAAAACCTGAATTTTAAAAGAAAATTTAAATTTAAAATTGATTTCAAGCGAGTGAAGAAATTTACTAAAATTAAATTAGTAGAAGAAAAGAAGAAGAATATAAAGTACTGTATTAATTACACAGATGGAAACTAATCAACGTAAAGTCAGCAGCTACTGACTGTTCAAGTTCATAAACTTTAAAAATAGTAGTAATAAAATAATAATCCTCTTTTTTAATTGAAAGAAATTATTTTTCTAGACTCCAGTAGTAACAGATTTTTTGATATTTAAGAAGCTTCCTTAACTGTTAATAAGTAATTTAATAAACAATTATGTAACAGTTTAAATTAAATAAACTTTAATATAAAAAATAAGAAAAAATAAAAGAAATAGAAGCTGAGCGACATTGAGCGTGGTTAGTATTTAGATGGGTGACAGCTTGAGAACACCACGCGCGGTTGGCACCTTCTTTCGTTTATTATTATTCATTTGTTTCTATTATTTATATGCAATAAATATTTTTTATTCGTCAAAAAATATTTAATTGGACCCTTGAATAAAAATGCACTCATAAGTGCCATAATTTTATTTTGACACTTTTTATAAAATATTTCAATAAATTCGGCAGATTTATAGTTTTTTTTTCTTTATAGTATAAAATTTAACATAAGATAAATAATAATGACGAATTACAAAATATTTTGCTCGAAGGTGTCGATTATTAACATATTTTTGCAAACTAATCAAATTTAGTTCTATTGATAATAAACTGTTAACCTAAGTAGTTTTTTCTCAAAAAACATTTATTAAAAATTAAAAAAAAAATTGCTTATAGGGAAAGGGGGGGGGGCAAAATGGGCCCATAAAATTTTCAATATCCAACAATATTTAGGGGCAAAATGGGCCCCCAACATTTTCAACTCTCGAAGTGTTTGGGAGATATAATGGGCTGATACGACTTTAAAAACCAAAGAATATTTTTCAGTTAAACGTGTTCTAGAATTTTTGAATTATAGGGGACGGACGGGCAAGACGGAGAGGGCGGGTAAAATGAATAATCGTTTTAAATCGCTGGTCGGTCGATAGAAATATTTTAGACAGCAATCTATCAATCTATTATGTAACTACACTTACCGTTATCGATAAAGCATTGGTTTTGCATACTTGTGGGAATTTTTTTTATAAATATTGAAATTTAGAAAAAAAAAAAAATTTTTAATCGTAAGTATACAGTACTTAGTTTAATGTTGTTAAGGACGATGCAGATTTGATTTTTTTTCTTCATATTCAGGACGCGGTTGATATTTTTGCGACGATTATTTTGATTGAAATGTATTTTCCAATCAGTATTCGTTTTACGCGACCTGAGTATTCATTTTGCCCGCCCGTGGTAGGGCAAAACGGATAATGTTGACTTTTTTTTTTTTTTTTAATTTCGAAGAAGAATTTCTTTGTTATTATTTTTATTTTACTTTAATTATAAACTTCAATTACCCAAAAAATTATTAGCCAAAGTTAAGAATGGATATGATTATAATATATATTTGTTATTTCATTTTTAAATTAACATATCCGTTTTGCCCGTCCTTCCCCTAGAAAAAATTATATAGTTAAAGTACGAACTAGGTCGCGAGTTAACTAACATCATTATTTACTATATTTTTTGTTAAAAAACTATTTATTTTACAGAAGCTTCCCTGACTATTTTTGCGATGGTGTGTGTGTGTGTGTGTGTGTGTGTGTGTGTGTGTGTGTGTGTGTGTGTGTGTGTGTATGAACGTAAACCTCTCATAACTTTTAAACGGCTCGACTGATTCAAACGGGATTGACAGCAATCGAAAGAGTTTCTTTGCCCCTAAATATTTTATAATATTTAAGGTAATTCGAGCCAATAGATTTTGAGTAATCGCGAAAATAAAATTTTCAGAAAATGTTTTTTTTTTTAATTAATTTTAATCTGCTGAATCAATCGTTTTCAAAAACTAATCAACTCTTAAGCTTAAAAAACTCCGTCGATTGCCGTCAACGCGATCAAAATAGGTCGATTCGTTTGTGACGTATCGTGAACAAAATATCAGGGAAAAAGTGTTTTTTTTTTCTTACATAACTCCGAAATTTATTCCTGGATCGTTTTTGATTCAACGAGATGATTTTTAGAGCTTAAAAAATCACTTCAATCGCCGCCAATAACGTCAAAATCGGTTGAATAGTTCAAGAGATATTTAATTTTAAAAAATTAAAAAAAGTAATTTTTTAACACATCTTTGAAATTTCACGTCCGATTGTTTGGTTAGTGATAAATAATCTTTTTGTTCTAGAAAGACTGCATATAATGCCTTTAATTTTTTTTTAAATTGGTTAATTCATTTGTGAGATATCGTCAAAAAAATTCTAAAAAAATTTTTTTTTTGTGATACATTTTTATTGGCTTCACCAATCGATTCGAAAAACTGATCGGTTTTTAAGCTTAGAAACCCGCGTTGATCGCCGTTAACGCGACTGAAATTGATTAATTAGTTTGAGAGATACCGTTGTCGAAATAATTCAAAAAACGCATTTTTTTTTAAAATTACTCCGACATTTTTTACCTGATTTATTATTGCTTTTGGCGTGAAATGTGGAGCGCTTAGGTATGGAGTTAGCGGGAAGTTGCAGGGATGGCTTTTAGGGTCTATTGTTATCCTAATTTTTTATACTGAATACATAATAAAGAGGTTGGCAATGGCCTGGTCGGCTCGGTGCTCGCTTTTCGAAAGAGTGGGACCCGGGTTCGATCCCAGCATGCACCAATATTTTTCAGTGATTATAATTAAAAAATATGTGCGTTACGTTACGTTGCCATCCTCTGGAAGTGGCAGAGATAGCCGGGCGGCACACGTCTGACTTGGGAGATCACACATTTTAAGCAAAAACTTGAATGGGTGACCACTCTAGTCAGCGTTGGCTAGCGCGAGGGATCTCTGCACACTAGGAGAGGGGCCTAATGCTCCAGTGGTCGATAAAGAAGAGTTTCTTATCAATCACTGTAGACTTAACCCAGCTCCGACTGTACTAACATGGGTTTTCTCTGTGGTTTTCCCATGTTACTGTTCCAATAGCCGAGTGGTGAGGATCAGGGCAAATGCGGTACAGAAGACACAAGTCGGTCCACAGCCGCAATGATAAGGCAGAGTTAACTAAGCAGAATGATAAGGCTTAGGGTGTAAAAGGGCGTTATTACGCCTGTACACTAGAAATCCGTATATAAATAATAAATACTGAATACATAATAAAAAAAATTCTAAATATAAAACAAGTAAGAAACATATTGAGTTTTTTGGGGGGCCCGTTTTACCCACCTTTCTCAATTTTTTAATTTCGATATACACAAAAAAATTAATACCATAAACTCAGTAAAAGGCAAAAAAAAGTAAAACGAGCTGAAAAACTCATATTATAAAAATTTTCTGAAGGTGGCCCATTTTGCCCCACATTTTCAATTTTTCATTTTTAATGAACAGAACAAATGGAGGTCAAATACTTGACAAGGGACTAAAAAAAAGTAAAACCAGAGAAAAACACTAAGGATATCAACATTTTTTTCTTAAGGGGCCCATTTTGCCCCCCCCCCCCTTCCCCTACTTAATAAATTAATAAATTGTTTTTAAATAAAAAATTTACTAACAGTTAATAAATTTTTCAATCATTGTTGAAGAAATATGAATGAAGGCAAAATCTCTTCAGATCTTTCAAATTTACTTTCGTTTACTATTAACTTTAAAACAACTCAAGTTTACAATTGAAACTTTAAATTTCAATAAAAGTCAAGTGAAAAAAAAAAGTTATTATCTTCTTTATAGTTATTTATATTTTTCTAAAAAAATAATTTAATAATTTTCTTTAATAAATATAAAGCCAAGCTTTAATAAAACAAATGTTCATTTATCAAAACAGTTAACTACCTAAAACTATAGACGGTATTAGCAATTATTACGAGGTGCATTTTTCCAGTTATAACAGAAACACACAGCCCTATAAAAATCAATTTACCACACTAGTAGAAAATAAAATGTAATAAAAGTCAGTATGAATATACTCCTGTACTGTATAATGAAAAAAATCTTTTAGCTGGCCGAGTGTAAGACGTAAATGAAAGCAAATGGGCTGTAGTATATTGAAGAGTAGCTGGTAGTACATCAGTGTCGTCTAATAATCTTTTGTACAAAATCCTTTTTCATTAACTTTCTGGGTCGTTTAACAGCACTTGGAACAGACCAGCATTATTGAATTTTAATTGAATGCTAGATGCTTTTATTGCCGCGATAAATTCATCCAAAAAATAATTTAAATTAAAATTAAACTAAACCATTATAATACATTATATTGCAGTTGCTGTTGTGGTCGCATTTTTTATCTGCTGGGCACCGTTCCACGCGCAAAGATTGCTAGCAGTTTATGCCCAAAGTACCGGGAATGAACCTCACGCTGCCTTAGTTACTGTCTATACAGTATTGACATATATATCAGGAATATTTTACTACCTTTCGACGACTGTTAACCCGCTGTTGTACAACATAATGTCCAATAAATTCCGCGAGGCATTCAAGGTAACTTCAACACAGCGAACCTTAATAAACATCTCTAATAATTAAATTAATAATAATAGTAGAGCATTTTTTTTTAGACCATGCTGGCGGATCATTGCCGTGCTGGAAGATCATTACAAAATCGCAGCCCCCAGTTACGAGCTTACAGCAGCCTTTCAAGACATCAAAAGTCAACATTAAGAAGACGCGAACCCCATTCATCCTCATCCGCAAGCGATGATACTCACCAGCTAGCTCCGCTGACACGACACAATAATCAGGGGCAAATAATGATGGAGCACTATATTGATAATATTAGTCCGTCAAATAATTCTGCGGGCAAAGTAATTAATTGGCGGACGAAAAAAAATTTTAATAAAAATAATAATAATAATAATAATAATAATAAATTTACGTCGAGGTCACGGCCAGGAGAAATAACTTTAGTTACGTCTCTGGCGAAAGGTTTCAACGACAGCTGTAATAATAATGGAGGGATTTCTCATGCTATCAATAGATGTTTCAGCAAGGACGAAAAAGCTATTAAACCGGTGACAATTGGTAAAATATACATACATTCTAATTCTAATAAATTTATATTTATTCAAAGTTAGATTGGTTGAATTGAGGGATTTATTTAAAACTCTAAATTCATTATGTTACTTTTTTTTTAAAGGTATTTTTCCTGATGGTAAAAAAGCCGAAGCTAATGGTCTATTTCTTCAGTGTAATAATGAAGAGATTAAGCAAAAGTTTATGGTAGAAAACGAACTCGTATCATCGAGTCATCAGGGTAATAAAATTCAAAGTCATACGAGCATTGATAGTTCGAGTACTTTAAGTAATTCAAGCCTTAAAGATCTGGATAAAACGGAATTCAAGGGGAGTGAGCTTGCAAGGTATATGAGCGTATTGAATTTTGATCCTGTTACTTGATCGAAGGTACTACTGGATTGATGGTAAAAAATAGGTTTATAAATGTGTAGATAGATAAATGATAAAAAAAAGATAGTACTGTATACTGTATATCTGGAAATATGACACAAATATCTGTATCAACGATACTTTAAAAATTGTATATGATTGATACATGTGATAATTGAGATTGATCATGGTACACTGATTTGAATATTTTATAGATCTGTATTTTGTTTTATTGTTGTAATTATTCTTTTTTTTTACGGCGTGGATTCACACGTCTGTGTATAATTTAGCGAATTTTTTTTTCGTGATAAGAGAGATAGGGAAATAGTTTTAAGATACGGGGACGTTGATAAAGCTACTCTTTATTATTTATTGATAATTTTAAATTAGCTTTTTTATATGTGTTCGATAAAACTTAATATGACGCATGTTCATTTTTTATACACTGCCTGTGATTTAGTGCAATTTTAAGAGAGAGAAATCATGGTAGTAGAAATTAGAAATTAATTAACTTATCCAGCGGTAATTAAAGTCGAAATTTTAAATATTACAGTAAATATATTTATAAGATAAAATGAAATAGAAAAAAATTTTTTATAGATTTTTTAAAATCAGTAAGAGATTAACTTTCTTAAATTAAGTGAAAAATTTTAAATTTTATCAATTTAATAATAAAATTATTCTTAATTATCAACTCAAAAACCAAAAACTAAATTAATGTATTAATTGTAATTAAAAATTATCGCTTAAATATTGTGAAAAAATTTAGTATCAATTTAGATTTTTTCTTTGTTTAAGAAGATATTTTAAATTCAATGACTTCTTGTTAAAAGTATGCAGGTATAAAAAGTATAAAAGTTTGTAAGAACAACTACGTACAAAGTAGCAATTATTATTTGGAAGACATAAATCAATTACGGTGTACATAATAAAATTTAATGTTCAAAAAATCAGAGCACCGTTAGGTGCCACGTAGAATTTTATAGCTCAAGTTTCAGGTGGGTATCCAAGTACGCCTTTATGGCAGGATCAGCTCGAATCCTACCCACGAGTTTCTTGAGTTCTGGATGATCTGTATAAAATAAATCCGCCCAAGAAATCGACCGAATGATTAACGTACTTAGATATTTGATGTGAAAATAAATAAAAATAAATAATAAGTATCAAAACTAATATCTACTTTACTTTATTGTGATAAATTATCACATGTTAACATTTCTTCTTTTGGTAGCTAATTTTACAAATTTTTTTTCCATGATTTAATTCTCAAACACTGAAACTTTTTTATTTAATCTATTAAATTGTTATAGTTGAAGCTATAATTTCTTATTGCAGATAGTAAAACAAAAGAATTTAAGTGACTAATAATAGTTCATACTTAATTTCTATCGCTTCGTTGAGTGTTTCACAGTGATAAGTGATAGAAAAATATTTTTATAGTAAAAATTTTTCAATGATTATCTTCTTTTTTTTTTTTTTTTTTTTTTTTTAATGATACATCGTAATGGTGATAACGATATGTAATGTTTAAAGTGTTATTTTATCTCAGTAAACAAAAAGTACTTTGATGGTTATGCAGCAAACAAGTAAAACTTTTCAGAAAAATATAAAAATAAAGTTTCTTCAAGTTGATGAAATTCAAAAATGTTCAAGTAAGAAAAGCTTTATATGAAAAGTAGTTTTAACCTTCAAGCTATGGATAAAATGAAGTAACGGAGACTGAAATTGCACGGTATATTGATTTTTGATCATATTACTTGGATTAACATACTATAGAACTGGATGACGCAAAAAGGTATCAATAATATCAAGGATCGACAAGTTTTTTCTAATGATGATGAAAAAATACAATTCATGATGAAAGTTTCAATGGAAATTTTTCAATAATGTAAATTATTATTATTTAAACACTAAAAAAATATTGTAATTTTAAAAACAGTTTAGATTTTAAAATGTTGTAAAAAAAATAATTTTTCAAAGGCAGTAAAAAAAGATCAGTGTAAATTTACATTCTTTAGTTTTATAACACAGATAAAATTCGATACTCATCTCAAAAAATATGTAGGCTAGAATATAAAAAAATACGCAGACAAAATAGTATGCAAAGTAGTAATTATTATTTGAAAAACATAAATCGATTATAGAAGACAATAAAGTTTAATGTGCAAAATATTGAACACCGTTTGGTACGATTTAGTATTTTACAGCGAAGTTTTCGGGCGTTTATCCAAATAAGCCTTGACGCCGGGATGAGCTCGGATTTTATCCACGAGTTTCTTAAGTTCCGGGTGATCCTTATTTAAATCGTGACCGAGAACATTAGAAAGATAGTCGGTGTAGCCTGCATAAAGTAAATCCGCCCACGACATCTGTAGAATAAATGAACAAATAAATAAAATAAACAGAGCCCACAGCTAAATACTTAAAATACATAAATTAGAATAAATAGTTGTTTTATCTATCTTAATTAAAATAAGACTAAAAAAATCATACCTTCTTATTGACAAAGAATCCTCCGTTCTTCTTCACCTGCTCTTCAAACTTAGCCATCAGCATTTCCTTTTTTTTGAAAGCAGGTTCCTTGAGTTTTGCCTTGAAGTCTGGATTTTCTTCCCAATGGTAAGTCGACAGAGCTGACAAAAAAAATGATTTATAAGGCTATAAGCCGGTGTAAAAGGGTAGTAAGTATATAATATACAAAAAATTTATACATAATAATAATATTAAAATAAAATATAATATATACTGTCGTCTAGGGAAAGTCGATTTATAATACATAATACATATAAAATAAAATAAAATAAAATTGCATCTTACGGATTCTCAGATCATCGATAGCATCTGCAGTGGCGTCAATTTCCCATGCTTCTTCATCAGATGAACCATAGAGGCCAAATTTCTTCGCCAAGCAACGCATTACCGCTTTTGATTGATTATACTTTTTCCCATCGATCTCAAGGACTGGCATCTGACCCAAGGGCATTTCTACAATATTATTACACTTTGTTAGAAATAAATTTAATAAATACCCTCCAATCATTCAAAAATTTTTTAACTTTTACAAACTTTGGAATAATAAAGTAAATAAAAATATAATTTAATAAAAATACTTACGATCTTTGTACTTGGGCCACTCATCAAATTCTATCCGTTTGTCCTCAAATGGAATGTTGTTGTAGCTTAACATCAAACGGATAGGCTCACCCAAACCGGTAAGGTTGAAATACCAGAGCTTGTAAGTCGGCATTTTCAATCACAATTCAATTATTCAATCTACAAAAATAAATATTTACACAGGATTAATAAATATGAGGTACCAATATTTTTTAATAAAAATTTTATTATATAACGCAATAAATTTAGTCGTGTAAATCGCAAAGCCGTGATACGTACATGGAACGAAGGATATGATTAAATATCCGGGTTTCAGCGGAGACAGTAATATCAGGTCTTGATGTGAGAACACTTGGATTCCAACTGACTCGCGTATATTTCGCAGTCTGAGTATAGAACCCGGCTTTAGAGTGTTATTGAATACAAGCTAAAACACTAGTTACATCACCATCGGCATATCGTCCTTATTTTTACTATTATTATTATTACTATCATGTTATCTTCTCTAATAATCCCCTCTATACTTAAAAACAGGGTATAATTGTTTCGCACAACGCTGACTCATTGTCTTTTTTCATTTTGCATGTTATAAGCCTTGTTCGTGTCTATTATGTATACTCTGTGCTATATTCTGCATTCACTAATCCCATAGCAATCTACGGCTGTATGATGATCATAATAATAATAGCAATAATCTTAATACTCAGAGACAACGCTTATTGTTCGCTGTCGGTTGGATAAAAATTGATGCTTATTATATTTTTTTAAATCAATATTCAGTCATTTTTTATTGAAAAAATTTCATTTGTGTTCCCGATATTGATATGAGCTACGGGATGAATCATGAAAATTTTCTCAACCAATGCCATTAATTAAAAAGTAAATGCTAATTACAGAGTTAAGAAAAAATTTAAACTTGTAACAATTACACGGCCTTTGTAAGTGTAATTATGGAAAAACAAAGTACATTTATTTTATTACGTTCCTTTTCAATAATCACGTGAGGATGTTGTAATTGTACGTACATTCAATATATATGTGTATATATTGAATAGAATAATATACTTCTATTCATTTTGCGCAGAGATGAATATATATTCTTCGCACGGATGTTGAAGGTCTGAGATAATTGATTAACATTTTATAGCGCGTCATTTCATTAATAATAAAGTTTAAAAACAACATCTTATTGATATAAAATCTTTATTTATAGTTAATTAATGAGGTTTATAAGTGTATTTGTGTGTGAGTGTAATAATTATTTGTACTCTTACAAATTGCAAATTACAGTATATTAATATTAATTTTAATATCTTAAGTATAATGAATGTAAAAAGGAAATGCAAATATGGTCTTCCGACTTATATAATTATATTGTACAGAATTCATTGCTCAGTTTGGGGACGTCTGCCAATCCAGGATTTAATGTTTGGAATATCGAGAATCTTATGCTTGAGAGCTGTCAGATTTTCATACTTTTCTGTAATATTAAACTTTGCCATAAAGTTTAAATAATCCAACAAAGCTACGAATACCAAATCAGCCCAAGTCAATTTTCCGTCTATCATAAATCCGCCATTATTTTTTACTTGAGCGTCCAATCGTGACAAGTAGAACGGAAGAATTTCAGTAACTAATGGCTCATATCTGGCTTCTTTAGCTTCAAGATGAGGTTCATAGTGATATGCAGCTATCTCTGCAATCAAATAATTTTTAATAATTATATTTGTAACAGTTCTAGATAGATAAGAATCATTTTAAGTTGGAATTGATGATATCTATATTTACGGCCATGCATTGTTGTTCAAACATTTCTATGCTGGTGTTGATAGTAAAAAGTAAATGACTAACAGACTTACTTGCACGAATATCGTGTATGGTTTCAACAGTAGCATCTATTTTCAGATTCTGCCAATCATCTTCACCCGCAAGGTCATATTGTTTCGCTAAATAACGGCAAATTGCTACTGATTGATTTATTTTTTTTCCATCTATCTCGAGTACCGGTACTTGGCCATACGGCATGGCTATTTTAAAAATGAGTAAATTTTCATTAATTACATTTTTTTTTACAATTAATTATTCTATAATTATTTTTATTCTATTTATAGATAAATACTCACTGGGTTTAATGTTCAGCCAATTGTCTCGTTCAAAGCGGTGGTCTTCGAACTCCACACCCGCATAGCTAAAGATAAAACGAATGGGCTCGGCCAATGCTTTTGATGGAAAATATGTTAGCTTAAACTTCGGTTGTGGTTTTACTGCAACTATCGAAATAAAAATTTACTAAATTAATTCAATTATCTTAAGCGAACTTAAAATTATCTTAAGAAAAACAAAAAAAACACACTATTTGCAATTGATAAGGTAAATGCAATCGAACTATAAAGACTTTTTTTTTCTATTCTGATATGTTTAAAAACGTTATCGTAATCAATTATATTATTGTTTGTTTTTTTTTTTTATTTTTTTTACTTACCACTATTATAGATTGTTGCAAGGAAGAAAAAATTTTCATTTCTTAGAGCAGTTTCACAAAAAATAGTTAGTAGAGTACACAAGGATATATTTCAAGTCATTCCTATTTTAATTAAATTGTATTCTGGTGGAATCAAGGAGGAAACAAAAAATAAAATACCATTAGATAAAAACAATAATGATGAATTTAAATTAAATTTGAAAATGCAAAAAAATACGGGAAATATTTAATTAAAATGTAAAAGTTTATGATAAAAAATATTGTTTTATCATTGAATTTATAGATGTATGAATTTATCAAAAACTATGGGGAATACAACGAAAAAGTAAGGGTCAACGACCTACCAGCAGTGTACGCTATTTGTTGATAGCGCGTAGCAACAGCATTGAAAACTTTTCGCAACATTATTCTTATAAAGTATTAGTAATTATTATCTATTACTCAAATAATTAATTAATTAATTAATCTTGAAGCTAATCCGTAGTCAGTAAGTTTCAACTGATAACTGACGAGAGTACAGATCGATCGGTACTCACTGGATTGAACCTCGCAAAATAACTATCAGCAAAATCTCCTTTAAAGGCCGGCTGCAATTGCCATAAAAAAACAACGTAAATTTAAGTATTTGAGCTATACTTAGAGTACAAATAACTCTAGTTGAATAAATAAACGTCAGATGACTCGAATAGTGCCAGAAAAATTAACGCCCATTACTAATTACATATGTGAACTAATTACATATTTAAGGAGGTATGGTGAAAAATCACTTTTCTTACAATATTCCTCAATTTTTGAATACGCGTACTTCTAAGTGTCCTCTATATGAATACATTTTTTTTAATAGTCCTTGCGGTGTTAATTTTCGAAATATTAGCAATTAAAAATCGTACATTTAACATGTATTCCCTATCCTGACCGTAGTTAGAGCGAACATTTTATTGAATAACAACCATACTTTTCTTAGGATTTTTTTTAAAAACTGAGAATATTTAATTGAAGTTATAACAAGTATTTTTTTTGAAAAAAAAAAAAAACATAAACGAGCGGTATTAATTTTTTTATAAACAATGTTCAAAGTTTGTTACTTTAATGATTTTCAAGCGTTCTCTTATAACTTAATAAGTGAGAGATAGTGACTTGGCAACGTTGCACTGCGCGGGAAGTTCAAAATACAGTAGAAGCCCAACAGATTCAAATAACTATAAAAATTTATTGGATATAGGTTAAGCACAAATTTACTGTATAGGAAAAATAAATATGTAAAATAATAAATAGTATAAATCAAGAATATAGCTACAATATAAATATAATAATTTTTCAAATTATTTTTTTTTGGTTTCTTAACTGAGTTTTTTAGTAATTTTTTTAAAAAGTCTAAGACGTTCTTTATAATATCTTTCTTTTTTGTTATTTACTTTTTCAGTAAACAATTGCACGATAGCTTCATCACTTCCTTGTTTAAATATTTGTTTCAAAGAATCAACTGAAATATCATTCATAGCTAATTTTTTACACATATTCAACGAAATAATATCTTTCAAGTCTGTTAATACTTTTAAATTATGTTTTGTTTTATTTGCATCAGATAGTTCTTGCAAATAAACGTCACATTTTTTATAACAAGTGAATAAATTATTTTTTAAATTTAATATTTCGACTAAATTTTGTAAAGTTAGAACGTCATAAGCTGTATCATGAAATGATTGTTGTTCATCATCTGAATATTTTAAAAAATCTTGACTGAGACTCTCTAATTTAAATTTACCAGGACCTTTTCTATCACTCAAGACCGATCGAAATATTGCTAAAGTAAAATCTGCCATTCTTTAGCCGCGAAGTCATTATTTATTATTTGCAGTCTCCAACTATACGTAACCTCAAAATTATTTCAAAACATCCACAGATTCGGTAGAATCTGGCGCTAAGTTCCGTTCAAGTCCGTTGTAAACGGAGCGCCAAACTACCGATCCACAGATTCGGTAGAATCTGGCGCCAAGTTCCGTTCAAATCCGTTGTAAACGGAGCGCCAGACTACCGAGTGTGTTTACTGTAAGCAGAACGGTATTTCGAGGTTGCAAAATTTTATTTAATTCTACGGTACTTCTTGTTCCTAAATTTTATATTATAACAGTAATTCATACTTTATTTTACTGATATCAATTAATTATATTCAATTATAACAATTAATCTACTTGAAATTATTAAATTTTATCAGCACAAACTATAGCAAGCTCAAAAATTTCGATCCTGACTTTTTTTCGATGTAAAAAGTGACATGCCACAGACTAAGTAATTCGACAATGCATGGTAATCCTCCAATAGATGGGAAACTACAGTTAAAAAAATAAATTTCACAGCTTGCATCTACACCCGCCAGGGTGCGCTGCAATTATTTTTACATAAACTGTAGCTTCAAGGGGATAGTTTGCTATAAAAATGCAGCCAACTTGAGATTTAAGTTGGTACCAATTGCAAATTTTTATTATAATTACAAAAAATACTGAAATCCGAACAAAAACAGTTTCACTGTAAAAAAATCGCGCCAAGTCCACGTTCATAAGACTATTAAGAAAAAAAAAATTTCTTTTTTTCTTTACAAAAAGATATAAAATAGAAAAATTAAAAAATCCAAGTAACCGATATGATTGTATATGATTTTCGGAAATTAAAAAAAATTTTGTTGTAAATTTAAAAATTAAGAAAAAAATTTTGGAACATACTTGGTGTGCGTCATTGTGTATTTCAATTTTTTTAAAGTCCTAGTAAATAGATTTTACGAATTTCATGAAAAGTAAAATATTTTGCAACCACGCACACTAAATACGTTCCAAAATCTTTTTCTTAATTTTTAAATTTACAACAAAATTTTTTTTAATTTCCGAAAATCATATACAATCATATCGGTTACTTGGATTTTTTAATTTTTCTATTTTATATCTTTTTGTAAAGAAAAAAAAAATTTTTTTTTTTCTTAAGTCTTATGAACGTGGACTTGGCGCGATTTTTTTACAGTGAAACTGTTTTTGTTCGGATTAAATTTTTCTACAAAACATGTCGTAAGGGGCAAACAATTCTGAGCGAGAATGCAACGTAGCCAAGTCAAAAAAAGACGCAGTAGGATTATTTTTCTACTTCTGCGCATGTGAGAGGAGGCGCAAAAGTGTACTGCATCTCAACTACTTCATATTGTAGTTATAATGCTTTACATTGGGGCATATGGGGGGGAAATTTTTCTGAAAGTTGAGAACCGTTGTAGGGTAATACCTCCTTAATGCTGTAAAAGTTTAATAACTACGACATGTGTGTTAGATTTATGATTCACAATTATGTTTTAACTCAAATGCCATACATATGACTTGCACAATTAAATCAGAATTATATAAATATTTGTAGACTGTTTAATTATCGATTAAAAATTTTTATAGTTTTTGAGATAACTGTTACTTTATTTTTTTAAACTTCTGATAGAAAATTTATCTTGGCAATATAAAATGTTTTGTTATCGCTAGAGTAATTTGTAAATAGTAAATTAGAACTGAAATTTGTATAATCATGTTTTATAACAATGGCTGTTATTTAAAAAGCAGTAATCATTTTACATAGTAACTCATTGTCTATTTTTTTAAACTGTTATTCTATATTATACTCCCACAACAATCATCATTTGATGTTATGACACTGCCAAACAAAAAACACATTGTTCGCTGTCGATTTAATGGAGATTAATACTCTAAACTATATCCATTTGTATAATAAGACCGAGTTATCAAGTAGTTTTTATTTGTATTGATTTTTTTATCTCAAATAAAAAATATAAGTATAATATTATACTATAAGTCGTTCTATTTAATGTCGTAATTTATTGAGTGTTATTTTTAAACGACGAATATTTTATTACTTATGATATGCTTCTTTGACTTTGAAGGATCTCGCGATGAAATATAATGTAATAAATATGATTGAATCAATATAAAAACTTCATAATACCCTACACGGAAGCTAATACAGTAAGCTTCTTATTTATTTATTAAAAATATCTATTACGTCATTAAATAATAAAGATTATATAAAAAAAAAAAAACACTTGTTAAAAGTTATTTGAATACTTACTTAAAAATATTTAAGTAAATATACTAATTCAGCGGAAAATATAGAAATAAAAAAAAAATAATCAGCTAGCAAAAAAATTTAATAAACTGCTTGAAATTTTAAAGGAAAATTTTTTTTTCAGGTTTTAATTTCTTCTTTAAGTAGAAGCGCTTTAAGTACTTAGCGCTTTTGTTCTAGCTAAGTATCTTAATCCCAAGGACAAGTGATTATCATTAACAAAATTGGTAGATTTCTTGATAAATATTAATTGTCTAAATCTATATTTGTAATCTGATCTTTATTATTTCGATAAGCGAAATGTTTCTGAGAAATTATAAATTCCAATGAATACGTGACCTCAAAAGAAATAATTTGAGAAAATAATGTATAATTGAATAATAGACAAATATGAATCATTCAATTGCTTGTTTCGAGTAAGTAGTTATTATCTCCTGTTTTTTTTTTTTTCTTTATCAAAGATCTCGTGAGCTATTCATTATAAATCCATTATAATACATCTACTAATTTAAAATCAGCTTCAGGATTATAGAAGAAAATAAAATGCTTAATGGTACAAAATATTTATTAAAATATTCTCTAAATAATTCAACATTGGCCAATACAAATATTATTTCTGTATTAATGTCTTTCAGAATATAATTTTAATATTTAAAAAAAGTGGAAAATTAATAATGAAAAAGTACAAATGGAAAAATGCTGAGCCTCGTGTAGCAAATATTATTCAATATAAAAAAAAAAAATCTTTCTTTTGATAAATGCTTAACACTCAGTCTGAGGGCGTTTTTCAACCCAAGCCTTGATCTTCGGCAGAACAAGAACTTTTTCTTTGAGAGCCTTCAAATTCTCATGCTTTTCAGTAATGTCAAATTTAGTCATAAAGTTCAAGTAATCCAACAAAGCGACGAATACCATGTCAGCCCATGTTAATTTACCACCAACGAAGTATCCTCCGTTTTTCTTGACTTGTTCGTCCAAGCGATCTAAGGCAAATGGAAGTTGTTCCTTCATCAATGGTTCACGTTTCGCTTCTTTTGCTTCTGGGTGTGACTCGTAATGATAAGCACCAATTTCTATGATTAAAAATTGAGCATTAGTTGGATTCCTTTGATATAAATATATATAAAATACTATTCATGGTTTTAGTGTTTTAGAGAAGCTTACTTGCACGAAGGTCATGGATGTTATCAACAGCAACATCTATTTCAAGGTTCTCCCAGTCATCTTTACCAGCAAGACCGTATTGCTTAGCTAAGTAACGACAAATCGCTGTGGATTGATTCACCTTTTTGCCATCGATTTCGAGCACTGGTACTTGACCAAATGGCATAGCTAGAAGGAAAATTTTTCGCTGTAGTAATTTTCTAAAATATTAATAAATATTTATAGTAAAAATATTATCAATTAATAAATATCAACTCACTTGGCTTGATTTTGGGCCAATCATTTCTGTCGAAACGATCATCTTCAAACTCCACACCCCCGTAGCTCAAAATAAAGCGGATGGGCTCGGCCAATGCCTTTAGTGGGAAGTAAGTCAACTTGTAGCTCGACATTATTGCTGTAATTATAACAGAAAGTTATCAAGATTAAATTATTATATGATTAAAAATTAAAAAATAATACTATTAGTGATACAATGATATCATCAGTTCTTAATGATTGTTTTAGATAAGAATGTAATGATAAGACTTTTTAAGAATGTTCGAAATATGGTACGCTAATTGAAGCAATATTTTATAACTCAAAAATCGAAGATAAGTTTTTTTTCAACAAAATAAAATAAATAATTTAAACTAATTTAATTTACATAGAAAGTTAATTAATGAAAAATTTTAATAGAAAACTGTAAAATTTTTGTGATTATCAGATAATAAAACCTAACAGAAGTACAATAATAATCATAAGCCGTTATTGATACGAAAAAAAAAAAATAAATAAGTCTAAGATTCAAGACAGGTCAATTAGTTATTAAAACAAACAGAATTAAATGAAATGAAAATATTGAAACCATAAATCAAAAAAAAATTACAGAAACGATCAAATGAGATCAATGATCTAGATGCATCAAATATACCGGCATTACACTAAAGTGGCGTCCAAAACTGAAAGTCAGAATCTAAACATTTATTCAATGAAAATAATAAAATAATTAATAATCAAGTATCGATTTTTTTTTAATACTAATTAAAATCAATGAGTACTTACAGAAATATTCAATAACTACCAATAATTAGCAAAACAAGTGTCGCTTAGCAAATGTATATTACGACGGCAATCAATGACAGAATAAACTGAAGCTGAAAAAAAGTGCCGGCTAGTTTTAACTATACTATTTCAACGATCTATCGTCAAGTGACTCAAGTAGTACAGTAGACACCCATAGAGGCGCACAAAAGTATCCCCTCTCGCTGTTCAACATGTACGTTCGGTGGTACATGTATTGGTGCTGGTTTTTTGTCTCTACAGCACCATTCAAGAGTCACTACCACATGCATATTTGAAATCCAGTTAACTTGTAAAGTTCAGAATGCAAATACACCAGCGAGAAGCCGCTGGTTGTACTGAGCCTCACTGACGTCACCACATTGTAAAATGTTGAATACTGCTCAGAGATTCTCAGCAAGTCCCACAATCATATCCATGCCTGTAACTCATTCTGAACGCTATTCCTGAAAGCTTCACTCAAGGCTGTGCTACAGTAAGCTCTGAAAACCAATCATAAATTCAAAGAATGAATATGCATATGATTTTAATTAATTTTTTTTAAGCTATCGAGTCAATGGATTATTTTATACGATCACCAATTAGTTGGTAATTAGCGCTCAATTGTTGTTGAGTTAAATGATAATTAACATGCAAAAACTTTTTGCATGAAATCTTCAGGTCCAAAAACCCCGACTAAAGCTAGTTATTTTTGCAGAAGTACATTTATAAATATATATGTAATTTCCAAATAATTAACAATTATAAAAGACAGAAAGTCGCGCCTGCGTACTTCTGCAATGTATATATAAAAGTAAGATAGCAGATAGCGCCACCACGTTTTGCTTGGATACTACACATTATTTCTTAAAAAAATGTCTCCTTACTGATCTAATAAAGTATTTTTATGTTTATTTACTTAATTTGCCAAAAAAAAAAAAATTATCCCACTTATATGCTGAATTTTTGCATGTAAACATTTTCCTAAAGCCAATGATACCCGAAATTATGAGTCAAAAAATCGTATAGTATCCAAAGTTGAATATATCGATCTTTCATTAGGATGAAAAAACGACAAAAAAATTATTTTTAACAATAATAAAGTTAATAAACTAAACGACTTTACGTTACTTGTTACTTCAGCACTATCGATTATTAGATAGTTTGCTCAAAATTGTGGACTGCAAACTATCAATACGGCAAAAAATAATGACATACTTTTAGAATATCGGTATGCAAATACCGCTCTAATGTGGAATTTTCATATAAATTAAAAAATGTCAAAAAGATAAAATAATTTCCAAAAAATGTATTGCGCATGCGCGAAAATTGTAGGTGGCCAAAAATTGAACTTGAACTTTTGGAAAATATTAAAAATATAGAAAAAAGAAGTCAAAATTTAATAAAAACTATTTAAAATTACGTATATATATATATATATATTCTTATGTAATATTCATAAAAATAATTAAAATTGTTATAATAATAATAAGTAGTTAGCAGAAATATTGAAATTTATTGTTAGGTAAACCACATTAAACGATTGCAACGTTGTATAGTCTGGCAACGTCGCATCAGCCTGTTCGGATTTTGCTGAGTTGCGTAGATGGTCGGATACAGCACATTGCGCGTCCAACTTGGCTGAAACTTCATTCACCGCGTGTGAAATTTTTTTATTTTAAAAATAGTTTTCAAATACTCGTATTGTTAATATTACGTCTACAGTATCCTGATTTAATGTAAGTATTATTTATTCTTGTATTTTACTAATATTGTACTAATAATGATTATTTCGTAAGATCTCATTGGACGGCGTATGTTATAAGACTTATCGGGTAGAGGTGGAATGCGCATACCCTTGAACTGTACATTTTTCATAATTATCACCTATTTTTAACAACATTTACTAAATTGTTATCATTTATTTTATCAAAAATTAACATTATCGAAACAAGGGTAATATTATTTTAGCTCTTTATTTGATATCGCATGATATTACGAATTTTTGAGTTTTTTAGGTTAGGATTGAACCTCAACTTAATATCAATATATTATTGACTTAGGTTGTAAATTTAAAAATCTCATTTATGCTAAAGCATATTCATAAACAATTAATTGTTTATTAGTATGCTCTAGAATGAATTTGAACTTTTTGACCCTCGAATATCTATTAATATCAAAAATAACATGAGTAAAAGCATTTTTAGTTATTTACACGATATAAATTTGGAATCAGTTCAAAAAATTTATGCAAACCCATAAGAAATAGATAATGCAAAATTGAAAATTTTTACCGTTCGTGATACGTATATATCGTACTATATATAGGTATATAATATTACAACAAAATATATGCATAAACTTATTGGCAGTGAAAGCCCAAAAGAAGTTTTCTTCTAATAAAAAATGTCGAGTTTAACTATCGTAACGTTAGAAACTTGATTCAATTTGAAGATCAACCACATCATTGAGGACAAAGTTTTATTATTAAATGAAATGTGCGTACATATGATATGTTATAACGAACTTCAATTATATTCAGCAGCGTTGTAATTAACTGAAAATAGAAGGACAGTAGAGTAAATAACATGGTTAAAATAGATATTCGTTTAT
This sequence comes from Cotesia glomerata, assembly GCF_020080835.1. Classification (NCBI taxonomy): domain Eukaryota; kingdom Metazoa; phylum Arthropoda; class Insecta; order Hymenoptera; family Braconidae; genus Cotesia; species Cotesia glomerata. The sequence continues at coordinate 31,818,554 of NC_058158.1, read as the reverse complement.
TTTTGGAAACCCATCGATTGATTATTTGAGCCTATTCAATTATTTAATACATGTTTTTAGAAAAGCTTATCGATTTCTCACAAGCTGTATAGTCGTGTGTACAAATACTGCTAGTGGGGCCTTCTACAGTAGTTTTTCATTACCACGTGACCATTATCAAATGGCGCAAATCCATATAAATATGAACGCTGACAATATAATTGAAAATTTTGCAATAATCATTCTTGTCTAAAGTAATAATCTATTACTTGTCCAATGTGAGACAATTTCGAAAATATTATCAATAACTTGACAAAAAGTTAAATATCAATGTACACATTGTATCACATTATGCAAAGCGTAATTTTGTGAACGCGCAGAATCGATTAGTTTACGAATTGTACGTCACACTGTTCATGAATATAAGTGCAAAAAATTCACCATTGAAGTATTTATGGAAGGGTGTTCTGTACACCATGGTAAAAATAATTTTTTATTCGTATGATAATCATCTATTTTATGCATATGGAATAGTAAAACTTACTACTCACGCATACACGCGTGCATACATTCATACATGCAAACATACATAGATACTATGTAATAATATACAGTTACAATAAAAAATTATTACGCAAACATTCATGAACAACGTATCAATAAATCAATGGAAACATATATGCGGGCGCCATCTATAGTTCATGTACGCCTACTAAAATCACAATTCATTCTGATTCGAACAGAATTTTTTGGCAACGATCGCCCATTGCTAATAAAATTGCTTTAATTATTTATTTCGTCGAAATAGAGTTAATTAATTTGAATATTTATTTATTTAATTATGAAGAATTGAAAGATAAATTACTCTCAAATTTTGAAAGTTTCTTTAAATTTTCATTTTGAGCGCCAATATTAAATACGAAACACAGCATACTCCGAAATACATTATGAGCAGCTGTAGTGCAGCTTTATATTAATATAAACTCGAGTTTCAGTGCCTTTCACGACTAAGAGAGGCGAACAAAATTTTTATAATTTTTATTTGACATCAGAAACTCGATTTTCAGCGCCTCTAATATTTGAACGAAAAATTTTTTATCCACATTTCTGACCCATGAAAGGTACTCAAATTTATCTTGATTTTTGGCGCCAAAAAATAATTAAAAATTTTTTTTCATCTCTCATAGCTGCTAAAGGTGTCGAAATTTGAGTTTGTAAATGGAAATACGCCTACAAAATTTTTAAAATCTTATTGAATAATTCAGTAATTTTTTATTTAATATTTGCCCTTAATTGCTCATGACTTAATTCCTAGTTTTGAAATTGAAAATGACCTAACTACTCATGTGCTAATACGTATTGATTTCGTGAATAATAGAAAAAAAAAATTAAGTCATTAGGAAATGACGTATGTAATTAAATAATAACTACAAAGTTAATAGTTGATTAGTCAAAAATAAATGTGTATATATGTGCATTAGCAGTGGATCGAAATGGATCCTTTTAGAGAGTATAATAACCGCCATGTTTTTTGACTTCGTGTTTACTCGGTAGAGTTCGGTTTATGTGGTACCCCGGGGCCTAGGTTCAGTGTTCTACGTTAAACGTGCAATGCCGTCGATAAATTCGCTTTGCTAGCATTGCTACACGTTGTTTATTTTTAGTAGTATATCGGTGGTTAATTGTAAATAGCTGTAAATACACATGGATGACTTAAAGGTAAAGAATTTAATTATCTCAATAATCTTTCTTTTTTTATTTACTCTGATCTTTAAATAATGGCGTGTATATATATTTATATATATTAGTACAGTAGTTCTGAAGTGCAAGGTAGGGTTGTTTGTAGTAGTGAGTACTTGTGCTCCCCACACAGAGAAAGACGCCACGAACACACGCTCAACTTTGCCAGACTTTTACTTTCAGCTGTTCCTAAACCAGGGCCGGCACATGTTCAATCAATTAAAAATTTCCATTCAAGTTCAAAATTTTTGATTTTTTCAAAAATTATTTCTCAAAATTTTAAGTTGATTATTTTTGCGATTAAATTAATGTATCAATTTCTGAGATCAAAAAATTTTTTTTAACTCTATGTTTGAGTCCAAACTGACGAGTGATATTAACCTAAAAATTTAAAGTTCATTGCCACTGAAAATTTGTGGCAAAATTTCGTTTTCGTTTCTATTTTTAGTGAAAAAGACATTGATCAGTTTTATAAAATTAATTGCTTGAATAATTTTGCTAAGTTTTAAAAATATATTTTGCGTTTTATTGTTAGTATTTAATTATTTGGTTAAATAAATGAATAATTATTTGATTAAAAATTCGGAAAATTTTAAAGAAATAAATGAGGTTAGAAATCTCGAAGTTAAATTTGAATCGGCTTCGATATACAGTTTCGACCATACGATCGATTATAATATGTTCAGCGTGTTTCTACCCTACTCTTGGCGAATATTCTTAACATGCGCACATCGCCTCGCGCATTAGCGATTTTTATTTACATATACTTACAATTAATTGAGTTTTATAACAATTGTCATAAAAAACTAAATAACCTTACTTTTTGAATAACAACATAAAGTACAATTTTGGTATTTCTTTTCTGTCGTAGAATTTGAAGATCTTCTGTGAAAAAAGAAACAGAGTCATCTACAATGTTAAATATTTAGTTTCAACTTTATTTATAAACAATTAAAGATTAAATAATAATCACTGTCCTCTACGAGGTAACTCATTAGTTCATCTTGATCATTACTATTGATAACTATTTTAATATCTCAAAAATTAAAAAAAAATTTACTATTCTAGAGTCTTTTGAACCAATAACGAGCATCTAGTGTTTCTGATATTATTTTTTATACAAACCTCGAGTAATAAACCGGTATAGTTGTAAACAATTGAATTAATAGTAAATGATGGAACCAATAAAAACGGCTACAATGCATGTGAACGAATCTAAAGCCCTTTGTTCGCCTCTATCGTGCTCTGGACGTGGAAACGACGAGATAAGTAAAAAATTAGAGGAAGAACTGTTGTATGATGCTGGTGAAGATGGAGATGAGGATGATGCACTTTCCGATGATAGTTTGCGTTTGAGGCTGTCTGATGATGAAGCCGACGCTGACGATAGTGAAAGAACATCTAGTACTTCTAGTAATCAGCTCAAATATTTAAAGACTGAATCAACGGGTGAGTCATTAACCCTAAAATTCATATTCATATTTAACCTTTAGTAGATTTTTATTAATCATCCACTAACGAATTTTTACTTTTTTCTGTCATTAATAACCTATTTGTAATTAACACTTTATAGAACGACCAATATTTTATGTAACTAACCAATTACTGACAAATCCTTGTAGATGTGAATGTAAACAGTTTTTATAATGACATCTATGATCCTAGTCTTGATCAGAAGTTGGGAAGACCTAATTATGTGTTATAACTTATGAATGTACAAATTCAAAATCTTTTAAATCATATTAGTGAGTAATCTTGGTTAAATTAATACTTATTATTGTTAAGACTTAAGTCTCAAGAATAGTATAGTTGAATTTTGGTCAAGATTAATCAATAGTATGTAAGGATTGGTGATAATGCGGTAAATGATTTTATTGTATAAATTATATAGTTTGGTCATTTTATTTTTTCTTTTCAATTGTTTAAAATATTATATTTGTTTGTGAGCGTCACGTAGCGTCCATGAAAATAATAGAACTTTGTACTTTTACAAGCATTAAAAAATTTAAGTGGTTAATAAAATCATCATTGATTAATCAATTGTTTATGATTAATCGTTAGAGAATAAATATAATATTATAAACAGAAATTATATAAATAATTCAGTAAAAAGCGTTCAGGCCAAAAAAAATTTGAGGTTATACCTTGTTGGTTACAGACTCAGGATCAGATGTTGATGCTCCGGATAGTGATATCTTAATACATCACCAATTTATCCGAGAAATTTATTATAATAATTATTTTCATTACTATTATAATAAAGCTTACATAGTAGTTGATGATTTTGCAGATGATTATGACTTAACGGAGCATAAAATGAGTGATGACAGTAAAGTGCAAGCCATGTTTAACATATACATGGATCAAACACCCACCGCTTTCAAAAATTCATTCCCAAATAACAATAAATTAAACCCATATTACAATAATAAAATTAACTATAGTGATAATTTTGGTAGTTCATTATTACACTCTGATTCCTGTGCTCATAAAAAATATTATTATAATAATAGTTCCTATTATGGAAGACGTAGAAAAATTGAGTGTGGACGTTATTATTCGTCGTTTAAATCAGCATCGCCGTTTTCGATTTATGATAAGAAATATAATTTTAAACTAGGGTTTAATTCCCAAAAAAATGTTTCAGTTACTGCAAATTCTTCAAGTGTTGATGGTCGTTTGAATGGAATGAATGACACTCATAACAATTTGGATAACCAAGAAGAAAAATTTCAACCGTTAAGTGATAGTCGCACTTGTATCAACAAAACGGAAAAGCCAGATGTTAAACAAGAGGGAGCTGTTGTAGAAGAAACTAAAGTCAATGACCAAGCAGAAAACGAGGTGGAAAATAACTCTGACCTTAAAATTGAAGAAGATCAATCCTGTTTGGAAAAAGTAAAAGACAGTAAATTGGATGATTCATTATCTGTTAATGGTGAAAGTGAAGTGAATAAAAATAAAACGACTAATGAAAATCATGAAAAAGATTTAATTGTGAGTGTTGATGAGCAGAATAGTGAAATAAATGACGATAGTATTACGTCAACATCAGCATTGTCATCTACATTAACATCGAAAATTTCATCGTCAGCTAAGGATTCAAGTGCCGTTGAAGACAGTAATAGTCCTGTTGACGATTGTGAAGACGATAATAATTGTGATTCATTAACTTGCGAAGAAGTACTTTTAGAAATTGAAGACGACAAACTCGACGAAGTCCACGTGATTGAAGAGCTGGGAGACGAAGAAATTGAAGAGGAAGACGATATTATTCACATAGAATCAGCAAAAATGGAGACAGTTACAACAACTTCTAGCGATCGTCATTCAGAAAAGAGTAAGCCCTCTAAATCAGCTACCAATGGTGGCGATAATAGTCCTATAGAGGTTGATGAAGACATTGATAAAAGCAAAATCAATGAATCAAGTGAAACTAGCCAAATTGATTCGAATAAAGATAAAAGTGTTAAAGATAAGGTAAACAATATTATTGTTGTTAAATCACTTACTAAACTTACGTCTAATAGTGAACCGGATACTACTGAACCTGGAACTAAACGTCGTTTAATCAGTCCAGAAGATAGTCTTGAAAGTCCTAACAAAAAAATTTTCCGTGATAATAGCACAATATCTTCTAGTTCATCATCATCATCATCATCATCATCGACCGTCACGAAACAGTCTGAGAAAGATCAAACTGATACCGAGGATATTGATATTGATGAAAATAATGCAAGTGAAGACATTGTTGAGATTGACAATAATGCTGCAGAAGTTGATGATGCTAGTATAAATGATAGTTCTCAAAAAACCCCGAAGAATGGTGAAGTACTAAGCAATGTCGATGAAAGTGCAGACTGTACTACACAAGATGTTACTAATGGCTTAGAAACACAAAATAACGATAGTTTGGTAACAGAAATGGATGCCAATGAACTATCTAGTACCGAACCTCAAACTGATGCCCATCCGAGAAGAAAACTCAGAAGGAAGAAAAGAAGAAGTCCTTCATCTGTTAAGATGACTGTTCACCAAGGACAAGGTAAAAAAAATTCTTAATATAAAATTTATTTTTATTTTTTTTATAATTATTATTATTTTATCATTATTATTATGCTACTTGAAGTATGAGTTAAAAAAATATCTTTCTTTTTACTAACAAAGTTATTGAAGAATTTTTCTATCACTTACCTTAATTACTTAATTTTTTCTCATATTTGTCAACACCTTCTTGTTTAAAGTTAGTTGTGAAGTATGCTGAAGATGGCTTAAAATTATACTAATTTATTTGATGTTTTTTTGTTTTTTTTGTCATTTTTTTTTATGTATATGAAATTGAAAAAACAAATGAATTCGGTTGTTATAGTAAATAAAAAATGTATTTGATTATTGAAAGTAAGCTCAATACTAAAAATATAATATTAATTACAGAAAAAGAAAATGTTCGTCAAAAACGTGAAACAGCGCAAAAAGCCCAAGAAATAATTCGTAAATATAATGATGAAAGTGATTCAGAATCTAGTGAACAATCCTCGTTGATTCAATACAATAAACCTATTAGTCATAATAATAATAATAATAATAATAATAGTAATAGTAATAATAATACACGATCAACATCACCACCTGCATTGAAACGTAATCATTATCTTGATAAAGACGATTCGCTTAATATTGGTGCTGTATTAAAAAAACCAAAGAGAGAAGCAGAAGACGACGACAAAAGTGAACTCCGGCAAATTCTCACATCGGAAATCAAACCAAAACCTTTAGAACATGTTAGGACCTTTTTTTTGCGAGATTGTAAGCAAAAATTATCGAAATTCACACAGGAGGTAAGTTTTTTTTTTTAATAATATTGATGTACAATCTAGTTTAATATTACAAAAATAATTACTGAAGATTATTATTTATTTTGCCAGGAGCTGGAAGAGTTGTTGGTTCAAAAAATTGTGGAGACAATAACAATGCGTGATGAAATTGGAAAGCTGCGTGAACAAGCTAAAATATCAGAACGTAACCAAGAAGCAACGCGATCGAGATGCCAACAATTGGCTAAACATGTTAAGGATTTTGATATGGTAATAAAACGTTACGAAAGTGATCGTAAACTAAGTGAAAAAACTGATAAGCCCATAGTCCCTATTAAAATTAATAGATCCGTTGGATTACAAGTTAATTTTGTTACGGTAAGTTTGATTAACTGGATTATGATTCATAAATTAAACCATTGAATACGTAAATAACTTTATTTTATTTATAATAGGATCAAGGAGTGCAAAATTTGCGACAATTAGCACTTAGTAAACAGCAACCAACTCCGGTTATGAATGGAGTAACTACATATCCCGTCAAGCAAAATGATGAACCAGCTAATAATGTTTCTAATGCCGTCAGTCCAGCTCTAAGAACTATAAAAGGAATCAAAGTACGATCGCCGCGTAAAATTGAAACTCCGGGCAGTTCACCAGTAGTATCGACAGCATGCTTAATGCCGATTCAAAATGCGATTCCAAGTCAACAAGCTCAAGTAGTTATACCAGCATCAGCATTGCCACTGCAACAACAGCAACAGTTCCAAAAGCAGCAAAAACAGCAACAACAGCAACAGCAACAGCAACAGCAACAACAACAACAACAACAACAACAACAACAACAACAACAACAACAACAACAACAACAACAACAACAAAAACAAAAACAAAAACAGCAGCAGCAACAACAACAACAAACGACTATTCAACTATCGCAACCTGTAACAAATGTTACACCAGCTGCTTTGGTTGTTTCTAAACAAGTTGATTCTCGACTTCCATTAACTTCAAACGCACAACTTATTAATCATCAAATATTGTCTAATGTAAGTGTTTTTTGTAGTAATAATTCTGTAATTTAATAACGGTTTGTTCTAATTGAACATTTTTATTTACTCTAGCAAACTATTACGTTTAATGGAGTGGTTACATCCACACACAATGCAATCAACCGGTCGGCGAAGGTTCTAAATGTAAGGAGCACTAACACCAACAACGATAACACGTTGATCGATCTTACTGGAGAAGAAGAAAAGAATAAAAGTATGTTTATATTTTTTTTAATATTTTCAAATAGTACAAAAATGTTTAATGGTGTATTAATAAATAAATTTTTCACTGTCTAGAACCACCACCACTAGCAGCGATTGCACCCACACCTAAAGATCCTTCAGCGACAATAATCCAAAAAGGTCCGCCACGTTTCCAGAGGATAGTTCAATCAGCTCCAGCTATGACAATAGGGCAGCCTACTAATATTAAAGTCATTCAACCTTCCGAACGTCCTACACCAACTGCATTAGTTGTAAGTATTTTTTTTTTATTACTAGAGATTATTTTTGACCTCTAGGTATTTTCAGGCTTAACAAAGAATTATTTTATTTATTAATTCACTTTTTTCAGAACAATATGAACATGAACTCGTCTAAACAATTATTCGTCATGAAGGGCAACGGTACCGGACAACAATTATTGATAACTAATCACCATCAGATTCGGCCGGCGGTTACAACGAATGCCAGACAATCATTTCCTAATATTGCGTATTCGGGTTAGTATTTGATGCTTTATATTACTACTATTGGTTGGTATTATTAAGACTTGAATGACATTAACAGATTTTTTATTTATTCATTTTTAGCTGTATCAACATTAGGAAATGCTTCAACATTACGAGTTGTAACAACAGCTCCAAATAGTGTAGTATCAGCAGCTCTGAAAGCCAAGGTATAATAAATTATAATTTTAATTATTTATTTATTGCACAAAAACGCCGATCGGCAGTGTACATTAGTTTTAACAATCAATTATTTTAAGTGATATTTAAATATAAATATAAATAATGAGAATGAAGCCAAAAAAGAAAGTAAAAATAAAAATAAAAAACAAAGTAAGACAGAATGGAATATGTGATATTATGAATGTATTAGTTATTCAATATTATTTTTTTAATCTTGTTTTTTTAATTTTCAACGATTATTACTTCAATCGTGAAATGAATATCAATATAAATCAATAAAATTTTTAAAACTTTCAGCATCCAGCACCACTTCCAGCAACGCCGTCTTATACAATAGTTGCGGGATCGAAACTGCCACCACCTGCTCCGTCATTAAAAATATCCAAAGTTTCTACTGGTATGTAAATTATCGTTAATTAAAATAATCTACCTATCAATTATTAATGTTGTTCTTTGTACAACAAGTAATTAAAATTTTAATATTTGATAATTAACGTCAAACAATCATATCAAATTTCATTTTAGGAATTGTTTTATCTTGGAATATGACAATATCAGATAAATACGCAGAAATAGCAAGCTATCAGTTATTTGCGTATCAAGAAGTCGTAGGAACGGCACCTAGTACGTCTATGTGGAAAAGAGTCGGTGATGTTCGGGCATTAGCATTACCAATGGCTTGTACATTGACCCAGGTAATTTAATATGTATATTACTCGATCCATTATTTAATTAATTAAGTGATTAAGATTGTATTACTACTTATGATTATTTATTATTCACAGTTCTCCGAAGGTAATAATTACTATTTTGCTGTTCGAGCTGTTGATGTTTTATCTAGACTTGGGCAGTACAGTCAACCAGGAAGCATTTCTCTGTAATAAATAAGTGATAAATAATTAAATTAATATTAATTGTGTTGAAAAACTCATATATTACTAATAACATAATATTAATAGTATAATAATTATAATTTTAGTACTAGTTGTAGTAATGATGTTAAAGATGTTTTATATCTAATATTTGTTTTCAACACAATTAATTATATTAATATATTAGTTAAGTTCTCATAACAATAATGATAATGGTCCATCACATGTGGTTACAATTTTATTTACAAAAATACTAGGAACTGTGTTCTCGATATGTTTTTATACTCATACGATGTAAATATATGGCTGTAAGTCTCTTTTTTTTTTTAAATGGAAGTAATGGGTGAATGATAATTGCATTCTCTTTTAATTAGTGAAAAAAACTAAAATTTGTTACATTTGATGTTCCTCTAAAATGAAATTAAAAGTATCATATATTTCATTATTTTATGTTCAAAGTACGGTCGATTATATTTTGTTTGATTAAAAAAAAACAATGTATGTTGAATTTTAATTCTCTTTCTATAGATCATTATTAACTTTATTTAACTGGTTTTATTGTTTTTTTTTCATTTGTTTTTTTTTTAAATTTAATTGTTTGGTATAATCAATAGATACTGTTTATCGTATGTGAAAATTAAATGAACTTATTTTTCACGTGTTTAATTTATTATATTATTTTATTGTGTACTTTAAACAATTTGAAAAACAAGCTAGTAAATCTGAATTTTCTTAAATTAAAAATGATATTTTTTAAGGGACTGTGTAAAGTCAAAAATAATTAAGCGAGAAAAAAAAATAGAACAAATTAATAATTTTTCAATTATGAAATATGAGGATGAGAATGTACAATACTAGATAATAAACAATATTTATTTGATGAACAAATGAAAATAAATATTCATAACAATGGAACAATCATTTAAATATTTTATATCCTCCTAAATTATTAACATATAATTTATTTTTTTAAATTGAATGTCATCGTTAGTCTATTTTTAAAATTAAATGCTGCCACGGTAAATCGATTTTCGTGCACATAATAATTTCCTCCAGGTATAAATACAGAAAACTAGGTTTTCATTTAACATAAACTCTATGAATTTTAGATAGAAACTTGTGTTTTTATTTCCTGTGTTGGCAACATTTCAATGTTTGTAGCAAATACTAGAGATGGGCTTTTTAGTAAAATTATTGTCATAGGTTAGTCGTTACGCGTTGTATGTTAATTATTAATAAACTTTATATTTTTAAGAATTCAAATTTTATAACTTCAAATTAATTAATTGTTTTACTAACAATGGTTGTCTTGACGCAAAAATACAAGGTAAATGAAATTATCGAAGCATATAATTACATTAACAACATCTACATATACTTATGTTTATAGTTTATTAATTTTAGCATCCGGCACCACTTCCAGAAACGATTGTTTACCCTGATGATGAGACATTAAAATTACCACCACCTGTTCCATTTCTAAAAGTTTCTAAAGTTAGCCTTGGTATGATCATTTAAAAATTAATATAGCAATCAATCAATACTTCCAACTACTAATTACTCATAAAAAATCTTATTACTACTATTAGGAATCGTCGTTTCTTGGAACATGACTCTCGATAATCAATATGCAGATATTGAAAGTTATCAATTGTATACATACAGAGAAAATACAAAAGCACCTGCTTCATCAACGTGGAAAAAAGTTGGAGATATCTGTGCTTTAAAATTACCGATGGCTTGTACTTTAACTCAGGTAATAAATATTATTTATAGTTAATCAGACAAATTTCCAATAATGTATTTGCTTCCAGCTTTCAAAGGGTATTAAATATTATTTTGCCGTAAGAGCAGTTGATAAATATTCCAGAGTTGGACCATTCAGTCAGCCAGGTGTAATTTCTTTATAATTAATAATAATTATTAATAGATAAATATTCTACAGATCAATTATTTTCTCGTTAAAATAAGAATTTAATCTTTAATTCTTTATATTTATATCTCAACAATATGAGAAAAAATTTAATTGTAGTTTTTATATTTTGTTATAAGACTTAAGAGTTTAAGAATTTAGAAGAGTGTTAAATAAATAATCTATTTTAAAAATAATAAATTTTATTATAAACATTTATTTCAATCAATTTTGTATTAGAAAAAATCACTATCAAAAAGATGTCGCGATTGTTTTTCTGTAAGCAAAGAAATGAAATATCACTGAGAAGACATGTTACGAATTTTCAAGATTATATAATTTTTTTTAAAATTATTTTAATGAAATATTTATTAAAAATGAAGAAATTTTAATTTATTAATATGTAAAACAATATTCTTTAACAACTCGGTTGTTTTCCTAAAAAGTTACTGGAACAAAGTAAATAAAAAAAAAAGCGAATCTAGGGATTTATAGTCTTCTGATGTTCTCACAACTGAACAATTTTCAATGAACTTCAGAATAACCGTGTCATTTGATCGCTACTGTCGTTTTATTCGTTAAGAGTTAACGTTTTACCGTGGAAGGTGAAATCAAGAATTGCCGGATTGAGGGTGAGTCTTTAAACAAGCTACAAAGCAAAGATACTATATACGATACAACTTATAGAGACAATATATATATATCTATATATTATATTATATGTGTATACAAAAGTCATACAAGCAGCCATAGAATCCGCGAATATACCAATACCTTAATATCTATATATCTATATATAAATGTATACATAATACAACACATGCTGGAAAAATCTCCCACTCATTTGTATATTGTATATTTCCAAGTTGTTTCTCTCTCGTTTCTTATTCTTGGTAGTTTGTGTATCCTTAGCGTATTTAAAACGTGAATATAAAATGAGTCACACGGGGACGGGCGTTATGTTTAATCCAAACAAAAACAATGTACGTAAAGCTACCGCCATTATATATAATGTGTCAATCATTCGATATAATTTATATTAATATTATTAACAGCGATAAAACAATGGATCAAATTAAAGTAGTAAATAAACACTGAAGAAGAGATATTATCTAGACAAACAACAATTTATAATTATTATTTTTTTTAATCACAAGTGTTGAGTATTTATAAATAAATAGATAAATTTAATTAAGAAAATATTAATATTAATATCAAGAATAGTGATCTTATCAAGGCATCTGTAATTAACGCGCAAATCACCCAACAAAACAATAAAAATGTTAAATACTTTTACAAAATATAAAAATAAATTAAAACGTTAAATAACGAAATAATCAGTAATGATTGAAAGTATATTATTTTAAAAATAATAAAACTAAAAACGGTGAGTTTAGTGTATATACATTGGTGCCTCTCTAGCTTGACAGTGAAAGTAGTAGTGATTTTACCACAATATCTATATTTATATACTTGTATATATATATACATTTAGATCCAAGTATGAATCAGTAGAAGTATACATACATATGTATAACACATAACAGCAACCGCTGCAGTTATGAGTGCGCGGAGTCAACTATGTCAAGCACTTGGTGTAATGGAGAAAAACGAATTAGCGTATATTTTAACAGTGTTACCACTATTATTAATTAAAGCTATTAATTATTCAATTATAGAAATAACTGGAATAAAATGTATTGGTACAGTAGCAACAGAGGATCATCAATTAGCTGTGCACCGAATACTGTCACCAATAAATTTAACGTAATTTTTGTCACTCTGTATTCGTATAAAATTTTTCTAAGAAACATTATCAATAAAAAATTGATATTACTAAACAACTATTTTATAAATAATCGTATTTACAACGAATTTTGGAGTAATAATAATAGACGACTATAAAAATATTAGTGAGTGGATTATATATATATATATACATGGATTATTTTATTTAACAATTACGATTGTGATTATGATAGTGATAATTATGATTAACAAATCTTGATCTATCACGAATATATGGAAAGATCTGGGTGTTTTAATCACATCTTACAGCACCAGTAATACTGTTATCTCAATAACGTGAAATCGTGAGTGTCTCTTTTACTTAAAACATATATATATATATACATATATAAAAAAAATTTTTTTTATTCATTTCTTTATCATTACTACAGTTGGCTGCTGGTAGTATCGTTGATGCATCGAATTTTATTTTTACAGTGGATCAGTGTCATTGAAGATTGTGATAATACGTCCAGTATGTTTATTTTGTGGTTTTGATATACAAAGGAGTGTACAATGACTAATAACTGCAGTCAGTGATTTAAGAGTATATACAGGAGACATTTTAAACTACTATTATTACTATCTTGATTATCATAAATATTACTATTATTATTACTGCAATTACATAGAAGAAAAAAAACTATTAATAATAATAATAGTAATCGAGTGTAAGTTGTAAAGTGTTGAAACACAAAACTCTAATCAGGGGATGCCTAGCCTACAAACGCTCGTCGTACGACGAGCTCCTCTCATGGATATGGGTACTGCTACCAGTTCAGTAACTTCTGTGAATCCAGCGTCATCAAAAAATGGAACGATACACAAGAAACTAGATAATAATAAGACTTCTAATAAATTGAGCAATGTTGGACTTAAATTACCGTTGGTTAAACAAGAGCACACTGGTACTAGTACTGCTACTGGAAATAGTGGTAACAATTTTTTATTAACTGAGAGAACAATAATTGGGAAAGGTGGTCTAAGTAGCATAGGTTTAAGTAGTTCTGTAATAGCCACTGGTGGTTGTGATGATGGTAATGGTATCAATAGTAGTAATGGCGTTGATGTACCACTTCTTGGGCGACCAGAGAGCAGTACCAGTCTTGAAGCACGTGCTTCAATGGGTCATGGAGCTGATGTAGCTGTTGGTGGTATCCAGGGTGGTAGTTGGGCAAACTTATCACCAGGGAGTAATTTACGTAAATGTGAAACTGCTGTCGGTCTTAGTACACTACACCTGGAGAATAGACCCATCAATAAGAGCCGAGTATGCTCCAGATGCTCTAGTTTACTGTCCCTAGCGTCTAGTTCGAGGTACAGTCTTGCTGCTGGTAATTTTGTTCCGTCTACAACTACCAATCAACTTAATCAGCAGCAGCAACAGCAGCAGACTCAACAACAGCAATCGCAACAACAACAACAACAACAACAACAACAACAACAACAACAACAACAGCAGCAACAGCAACAACAACAAACTTCAAGTCAATTTCTTTGCAAGCTCTGCCTTGTTGATGTTACAGTCTCCAAGATATTTAGGATCGAAGGCTGCGGATGTTTTTATTGTAAAGATGTAAGTATGACGTCAGCGTTCTTTTTACGAAAATAAGGATAATATTTATACATTTATTTATTTATATTGAGATTGTTTTATTAATTAATATATTTTATTTCAGTGTATGAAAGCCTACGTTGAGTTTGAAATAGAAGAAGGTGCTTATGAAATTAGCTGTCCGGATGCACAGTGTGATTGGTCGTCTATTCTTACGTTAAAAGAAATATCGACGCTTGTTAGTTCGGAATTAATGGAAAAACATCAAAAATTCCGTCTCAATAGAGGTTTGTATTTTTTAAAAACAATTATTTAATGAGTATTTTAATTAATCGAACAAACTAAAAGCTATAGCAACTGCTGATTAAATTATACTTTTTTTACGTCACCAATACAAAGTCTAAAAGTACTTTTTTATAAATCTGTAAGATTAAATTATTTATTTTTTCAATTGCTGAGAAATGTAAATTAAGCTGCGAAGATTTATTTGGACAAGGTATATTTATATATGCCATTAGTCGTTAAATAATATAAAATTAAAGAATAATATATTGATGAATATACTGTTTGTAATAAAATTATTTATAGTGTTAGTTTTAATAAATATAAATAAGTTATTAGTTTATTTATTTCAAAATATTTCAATGATATTGTTAAACACTGGGTCAAGTTCTAATGTATATGACTCATCTGTGACTTTATTGATTTTGAGTTGTTTCAATAAATTACAGATACTACGTAAAGTTACTTAAAATAGATAAGAAAAATTACTCTCAGTCAGTAGCAATAATATTTAGATAAATTTTTATTGATCTGATTAAATTTAAAATTTATTATACTCCAACAAATCATGAATATTCAGATTTAATACAAACTATTAATCTTTATGCAATTAAATGTTCGTGTGAATGAATTTAAAAATACATTTTTATTGGTTAATTGTTACTAATGCTTATTAATAACTCTATTTAATAGAGACTGATTGGTATGTTTAATTAGACATTAAAAATAAATTACAAATGAAGTATAACGGCTGAATTAATTGGGAACAATAAGATATTCATTAACTGTTACATTGATTGTTATGTAACTTAGATAAATCTATGATAAGTAATTCAGTCTATTCTAATTTTTACACAGTAAATTTTTTTTAAACAATATTTATTAGTGTAATAAATTCAAATACTTTTGTTTATTAAAATACTTTTGAATAAAAAATATGCAGAGTTATTTAAAAAAACAATTCAGTAATATGACAAACAGTTAAAATATTTATTCAAACAAATAAATCTTCAGTGTCTGCTGATAAATTGGCAATAAACTGTCGCGGATAAAAAAAAAATATTTATTTATTTTGATATTCAAAAAAGTGTTAATGTGTGATTTTATTCAAAGAAATAATTCCTAAACCAAAATTTTTAAATTATAATGTAATTGAATTAAAAGAAAATTTTTTTTTTTATTGTCTAAATATATAATTTAAGATTGTATGTTTTATTTGTAGATGTGTCGATGGATAAAGGCCGCGCATGGTGTCCACGTGCTGGCTGTGAGACGATATGTTCCATAAATAGTCCAGGAAGTAATGGTATGTCACCGGGACCGGTGCACTGTCCAAATTGTTCAACAGATTTTTGTTCAGTATGCCGTGAATCATGGCACAATGGACCATGTCCAAATCTTCCTTTGGGTATACCATTTGACAATGATCACATTAAATGTTGTCCAATGTGCTCAGTGCCTATTGAAAAGGACGAAGGCTGTGCTCAGATGATGTGTAAAAGATGTCAACACGTATTCTGTTGGTATTGCTTAGCATCATTAGACGTATGTTTATTTTTTATAACTTATAAATATTTATGTCTGTTAAAACTACCACTAAACACTTAATATTTATGTTATCATCGTCAGAGATGAATTAATTATAATTGTTTATTTTTCAGGATGACTTTTTACTGAGGCATTATGACAAAGGACCATGTAAAAATAAATTAGGACATTCTCGAGCCTCTGTTATATGGCATCGAACACAAGTGATAGGTATTTTTGCGGGTTTTGGCCTTCTACTTCTTGTAGCGTCTCCACTATTGTTATTAGCTGCACCGTGTATTGTATGTTGTAAATGTCGTGTGTGCGGATCATCACGACTTGAACATGATAATAATAATGGAAATGGTAGTAATGGTGGTGGTACTAGTACTGGTAATCATGACGATTCCTCGACGTAAGTTTTAAGATTTGTTATTTACAATTATTTCAATATAAATACAACGGTAATAAAATATATATTAATTAGATATTTCAAACAATTAATACAATTAATTAATATTAAATACATTAAGTCGCGATGTATCGTTGTATTTGATACATGGCTTATATCAATGCAGTCAAAAAGTAATAAGTATCTTTGTTGATTTTTAAATATTATGATTATAATTATTACTATTACTATTGTGTTATTATTATCAATTTAAAAAACAATAATATATATAAAGAGAGATTTTTGTTTTTTAATATTTATCTTGAGGTGAAGTACAACTTGCCATATGTTAATATTTAACTTTGATGTTTCGATTGTAACAACTTTCAATTTAAAGATCAATTTTTTTAATGAACAAAGTTATTGCTTAAGAATTATAACAGGTTTAATTTATATAACAAATGATTACGTGTTAATATTAAAAAGCGCATTCCTATATAGTAATAATTAAATAATAAAATAGTTTCATTTTGTTAAACTAAAAATGAAAAATAGTCTCCAGTATAAAGAAAATGTATACTGTTAACAATAATAATAATTATTATTATTTTATTTTATTTTTTTTTTTTCAATTTTACGTAATCATATTTTTTTATAAAAATATATATATATATATATATATATATATATATATAGACAATGTAAAATACGATAAATATTTATTTATTATATTATATTTTGACAATATTTGTAGATTTTTTGTTTTTTCTTTTATTTCTAACGATATGGGGATGTGGATACTTCAGCATAACTAATTATTAATAAATTATTATTATTAATTAATTATTAATGCATTTTTGAACATGTTTTGAAGCATGTGATATGTATATTATTAAATGTGGATGTTTTACACTTCACTAAATAATTGTTAATGATAAAGAAAAAAGATCAATCAACTTACCATTAAGTACAAGAAAATTAAAACAAAAAAAATGCAAACAGATATGTCCATTGAATTAATAAATAATAACAAATTAATGCAAAGTTACCACGGTGATCTTATATACATTTAATAATAACGATTGTAATTATTGGTGTTTGTAATAAGAGGGAAAAAATGTTGAGTAAACGATAAACAAAAAATTAATACGAAAAATGGACCAGAATTATTTACGTTAATGTTTGATGATAAGAAAAAAAAAGTTCTGATATACATTTTACAATAGTGACTAAATAGTACTAAGGTGAAGGAAAATAAAATCGTTGATGTTTTGTTGTTTGTATAGAAATCATCTTTTTTTGAGAGACAGCACTGTGCAGACACAATTATTATTATTATTAACTGATGCCTCTAATCAATCTAATATATATTTACATAATATTAGTTATTATGTGTAATTAATGAATGCAGTAGCTCCCATTCTTTATTAAACGATCGGATATAAATCGCAGTGGGATAGATGACCAATTAATGTTTTAAAATATATATTGAAATAATAAAAGCAGATACATCGATGTGTGAATTAGGGTGTAAGCATTTTACGAGCCGCGATGCTTTTACTATGTTCTACTTTTTTTTTTTGTATTTTTTTTTTTTATTTTCTGAGTTTATCTATACCCGTTTGTACTATTTTAATATTTATTATTTACTGTTACTATTACTTTGTTTACCTTCAAACTAAACAAAAACAAACTTGCATTTTCTTAAGTTGTCATGGTAATTATTTATTTTTTAGATTTCTCTTTTTTTTCTTCTTTACTTGTTAAACTCAAATTCTTTGTGCCGTATGATATCCTTTTTACTGCCTTATAATACCAGCTTCCTTTTTTTTTACGTCGTACAAATGCCAAAGAGGTTGTATATTCTCATTTATCAGTTAAACGCGGCACGTTGATAAATGACAATGGTAACGTGCAACTAATCTATGATTAATAAAAAAAGTAAATAAAAATTAGAAAAAAAATGAATCGAAAAAAATAAACAAACATTGAGAAGTTTATTTTATTTAACAAACATAAAAAAGCGTCCCTTTACCGTAAATTGTGTAAATGTACCAAGCAGAAATGTTTATTTTATTTATTTATTTTCGATTTTAAAAATTGTAATCGGAGTGATAAAAAAAAAGAAACAACAACAACAAAATAAGTTATCGTAATTATTACTATTAATAATGTCAACGCATTCCACTGGAATGTATAAAAATCTCAATGCTCTGCATAAAAAAATAATGTAGGCATGTTGTACATAATAAAATTATTTAGGAAAAAAGACTTTTAAAGTAGTTTTTCGTGATCAACTTGCCAAACACATGCACACATGTTTTTCCTCTTCCATTTTCCTATTTTTAAAGACTAAAAACGAAAAAAAAAAAAGAAAATTACACATATAATAAAAAACTAAACTGAGGAAATTCATTAAAATTTCTCTCTTGATTTTTTGACGTACTAGTTTAGAGTAACCCTTCTTCGTCTTCAATTATTTTATACCCTCGTTTACCGGTACCTTGACTTTTTTTCTTATTTTAAGCTTTTTAAATTTATTTATTTTTTAATTTAAAAAAAAAAATATATATATATATCCATATATGTATATACCCATACATATTTTTCTCGCTATTTTCTCCATCGCATTTTTTTGTGTTTTTAATTCTCGTTGAATTTTTTTTTCCAGCCAGAGTCGTCAGGGCGTGAGTATTTTTCGGTGGAAAAGGAAAATACGTGGCTGATTGTGTGAGTGCTCATACACACATATAAATTTTAACACACAGATATTCACACAAGAGTATATGTTGACATGAGTGCAATAGGATGGCTGGCGGCTTGAGGCATGCTTGGCACCCCCGCGTGTTGGACTCCAAATAGGTGCAGGTGTATAATAGAGAGAACCTCTGCCCAACTCCCCACGAGTAGAGAAGACTGCCTAGTATAGTCGGATGAGGAAGAACGAAGAAAGAGCTTGGCGGAACCTTGAGGGAGTGAGAGCGCAAAGCTTCTCCGTGAGTACCAGAATAGAATGAGAAAGCGATGATAAAAAAGAGGAGAGGAGGTTGGAAAAAAGAGTTGGTGGCAGCGAGGGTGGTTGGTTAGGAGTAGGTCCGGCCGGTCGATATATCAGGGCTCGGGTGCAGCTGTCTGTCAGGCACGCGGACTCCACGCTAGACGACGTCGGGCCGGTGAGAAAAAACCGCTCACTGGTGCTTCTGGGTAATTTTTCATCGTTGTGCAGCGGACGGCAGAAGCGCCGTGATGGCATATACATATACATATATCCATATATATCACACACATATATCCATGAAATCGTAGGGGCGACGTTGCCACAGAGCATGACATACCAAGTAAACCGGGTACTGCTCTTCCACCCCCGCTTCGGTTGGCGTGCCCGTCTTTTTCGTCTTACCCTACCCTCATCGGCATCAGCAGTAGCAGTAGCAGTAGCAGTAGCAGCAGCAACAACCCCAACCCCAGCCCCAGTCATGCCCATGCCCTACCGCCTCTTCCACCCACCTCTACCTCCGTCTCCACCCCCAGCCTCTTACCCTCTACATACCTCTCAACTCAGTACCTCTGGCTGTGCTTCCACCAACTCGACTCAACTCACACTGATGCACCCGTCCACTATCGCGAATTCTCCCCCAAATAGAACCCTATGTACTATATACTACATATATGGATGTATATAAGTTTTACTTGCACAAATGTACATACACAGTGGAGTAGACGTCGAACAAGGCGTCCCGACGCGGCAGCGAACCCTGCAGCTTCAACCACCCTCTCAATCCCTCGCGTTCCCCAATCCACCATTCCTGGGGTAGTAAAAGTATAAAAGAGTGGGGTGGATCGATTTTTACTGGGGCAACTGCTGCCCCCCTTATGCCCCCTACCTGCATTCGTCCACCCCCTGATGGTGCCTCTTTCCTCCGAGCCACCTCTTTTTTTCTCTTCCTCTTCCTCTTTATATTTCTCTGAATACTACTACTACTTTTACTACTAATACTAATACTAATACTACTACTACAACAACAACAACCACCACCTCATTCTCATCCTCCGGCAGTTGGCCCCCTGTCCTCTCTGCAGGCGCCCGCCTGGCTCTTTTTCCTCTACTTGCTTTTTCCACCATCGCACATACCCTCAAAATTTTTTCTCGATGCTTTTCGTAGGCACTTGCCTTGCCGTCTAACTACTACCTTCTTATACATAATATATATGTAGTTATATAGTTTAAGGTGTACCAAGAAGACATGTACCCTCTACCTCTAACTATCGCACCCGGTCATGTTCTAATGCACCATCGTCTAGTTGAGAACTCTTCAAGGGGACACTCAATGTACCACCTTTCCATCCACTCGTCTACAATTTTTCTTAATAACCTTGCTAAAATTCCATCTCAATGATTATTTTTTCAGTTCATATTTTTGCTTATTTTTCATCGCTCCCTTTGTTCATTCACTTGAACGTTTTTATTTTTTATTTCACCTTGTAAAATAAAAATGCTTGAGCAAAGAAGAGTAAAACAGAGAAAAAACAAAAAAAAATAAAAAAACTAGTAATTTTATTAGTACAAGTTACAAGTGACAATGGTTTGAGGGCGGAGAAAGGATGAGAAGAAATGAAAGTGAGGAAGCCAAAAGATGAGGTCATGGGCACCGAAGAAGTTTGTTGTTACTGGAGGTCTGGGAGGTTCGAGTAGAGTGAAGGAACTCTCTTGGTGCAGGAGGAACAATGCGAGAAAGTACTATATAGGATAATAAAAGGAAGAAAACGAGAAACAAGTAAAGACGGTACGAGCAAGAAGAAGAAAAAGGAGTAGAACTGGGAACTGGGGTGCGGTTATGGAATTCAGGGGCGCTTCAACTTGTTTTGCTTGTTTGTATTTTTTTAGTTATTTTTCAGTATTTTTTATTTTTTTACTCCAAGAAGTAAGAATCGCGTCGTATACCGGGCAACTGGTCTGAATGGACCCAACGGTAGTCGCTTGCCCCACTAGTGCCCTACTCTACTCTTCTTCCTCATCTTATTCTCTCCGCTTTTATAATACTTCTTTTTCTTTAACCACCAGAGCTCGTTCACTTGCTAGTCCTCTTCTTATTCTTATTCTTATTACTTATACTCTACTACAACTGCTACTCGCGGTGATACTTTTGATACTCCTGCCTCCTCATTCACCTCTTTCACCTTTGTCACCTCCGAATAAGAGACTACTTTCCGACACGAGCAATTGTCACACTCTCATTCCATCTGATGTCTTTCCCGCCGAATCATGCATTCTTCTTACACCTGATGTATTTCTTCCCACATAATAGAGTGTCTTTTCACAAATGCAAGTCTTTTACAGATTTTTTTTTGTTTAACCAAAGTTGACATAACAATGCGACTTTATTGATAAATTATATTATAGTTTGTTGAACGATATTGGGTGTACAAACAATAATAGGGTGACTAATAGCGCCCCATTGGCCATCGAATAATAAATTAAAGTAAAAGTAACAATAGCTGGTGTTTAGTGTTGTATTTAACAATAGTCACAACAAAGAAACTGATGGTGTATTTTTTTAAACCAGTCATCTGTGGTTGAAAATTATTCCACCTGGCCGAAAGTTTTCCAGTTTGACACACAATCAAGTGTTGAAGCGATAATTCATATAATATACCAACGATGACCCAACAAACATTTTATTAGGTGTTTGTATACACCACTGACGATTAGACACAATATATCGGCTCATTGATTTCAACTTTGTTTTTCTCCTTTATTTTTTCTCTTTTTTTGTTCGTATTCTGTCTATCTATTACAATATCATCCACCGTCTATTTTTATATTCAATAACTTACATTGACTTTTTTTCATGTAACTCATTTACACTTTATTTAACAAAGTCCGCCGGTTCTGCATGTTTACCCCTAGCTCAAAGATATTTTTACAGCATACACAAACTATTCGGTCCGCACTAGAACCATCCGACAAAACCATACATTTTTTACCTTTTTAATTATTAGCAAATATTTTTACAGTCCTCTAATTGGGATTGCGTGGATCCTGGGATGTTAACTCTTCTTTTATGTGAACATAGTTTTTTCTCAGTATCCAGAACCCAGAGCGGAAATTTATAAAAAAAAACCATAAAAGAAAAAATATTATCTCTATTAAAAACAGTGAATCTAGATACGTAAATATTTATATTTTCATATTTACACAAAAATACCAACCAATATTTTAGCATGGGCGTAAACATTGTAGGTGAAACTTTAGATAGATTGGTACAATTTTTGAACAGTAGCTGAACAAGTAGTAGATATTTCGTGATATTTTCTTGGTGATATCTTTCATCCGTCAAGTCCAGTAGAATATGTATCTGATGCTCCAGGACAGGAGTTGAAGGATGATGCTGCAAGGCCTGAAATATATATTTTTTTTTTAGATTTTACGTATGTATGTATAAAATAATATCTACGTGGCTAGATAGATAGATATAAGCTGGTTCCATCACAACCGAAACACACACAGGCATGATAGGATAAAATGGAAGGGACGGGGTTTTTCGCATCATCAGAGCCTGCAGTTGCACTCTGCAGGAGCAGAGATACACATTGGGTTTCCTTTGCCAACTTTCCTCTCTAAAACTCACATTTACTCTCTTTAATTCCGGAGGTCTCTCTCTTTCGGATCCTCACAGGCGGTTCCTCTC
This sequence comes from Cotesia glomerata, assembly GCF_020080835.1. NCBI lineage: Eukaryota > Metazoa > Arthropoda > Insecta > Hymenoptera > Braconidae > Cotesia > Cotesia glomerata. The sequence continues at coordinate 31,795,042 of NC_058158.1, read as the reverse complement.
ACTCTGACAACCGGGCGGTAAACAAAAACTCGGTTGCAGCGTTGTCGGATCTTCCCGCTCCTCGTCGACTCCACCTCCCATTGGCTACCGGATTTTTCTTTCTATTTTCTTTTGCCTCTTCCAACCTACTCTACGACCTCCCTCTTTTTCTCTTTCTCTTTCTCTCGCTACACACCTACTTATAACACTGGAATACCGTAGTTTACGGTGCAGTGGTAGTGGTGGTAGTGGTAGTAGTTGCAGTACATAGTACTGCATGAATACCGAGAATACAGTACAGTAGTACACTGTCTGGAGGATTTGCCAGCAAGGATGTCGGATCTTCAAGCTAGAAGAATACCAGCGTTGAATTTTTAGCGTCCTTATGTTCTTTTGGAGCAAAACGAGCTAGCTCCATATCAAGCTCAAGCACCAACTATGTACTTCCTGGCAGTACATACTGTTATTGCAACTACTCTTCCTTGTACCTTATTTCTGGACTTGGACAACCAGCTACCAGCTACCAGCTACCAGCCACCAGCCATACGACTATCATCATTATGTACCAAGACGAGCATGACTAGGACAACAATTGCCGGTGGTGAGACGATCAAGGCGACCAGAAAACGAGGATTATGGCAGACCAAGAAGAGTAAAGGGCGTGATAGATGCTCAGGAATTCCCTTGGCCTCTCATCGTACTCCCAGACAACCATAGTACTGAAGATAAAGGATAGAAGAGCCAACAGCCCCTACTGCCTCCATTTTGTTAGCCAGCAACGACGTCTCGTTTCATCCATGCACCTTCGTGACTCCCCTTCTTCTTTCTTCTATTTCTCAGCCCCTTTTTTCACCCAATCTTTCTTACTCCCTCTTAGACTCAACCGACAAGTATCCCTCATTTTTTTCCCCTCCTTCACATTCGCGAATTGCACCCAGAGTCAACAGAGCCAAGACGGATGAGGAGAAGTAGGAAACTAAAAAAATTAAATAAAAATTATAAAAATAAAAAAATAAGAAGAGAAAGAGAGAGACAAACACGAAAACACGCAAGTCCTCCGAACTCCCCGTAAACGTCTCGATGACTTAGCTCACTGATGTCCTCTCGCCCTTTTTAATCTTTTTTTATTTAAATCCCTCTTTTCTCTCTCTCTCTCTCTCTCTCTCCAGGATTTTTTTTATCAATAAACTCACGTTCCAAGTACCCCGGCTTACACTTTTGTATGTTTAAATTAGGTTGCGTTCTACAATCGGAGCGTTAACTGAATCCTTAATTACTATTCTGATTGCATTTTCTAGTTGGTCCCTTGTTGGTGTACCTATAAAATATAAAAAGGTAAAACCAGCCCAGCCATTTCTCATTTAAACGTCAACATTACACGAACCAGTACTCTCAGTACTCTACATACTCACGAATTATTAAATATTAAATAATTAATAAATTACCTTAATTCTGGATAAAAATTTTTATCATTATTAATCATTGATAATTTATCCGTAATTAATTATATTATATTTTATATTATTACAATTACAATATCATTATTACATGGATTAGTCCTCTTGTAATAGTTTCTATAGTACTTCACAATATATAATTTCAGCAGCTGGCGTGACGTCGCGTCGTAATCATGCGTGTTGCCCGTCAAATGTTCTGGTTGTTCTCTGCTCTATACCATTCTCCTATACATATACATTATAATACATATACATAGATACATATAAGTAATACTAACATAAGATAACATAACCAAACCGCGAGCCATGAGCCGTGAGCAGAGCCAAGCTGATCCGTAGAATAGAGCTTAAGTTGAGCGCGACAGCGACAGCGACAGTTCTACAGTTCTCTTTGGATTCGCGTGTATCCGCATTACACATAAACGCGTGAGCGACACGAGCGCGACGGGATAGTGGATAGTATAGCTTGGGTTGGATGTCTCGACAGTGGATCGCAACGCCGGCCTAAGGGACGTACGTACATATAGCAGTCGTCGCAGTTGGTCGCACCGCGGAAACCAAACGCAAACGACTGGTTATAAATAAAGATCGCTAGAGCCATCTTGCGATATTTAAAGAGATTGACCGCACGTAAAAAACAGTATGGCCGAATCTGTTGATCTTTCGATTGTTAATTGTAACAACATTATCATTTTTATTGTTTTGTATTTAGTATAGTATATCATCATCATAAATCATCGTCATCATAGGTCCCAACATCAAATGTGCAATATCACACCGTTTTAACAAGGAGCCAAATGAAATACAATTATTTATATCAGGTAATCACACACATCCTTATATTATCAATTATCATATTATCATTACTTTCATTATTTTTAATATTTTTACACTCTTATTTTTATTCAGGTAGATCTAGTTTATTTAATTGCGCTAATCAATTGTATTTAATTCGCGCTTAGCTCGGCAATGAAATGAGAGGTTAGCCGAATAAACCGAATCATATATATATATATATAAGTTCAATACTAAGAGCGTTTTAGTTTTGTTGAATAGTATACTATCAGAGAATTCACATTTACAAATGATATGTGTATATGTATAAGTACAAGTATATGTATATGTATATCGCAAAGTAGCGTTCAGTTGAACGCGGGCTAACTTTGAAATTGGTTTACGCCTCTTGTTTTACCTATTCTGTTTGGCAAGCTATGACCCGAAATCTCTCTACCTCGACTGCACCCTTCTTGTTCTTGTTCTTGTTGGTATTCTTGTTCTTGTTCGTTTTGGTGAGCTCTCTGGAGCAGAGTCTTGCATCAACCCTCTGACTCTGTCCTCCGGTTTCTCTCTCCAGTTTTTCACTTATCTCTTTTGCTCTCACACTCACACTCTTCAGCGTAGCTCTTTACCCATGTGCCATAAGCTGGCTCCATGCAACTATTGCGTCGACCTGTTGCGCTTCATTCATTTCAGTACTGATTCAGTACCTGACCCGTCCCTTTACTTGGATGACGCGTTTACCCGCGCGAAACTGCTAAACTTTCGATACTAACAGCCCAACTACAACAAAACCTCGACAACGCAAAACGACCAAACCACCTCACCAGTACCAGTACCAGTTTGACCTGCCTTCCTTTCCTTTTCATCATCCCTTACACTTACACCCTCTGTTCATAAAAATATCTTCAGTTATATAAAGTTTCACTCGGCCAAGTCCAAACCATTTGGGTATGTATATGTCTTTGTGTTTTTATTTTTATTTTTTAGTTTTTTTTTTTCTTCTTCAACAATAACAATAACAATCGTTGACTTTTCAGACTAGACGCGCGGTAACTCCCAGGTATTTGCACGAGTATTGTGGTATTATTGTATTGGGGTTCAAAAGAAGAAGAAGAAGAAAAAACTATTTATGCACCAGAGTTTAAAGTAATCCAATACAATAGTCTTTATCACGGGTTTGCTTTAAACAAATCTCACTGGCAGAAGTGAAAAATACATATAATGAAGAAAAAAAAATAAAAAAAAAAAAAAAAAAAAAAAAAAGAAATAGTTTAATTGAGCAGAAGAAAAGTAAAAAAGAAAAAAAAGCCCTCTAAATTACTGGTTAAATGATGCGGTGATAGTTTACTAGTTCTTTGTTTATTTGGTATTTATTTATTTGTTTTTAAAAAGTTATTTTGTATATTTGTATGTAGGAGTAAGCAGAAGTTAACTTGAAACAACAACAAGAGGAACAAAAACAGAAACAGCGGCAGCAACTCATATCAACTATCTCTACTCTGGTGGAATTGTATGGTTACTATATGGCTGTGATTTTGGGGCAACAGGTGTACACAATACGTGCATGCATAATGCAAACACCACACACCACACGCGTTATTCGATGCGCTGCACGCGTACCACTAGTAGATGGCTCTGGTGGTGGCACTCGCAACACCAAAGGCATCACCCACACATTAAATCGCCGTTATTAAATTTACATATCCGAGGAGAGCGTGCGAATTAAGCTATTTGTTTGCTAATTTTATGTCGACCCTCGCGCTCTATGGGTTTATAAACGTCTCAGTACTCTTTACTCCGATAATACTCTTATATACATACTTTATTAACATATCTCCATGTATTTTATGTGTCTATCGACTCTTATTGTCTATTTATACTTTCAACTTTTTACCCTCGTTATTTTTACGCATAACATCTAAGTAATATATGTAATAATAATAATAATACTAATGTACACGGTAATGATAATGATGGTATAAATTTATGAATGCAGTGTGCAATAAGAATGCCGGAAAAAAACCGCGAATTTATTCACGCAGGCACGTGTTTATGATGTTTGTACAGTCATACAAGTACATATATTACGTTATCTTCATTATTATTATATTATTATAATAAGTACATTATATTATATATGTATATAAATAAATATATAAAAGAGATGAGGGTGAACGCAAGTTCATGACAAAGACACTACCGGATAATTAAAACTTAGCACGAGTAAAGATAGTTTGGCGTGTTGCCATCATCCTGCTCGAGTAGTGTATAGGTTTGTTTCGTTTTTTTCTTCAGCTTGTCGTCGCACGTTCACCTTTCTTTTCTTTTGATTTTTCATCTCTATTTACTCGCGTTACTTTATTTTTTTTTATATTATTTTTTCAGTCTTGTTATTTTATTTTTTTGCTGGGTGATTCGCTCGACCGTGGCTGCCAAACTCTTGACGTTCCCCTCGTTGTTTTCTTCGGGCTTTTATTTTTTTTTATTTACTTTTCTTTATTTTTTTTTTTATTATTTTCTGTTAAAGTCTTTTTCCGTGTGTTGTTTCTTCCTTTTTTTTATAACTTGATACACTTTTCGCTTGACTATCGTGCTCGCGTAGCTCTGCAGTGGCAAAGACGAAAGAAAAACCTTGGTGTATGCGGTTCAGGAGGTCGCCCAAACTAGAACGCTCTACGACTTTAACCTTCTCTCTTTTTATATATCCATTTACATATATACATATATATAATACATATATATAAATATAAATAACAGACATATGCACCCTTGAGTTTTGGTCATTACCAACAAAATTAACTTTAAACTTGAAATTTAATTAATACTTTCTTATTACTCTTATTCTTTTCTCTCTAATGATATTATTCAGCATCAGCAAATTTAATATTAAATGCTCCAGCGTTAAATTTAAATAACAAAATCCTAAAATTATTATTAATAGCAACAATAATTATAAATATAAATTATAAAATACCGGGAATAATAAAAAAGGTAAAATTAAAATTAAAAATAAAGCAAACTCGAGCTAGAATGTAGATAATTATTTCGCAAAGAAAATGAGAAAGTAGCGCAATTTCGTGCACGAGTGATTAGCTCGATTTTCTCATTAAAAAAAAAGTACAAATAGTTGCCAAAAAAAAATAAAATATATACTGTGCTATATATATAAAAATAATTGCAACAAAAACCAGGAGATGTGCATTAAATCAAAGAAGAAATAATGCAGCATGATCGAGGAATTATTTTGGTGCATAGAGGCTGGTGGTATCCCGCTGGCATTAACTAAGGTAAATGCTAGCTTACAGAGTAAGGAGTAGAGGTGCGGCTTTATACCTGGTACCTGACATAACAGTGCTGGGGTCTATATGTATAATGTACAGTGTAGTAGCAAGTAGTAAATTGGCTGGACTAGCTAGGCATGATAGGCCAGGTAGGCAAGCTGCATCAGGATGGGATAATATAACAGGCTGTTGGAGGAACCAAGGAGCCAACTAAAGAGGGAAAGAGACATATACTTAACCACATACTTATACTTATACTTATACTTATACATAACGAGTTAAGAGTTAGGATCGCAACAGTAGACTGGTGTACTAATACACAACACTAGGCACTAGGCGATGGATGATGGCAGTGAGCTTGACCGAGTGGCGCTTGGCGAGGCCGGCCGACGCCCTTCCTCATCTCCTCTCCTCTCCTCACCCTTCACTGCACGTCTCTCTTCAATTCTGCAACACACTCTACCTCTACCTCTGGTTCTACATCTAACTCTCTAGCCAGTTTGCTCGCTCGCATATCACCCTCAGCTCGCCTCATCCTTCTTTCGTTTACTGGTACGGCGAAAAAAACTCCTCTCGGTCCTCTCTTCCATCCCGCGTCTCACTCTCGCGGCCGCGAATCCGAGAGCTCGTCTTTTTTAACGCTACTTGCTGCTGCTGGTGCTAGTGCTGGTGCTGTTGGAGCTGCTGCTATGCTGGGTGTACCTCCCTCCCATAGCCTATACACTCTAGTTTCTCTTCTCTTCCTCCACAGTGCACCAGCAGCACACTGAGCTCTCTTCACTTCTCTTCTCCTCTCCTCGGGTTCGCCCCTCAAAGCCGCTCTTCCGCCTCCGAACCTCTACCACACCTGCATAGATTTTTCTATTCGCGATCGCGAGTATCCAGGCAGCTGCGCCCGCCCGATGCTAATACCCACCCGAGGCAAGGCTTCACTCTACTACCTTTTTTTTATCCTCTCTTTCTATTGCCCTCTTTCATCTCTCTTTCATCTTTCTCGCACTTTTTATATCTCTTCTCTTTCTTCTTCTTCTTTCCTCATTCCCTCTTTCACTCTTTCCGTTCGCCGGATTTACCTCCCGTTTTTTCACTTTGGTAAAATCACGCGCTAATCGAATGCACTGGACTATGTGCTTCTCCTACTATACTATTTTATCCTGAAACTTCACCCGGACTTCTAATGAGTTTTCTTTCATTATTATCATCATTATTATTTTATTGTATTTATTATACATTTTATTATTATTATTATTATTAATCTATTTATTTATTTATATTTATTTATTTATTTTGTCAGATACTTGCACTGCTAAGCACATGTCCGTTTATTCGCTTCATAGAAGTTTTAACGTCTAAATATTATTCAAGCTCTTCCTTTTATAATCTATTTCTTTCCATTTTATTATTTAATATTTTATAACATGTAGACATTATAAGTTTATTAAACGGATTAAGCTTCTTTTTTTGATAAAAAATTTAAATTGATATATTTCTTCTTCCTTTTGTAGTTTTTTTCATTTTTTTTTCTCTTTCGATATAAATATTTGTTTAGTTTTATTATAAGCCACGCGCATATTGCGCGGTATTTGTAGTTATGGATTGGAGATATAAGATAAGACTCTGCCATGTGTTTTTTCTATGCGTATACACATTTTTGCGATAGCGTATTAATTTAAATCGTTATCTCGTGATATTGAAAAACTTAAATTTTATCTCGAATTTCGAGTTACCTAAGATATTTTAACTAAAATTCATCCGCTTTAATTTGTTATATATGTATATCTTTATAACATATATAAAAAAACTTTTTGACAGTATGTGTATGAGTAAAAAAAAGTCTATAAGTAAGTGAGGAATCTCTCGAAATACGAGACTGCGAAAGCTTTCGCTCAGCTATTTTGAGCTTTGCAACTTTTAATTCACGGAAAAATCATCCATGCAGAAATACGTGAGGGAAGCCTTAATAATTTTCGAGGCTTGATGCGCCAAGGTTTTTAGTGTGAATTCCTTGTTAATAAGGAATGCCAGAAACCTTTTAATCTTCAAGGACATCCGGCCCTTTATAAATCGTTACTTTATTAAAAGTCTGCTAGCTTTTTATTCATTTAATTAATTACTTTCGTACTTTTCTGTGTCAACAAGAGTACGAAAGAAAATTTTAAAACTATTTACTGTTTGATAAAAATATTATACGAGTTTACAATTTTTTTTTTTTTTTTTTTTTTTTTTTTTTTTTTAAGAAATTGATTTATTTGATTTTTAATTGTAATTTTTATTGAATTCAAGTTGACAATTGACTGTATGACAGCTGATTGTCGTCTTCAATTTATTATGAAAAAGTTCTAAAGTTTTTTTATTTCATTTTCTAAGTATGACATTGACGCGAAAATATTGAAAAAAATAATTAATTATTATTAAATATAATTAATCAATGAATTAAAATTAAATTTTAACTTGCTTTTGATTTTGATTAATAAATTTCTTCCAATGATTTATTCAACATTAAATTTCAAATGCAAAGAAGAAATGAAAATAAAATTTTTTATAGAAAATAAAAAATAAATTCGTTTATACTTTATCTAAAATTTTAATTGAATGAAACATTATTTAACACTTAACAATATTTAATAAGTTAAAAAAAATTTTTAAAATAAAAAATAAAGCAGCCAGATAAATGATAAAAAAACAGTGACCAAACTTTTTAATAAAGGATTGTAATAAAATAAGTGTAAATGTCAATTACCGTCTCAATTACGTGAGAATGGTAACAATCTAAAAGTTTTACGACAAACAACATATCAACATATAAAATAAAAGCCATCAGCAGCTAGCAATACCATATCAGCATAATAATATCGCGAAACATTTATTAATGCTCCGATTTATATTTATTATTATTATGATTATTAGTATTTATATATATATATCTATATAATAATAAATAAAAAGATTACAAGAAGACATCACATGAAAAACTCGTTTAATCAACTACTCAGAGTTATGATGATCTTTATCGCGTTATACGAGTATATATTTATATATCAGTAAAATATGATCCAGTAGTTAACTTAAAAAAACAAAGCTTATAGCACATACAGCGTTATTGCAAACACTTTTGACTTTTAAGCACCTACCGCGTCTTAAGTTCTTACTCTTTACAGAAATAAAATAAAGTAAATAGAGAAGAAGCTCTGCCCAAGCAATAGAATAAAACAAATAAAATAAAAAGACTTGAGGAAATAAAAATAATATAAAATAATAAAAAAGGAGTAGAAGAAAAAATAAAAAGAAGTAATACTATAAAATGAAACGATGAAAGTTTACTACTGATATAGCAACCAGCGACACTGACTAACTCATTTCTTCGAATCAACAGGCGTCGTTACGTCACCTACTCTCAGACTCACCTTCGATTTATTGTAGACAAATAACATACACATTATAAAGTCAGACAAACACGCGCCAAAATACTATCGTCTTCATTATCATCATCATCAGCGTCTTCTTCATCTCAATCTTTTTCCTCAAATACCATAACCTACAAAACCGGATAATATGCTATTTCAGTATCTATAATCTTTAACTTAAATTACCGAGTTTCAAGCTCGTTGCTGCTTATAAATCAAATTAAGTATCACTTTCAAAATTTTATTTATTAAATTTAAAGAACTTATTTGTATTACACTGTTAAGAAATTATTCTTCTTGTTTAAGTCATTCAAAATTTAATCTGATTCATTACCAAAACAAAGAAACACTTGTTGAAAATATTTTTTTAATTTATTGCCGATGTTTCTTCAGAGCTCTTTAATGAAATAACAAAACTATTTATTATTAGTAATGCTACTGAACTTAACAGACATTTTTATAATTTTTTTTATCATGTACATTCTGATAAACCAAACTTTTTTGAATTTTGATTCTGAAAATTGTTAAAAATTTTTTTTAATAATTATTTTGCAGAGATTTATCCTTTTAATAAAATTTATGAGAAAAATTTCTACTACTTTTATTATAATTAATAATAGAAAAATTTTCCTTTCTATATAAACTTTAATAAAATTCTTCATAAATTCAACATTTTATCGAAAATAAATAATTTTATCTAATTAATAAATTTTTCTCTTCAATAAGAATAACTGAAATTTTAATTCAATATAAATGTCCAAATTTAAGTATTTTTAGAATTAGAATTATCAAGAATTTCCCATGCAACATCAAAAAATTTTAACGACAATATGACTCAAGTAATCAGAACAAAAAAATCAGTGCTCATCTTCATTCAATTCAAGCAGCAATTAGCCCTCCGTACCACCCAAAGTCTCTGTCATCTCTTATTAACCAAAGCCAAAATTATAAATAAAATATTATTTCTATGCAACAATAATAAATTTAAAAACTCCATGTCATGCAGACAAGCATCAGAGGCACTTGGATTGCAAAGACCGTGGAGGTTTATAATGTAATGTAAGAGTGGCCGTGGCGGAGCAGGTCGACGGGTACATGACGGATGGAGACAGTTGTTGCATCGCACTCTCTGATGATGGCTCTCCCAAGAATATCTTTCCCGCTACGCTACACTCTGGATCTGGATGCAGTCTCTTCCATACACATATACAATATAAAACCATCCACAATCCACAACTACAATAATAATAAAATAAAACTAAAAACAAAAAACCATCATACTACACACGCCATACTATTTTTCCCCCTCGTCATTTTATCTCATCCCTCTACTCACACTCTTGACCGTCTTAAGACTAGTCATCTTTCATTTATCCTTTCTCTCTCTCTCTCTCTTTCTCGAGGTTATTTTTACAATTTTTCTTCAGCAATTGCCCGCACCATTCCATGTACAAGAGCAAAAATCCGAGCGCTCATCAGCGTGCCTGGTATCGTAAAGAACCTTGCTCTGCTCTAACATATTTAATATATAATTATTGTATATCTACCCATATGTCGATGTACATAAACTTGTACTCTTAATTTACAAATTAACTCTAACTACTCAATTTTTTAAATTTATTCTGCTGCATTGGGTCAGTGCAAAGTAATTTTTATTTAATTTTCTTATCAGATATAATCTGCGCAACAGCTAATACATATTCATGTGAAAAGAAGAATTAAAAAATAAAAATTTGTGCATTTCCTTGTGCATTAGCAAGTGTTAAGATAAACTGTTTCCGTCTTTGAACATTATATACATATAATAATAAACGTGAAATGTGTATGCATTTATGTATGTAATGTACCTTTCAAGAGAGATTTAGTTCATAAAGCAAGATTGCCAGTTATCAACTCTAAAACGACGAATAGCTGAGGAGCATAGCAAGATTGTGGACTGAGAGGACGATCTGAGATCATTTATTCGACTTTCCTCAATCACTGTGCAGGTACGCTTTCTCGACTGACAATCATGTACGAGTTATTAAAGATTATTTAGATGAAAAAAAGGCATGCATTAACAAGCAATAATAATAAACCGGCATTAATATTGCAGAGGTACCTGAAGCAGAAAAAAAAAAATAAGAAGAAATAGACACATACGTGTGCGTTAAGAAGGATGACTGCGTAGATAAAAAAAGCATTAAAAGATTTGATATAATTTTTTGATACGCCGCTCGATGATCGTTTGATCGGTCTATTGATAGACCGATATTGAGAGCACACCTGGGGCCGTTTCTTCTGCGCTGAATATCATCAGGCTGCGACGGCTGGATGGAAAGGAAGTACATAAATGAAAGAGCCTGAGTGTGAGTTTGGTTCTTGAGCTAAAAGATAAAAAAAAAAAAAAAAAAAAAGAAGCAATGTTTAAGCAAAAAGGTGCAGAGGGGCGAAGAGGACTGCCATAGAAAAGAGAGAAGGACTTAACTTCTTCGCTGGATAAGATAGGAGCTTCGGTTGGATTGAACGGCGCGCCTAACCTAACGGCTTTGTCATTTTTATCGGATTTTATCCATCGAGATGCGGTTGGTGCAGCAACACCACCACCAACGGGAACGGCGTTTCGATCCCCAGTAGTTTGCATGGATAAAAACCCAAAGTGACTAATAAAAAATATATTGTTGAAATAAAAGTTGTAAAACAACAACCAGCTAAAAAATCACTGGCTTGCTCTGCTCGATCTTGCGGCTTCCGTTAACTTACTCGGTAGGAGTTTGCTAAGATCTGAAGATTCCTCATCCAGAGCTCGATGATACACCACAGCGAACCGGTTTTATATGTGTATGTATATATATATATCTCCATTCGTCCAGTCATGAAAAATTATGAATCCATTTTTTTAGCGCCCTACTAGCTCACGCATCCTTGCTAGCACATCCTATCGGATTAAAGATTCAAGTTGAGTGTATTATATGTTGGGTGTATTGAGGCTTATATTAACTTCAGACACTTGGGCGTAGGCCTGCTAGATTGCATTAGACAACTTTTCTCGTTTGCAAGAGCGGCGAGGTGTATATGAGGGTACATCCACGTCCGTACCATGAGCTTGATTTAACAGATCCACTGATATGGACGATAGCCGCCGATTAACGACAGTCTGGATTGTAAAAATAATCCACCGGAAGAGGGCGTACTGCAAAATAAGAAGAAATCATTGAAATAAAATGAAAAAAGAATATAAAAATGTTTAGTTCCTGGATCGCGTAACGCTTTTGTAAGAGTAGCTTTTCTGACGTCTGTATGTAAAGCATAAGCACACGTTATAACAGCTATATCTATAACTACACACATAAAGAATTAAGTGTAATGTATTACATAGAACTAGATCTGCTGTCGACTAATTTAAAGTTGAGAAGAGAAGTTAACAGCAGATATTTATAATATATTAATAATATTTAAAATAAATACAACAGGATGGGAAACCAGTTGTAAGAAAATCACACCTAGAAATATATATCTCCTCTCGAATGGAATAGAACCGAACCAGTAATTTTTACGTCACGAACAGACACGTGAACAAATCAACGCCATGACCATAATTACCGGGATTCATTTCCGCCCCTATACATTATACACATACAAATCCACTATCGAGTATCCACTATCCACATATGCTCCCAATCCTGATGCTGATGGTGATGCCAAGTGTAGGATAGAAAAATAACCAGCTGAAAACACGGATGATTACCTGGCGAATGGCGACTAGCTAACGTGCATGATAATAACGAAAAAAATGTGTAATAAAACGAGTAGTAAGCCGAGATGACGACGACCTACGATCGAGAAACGGCCTAACCTTCACCACGCTGTAAGTTAGTGCGAGTGGACGTAGAAAACACGCGAATGAGTTATTAATTGCACTTGTCTTACTCAGCGTATTCCTCAACGAAACCCAATCATTGATTTTGCTCGTTTATGTGTTGGTTAAGGATACTACAAGTGTTGCGAGTAACTTTATGCATGTATGGACGAACAACAAACTCAATACTAACAGCATACAGAATAACGCCGGCCATTTGCGATACAAACAACTTTTTGCCTTTTGCCTTGCCTTTACTCGCGCTTCTTTCATCTGTGTCCGTGGTCAAGGTCGTCCAGACTCCGGACGAGCGAGCAACCAGTAGATATAAGAGGAGCTGCTGCTGCTGCTGCTGCTGCGTTCCTTCGTGTATAATACCCAGTAGAAATATACATACTCATACTCATACTTGTACTTGTGTATTACTACGAGTGAAGAGAAGGCGATTTAATCCTCAGTACATACAAACTACGTTTGTATAAATGTCTATATATTGTATTTATATAAAGATGAAGAGTGAGACAAGAACGGAGTTGTGAGGAAGGCGCCAAACGAACAGCTTTATGTTTATGTATTCCATCTTTTACGCTAATAACATTCACCTAAATGCTTCATATTGCGTGCATTGGATGGTATTGATGATCTTAATCTCTGCTTATTTCTTTTATCTGTATTACCCGCAAATGCGGTAGAATTAACGAGCCTTAATGACGTTACAAGTGCTCGACAAAGTGCTATTGTTTTTTAAAACTACAATGACAATAACAATGGCAATGACAATGATTATTAATAGGAGGGAAGAATGAATAAAAATTCAGACACTACGCAAAGGTGATAATGATCTATGGAGACGGAGGCGTACATTAATTACGTTTGGAAGAAAATTAACGCAAAGTGGGTGACGAAGAAAATGTGGTGAGAAGCGAGAGTCAACCGCAAGTAGACAGATATACTAGAGTTTGTCAGACGAGGGTCTGCTCACACCCAAACAGCTAAACATAATAACATACAAGTCAAGAGTTTATTATGTGTATATATAGCCAGGGAAGCTGTATTTTATATGTATTTGTGTGTGTATGGGTACAAGAGAAGTCGAGTCGAGATAAAGAAAAACGACCAAGAACAAGAAGAACAAGAGAAGAGTAAGGGGGACGGACCCGAGGGCTAACCTAACCCGTGAATATTCACTTTTGAGAGCTTACCCGTACACTGGCTCTTAATTTTAGTCTTGCCATTCTCAAGACTTTACCACTAGAGAATGACCCACAAAAAATAACAGAGTCCATGTCAACGATGTTTTACTCTTTAGCGAAATAACTTTTTATCTTTTAACATTCTCGATAATAAGAATTATGAGTGACTTTATTGAGTTATTTCGAGGGTAATTCGATGGTCATTGCTGGCGATCATTATACTTTTTTATCATTACTGTGAATTTTTTTTTTACTACTATGATAGATAATATGGCGAGTAGTGCAGTATAATAATATTTTTTTCATCTGTTATATTTTTTTTTTTTTATTAACATTGTTATTATTATTATTTAGCTCGCATACAGCGCAAGCGATAAATGAGTTGTAAGATGAGAAAGATGAGCAAAAGAGTATAATTGTGGCCCTTTAAAATACAATTTCTTCTTTTTTCCACCAGAGAGTGTTACAATTCCGAGCGTAGTTCTCGCGTTTTATTTACCATTATTATTATTATTATTATTATTATTATTATTATTATTATTATTATTATTATTATTATAATGTTATATATTTTTTTTAATAACTTTATTTTTTCTTCTCTATTACTCTTGTTATATTTATTATTTTATTAGATTTACTTTTTGTTGTTATTTCTCGTATATTTATATATTTTTTATTATTCGGTTTTATTTTTTTTATCGGAATAAAGTTTGTTGACCTTGCATCGCGCGAAACGCCAAGAATACAGCGAAGTAGAGGAGCTCGAGAGAGGAAGCGAGAGAAGTAGTATTAAGCGAAAAGAGGAAGACGGGTTGGATCGAGAAGGAGAACAAAGTTTGTATGGGCTGGGTTGGCTGAGAAAGAGAGACAAAGATACAGACGGCTGGGACGACGTCGGTGGGTGACGGTGGCGGCAGTGAAGGCGGGGGTGCGGGTGCACGAGTGCTCCCTCGTGGCCAGGGGGGATGAAAGGGGGATACACTTGCCCCCGCGCTCTGACGTCGAGAGTGGGATGAATCGTAGGGCGACGAACTTAGCCCGCGCGAAAACGCCGCGCATCGACCGAATTACTCGACTTTTTTCATTTTATTTAACGTTTTTTTTTTTCTTCTTTTCCTTTTTTTCATCCCTTGAGATTTTTTTCTTTTACTTTATTTAAACTTTTTTCTTCCATTCATTTTTTTTTATCCTCTTTCTTCGTTTCTTGTTTCTGCATTTTTATTTTTTCTTCCGTCTACCTATTTCTCATTTTTTTTTATTTTATTTATTTCATTTTCGTCATGTTTTTTTTTTTCTATTTATTTTTCGCTTTTCGTCTTTTTTATTCAACTTGATCCCTTTTAAAGCTTCCCGATTTTATTCCACCCAATTTATCATCGTCATTGCGATACTACGAGCTGCACCCGATACCTATAATACGTGTATTGGTGCATCAAAACACCGTTGTACATTTTTTTATCTATCTATATACATATATTTATATATACAAACAAACGGAGTACAGTATACTGTACTATAAATATAAATCCGTGTGTGCGATCTATCCCAAGCACGAGCACGAGTACGAGGTTTATAGCGGGTAACGGGCTTTATAGGCTTTGCTGTGTGATGGTTTGTGGGCTCGCTTTAAAATTCAATTTTCATCAACTAAACTGGCCGCCGCTATGCCAGTTGCCCCGTGCCCGAGCCCCCTCTTACTCTTCCCAACCCCCCGACTCCCATTCGGTTCACCGTCATCACTCGGTCCACTTTAACACGCGCAACAAGTGTCATTTTTGATATTTGGCAATACACCGAAGAGCACACCGACCAAATGAAAGTGCGCAACGGGCTGCCACCGTCATTTGCACCCTTCTCGATTCATTGGTTATATATATACACATACTGATCTGTACACAAAGAGTAGAGTGTGAAAGAGCAACACCGATAGTGATAATACCGTCACCAAACGCGACAGAGACAAAATACAGTGCTCTACCCTCTAGTTAAATTATTTTATTATCCCCGTCATCATCTTCGTCATTTCATATTCCCAATTATTGTATATTACTACGTTTTCGAAACTTTATTTATTTTGGTATTTCGTTTTATTTATACGATTTTTATTTGTTTCATTTTTATGCAATATTTTTATAAATAAACTTTAGTTAAAATTGTAAAATTAATTTTGATAGATAATTTTATACAAAAGGTAAACTAACAGCATTTTAAAAGTTTTAGGATTTTCTTGACAGCTAGATTATTTTTAAAATTCTACATATATCGCAGAAAAAAATGAATGATAAATTCTTTATAATTTTTAATGTTTTAAATAGTAATTCGAACTCCGAGATTGAATTTTAACTTTTTTGACATTTATATAGCTATTATTTGACTTTTATATCATTCAATTAATTAATATTACAAATTAGTTACTAAATTCATGATTTTATTGTTTAAAATAATATTCATTATCTATTAATTATTTATTGTAGTTCACTTTTTCCGTGTAGAAATTAGAGAAAATAAATTGGTTAAATTTTCTGCATTTATTGTTTTTATAATAATTTATGTTGGTATGAAAATCTTAAGAATTGTTAAGTATATCCTAATTTCAGTATCATAATTTAGGTCGGTGAATGTTATTGTCAAGAAAATATGGGACGGTCTAAACTATTATCCAAACACTAAATCTCTTGATTATATGTCACGTGTTTTGTGTAAACTTAAATAAGGATTAAACTGTTTTCAAAGTTTCTATAAAAACAATATGCACGCTAATGGAAAAATTTGTATCAAGTAAAATTAATTTAAACTTAAAAAATTTATTGATTCAAGAACTTTTCTGCCTAGTTAAAAACAATGAAACCTTTGAAAAATTTTCTTCTTGAAACACATTTTTTTATCAATTTAGATCACAAATATTTTAAAAAGTTATTTGAACTTATATAATATGTAAATATTTAATTATAAATTTTTTATTCAATATCAAAACTTTTAAATCCGAATTAAAATTTATCGTTTGATTAAACAAAACAAGAAACTCTTTTGGTAAAATAAATTTTCTTCCCGTGAAAATAATTACCAAGATCACAATAAATTTTACGACTTAAAATCTATTTAATTTAATTCTTTATATTTAGACTCAGCTCTAAATTTAGTTAAACTGATTGTTGACTTTTTAAAATTAAATCAATAAAAATACTAATACTAATATCTGTTATTATTTATCAATTAAATGATCATCAAATAATTTCTTCTCTCAAATTCTTAGTTTTACCATTTTAAATTCATCCACTCTATAAAATTCAGTACCGCTAAGTAATTAATGATGAATTCTCCATCATTACTCTCGAAGTATGTTCCTTTTTTTTTTTCTAGAACCATCAAATAAATAAACCCCTAATAGAAATATCCTTCAGTATACTATTTATCAATCAGAGTATCATTAAACTGTTAGTCATTGAGCGAAATTCATCGGGGGAAGATAATTCGAAATTAGGTCAGCCGTAAAGACTTTTGAATAACCGAGAAATGAATGGTTATACATTATCTTACGCTTACCAACTTTAGCTTATATACTTCACAGTTCACAACGTGTATGTGAGTACATACAGTGTATAAGAGTGTGTGAGTGTGTAATGACGATAGTTTGTATGAAAGAAAGTCCAAGAAGCGCGTCATTGCTCATGAATTATCGGCGGCAAAGAGGAAATGTGAGGTAAAAAAGTGCAAAAGGAGAGACGCTCACCGGAGCGTAGCAAGAGCTGCTGCTGCTGCATGGTGCTCACTGCAGCAGCACACGAGGGTGCGTCCGGCACGCCGTACCGGCTTCTCGCGGGATAGGATAGGATTCTCTTCTCGAGCTCTATATACACATATATATTTATACATATATGCATCCACCAAACATCTCTCCATCGACTTTATCTGCTCTGGCTCTTGCTCTTTCTTCTCTTGATCCTCATTAAGTCTTCTCTCTTCTCTCTTATTCAGCCTCCATCTCCATCTCCATCTCCATCAACATCAACATTTAGATCTACATATATAATATCTACACACTACACTCGTCCTCTGGCGTGCAGCTTTACTTCTCGGTCCGGCAAACGAGTCCGATGCACATTCGTTCTTCGCGCTGCCGCTCGTTAGATATAAATACGTCGCGACAGAGGGCAAGGAACCACGCCTGCGAGAGCGACGCTTACAAGAGCAAGACCATCCAGCTCTGTCTCATGCATATACATATATAATATATAAATCCAAGTGCTAAGACTGCTTCTAACTTCTTTCTACCTCTGCAATCTCGCACTCACGTATTTACACACTCTAACATATTTACACATATGCATCCATACATTTATCACTCCTTCCGTCCATGGGGCAATGGGGTTTAGTCGCTTAACTCGAACCAGACGACCACGTTCATGTATTATGTATGTCTATGTTTCTGCAGATCCAAATATTGCATTCGTCGGATAAATATAGACATCCGAGGCTTTACTTCACGTACACCCTGCCGTAAACTACTAAAACTAAACAACCGAGAGCTCTATCTTAAAACCGGCGTTTAAGTTTTAACTTTTATTTTACATTTTCACACTTATATTTTTCATTTTTTATGCGTAGATTCATAGTTACAATTGAACTTGGAATTTTTTTAATTTTATCAATGTCAAAATTTGTTATCAAAAATGAAGTTTTATTATTTTTTAATAAAAGTATTTTTAACAATATGTAAAAGCATTAATTTTCCTAATTTTAGAGTATAAAAAGATTGAAAAAAATTAAAGGAGCAAAAATATTTAAATTATCAAACACTTTAAATCTACACTGATAAAAAAGTAACTTGATTTTAGAAAAAGAAGTTTTGAAGAATTTGTTTCGAGCGAAGCAGAAAAGTTCTTGAATTGAATAAAATTTACTTAAACCAAAAAAAATTTCTTAATAAATAGATTTTTTAGGTTCAAAATATTTATTTTCTAAAATAAACCTAAATGTTTAATCAGTTTCAGAAGTAATTTTTATATTTTATCACAAAATTGAGTTCAAATTTCAAGGATCCAAAAGTAGTATTAATTTTATTCGTTGTCATTGAACTTTTTACTTAACTATGCGTAAGAATTCTTCGCCTGGCTATTTTTGAAGACAAACTTCAGTATAAAAATGTTATTTATTTATCCTTCCAAATTATAATTATTTTTTTTCTACATTAAAAAAACTTCTCATAAAATTAACACACAAGATAAAAAAAAATTCTTAAGAAAAATCTCCAACCTTTAGTTACTTATATAATAATTAAAAAAAATTTTCTATAACCGGAGTTTGAAACGGAGCAGCCGTGAAAAATAAACGATTTTAAGAAAACATCTAATAAGTTGCACTTGGCTTATGTTGTTCTTGGGTCGGAGTCATCATCTCGTCTATCTTTATAAATCTCCCTTTGCTTTTTTTAGTCAAAGTCTCTTCACTCTTATCTTTGCAGCATTTTCCATTTTATTTCGTTGACTTTACCTCGACACTTTTGAGTTTCATCAATATTATGTGTAGCTATATATACATGTAATACATATATATATGTATATGTATATCCATATAGAAGCACCCATCCATCCATCTACCCATCTATCCATCCATCCACCGATATATACCTATAGTATATAAAAGAGTTGCTCGTTACTCTATAGCCTGGCGAAGTGAACGTTTGCCTGGTCCAGCGAATTGAACGTAGAAAAAAGGGTATGAAGTAAAAAGTGTACGAGGATGGTGAAGAGGAAGGAAAGCGAGCAGGATGAGGACGAGGATGAGGACGAGGATGAGGATGAGGACGGGGAGAAAAGAGAGCGAAGGAAAAAAAACGCAAACTCGCGGACGGGACTCGGGCGAGAGAGCGTTAGTCCAGGCAGGTCCGGATAGGTTGCCAGGGGAGGTGGGGGGACGTAGTGCGAGTCTCGCGCTCCGATCCGACAGGAGTACCAGAGAGAGGAAGAGAGGAAGCGAGAAAGAGAAAAAGATAAAAAGAGAGAGGTAGAAGGGTTTCCAATGAGCGGCCATTTATCTCCCGGGGCATCCGCCGACGTTTTTCTTCGCTAGTGTATCGATTTTAGGTTTAGGCCATTACACCCCGGTTGCAGGCGTCCATCCTATCAGTGCCCAGCACTTGCAGCTGCGCTCTAAACTCATCTGCGCAAGATATCTTACGTTTAATTTTCATTTTTTACTTAACAACTTTTATTCCAAGCTCAAACAAAAAAACAAAAAAATATTTTATCTCTTTCTTCTCAGTCATTTTTTCCGGCATGATGTTTGTTTACATCCTCGCGACCTTGAGGAGTATCTTATTGGGATACACCGGCTTATTGTAGATATGTATGTTTGTATACATATATATGTATGAATAAGGGTATTAGTAAGCGTACATAGTGAACTAAGGGGATGTTGTGGATGCAGTGAGAGTCAAAACTTGGAGGATGTTGAATATGTTTGTATGGATGTATATTGTATGTATTGTGTATATATATATATATATATATGTGTGTGTACATAACACCGAGAAGTTGAGTTTTGAATTTAGGGCAGTGGTCGTTGCGACTCATCGCGCAATGACTACACTCAACAACTTCCATCCACCACCTCTTTCACCTCCTCCCCTCCTCCCTTCGCCCCTTTGGGACTCTGACGGTTTACTCGGGAATGCTTGAGAGGTCTAGGCGACACTCGACTCCAAGTTCACTCACCAATAAACTCGTCAAGGTTACATATTGTCTCCTATATATCTTCACCAACGATCATTTGCATAATCTTTTCCTGCCTTTTTGCTTTTTTTTTATTTTATTTTATTTTATAAGATTTATTTATTTATTTGTGAGTACTACGATGGACAAAGAATGAAGAACCGGGGATTAATAAATATACGGGATACCGTATAATAAAACAATACGTAACAATTAATAAACAGGATTGACGAGGTGCTAGTAGATACAGAGAGGGCTGTCGATGGTGAATGAGAATGATTGGATAATGAAAATTGATTTCTCTATGGCAGTTTGATCTGTTGTTTATGCTATTGTTGAAATTTTTGGGGTAAAACATTTTATTTGAGTAATTTATAGCTGCTATAGTGAAGAAATGCGAAAATTTTTTTATTACTTTTTTGTTTTTCGTGAAAATATACTTTAAGATGATTATTAAATTTAGATTTTAAAATGAATTAAATTTTCTTATAACGATGTATGGAATTTTTTTGCAATAATAATATTGCAAATTTAAACTTTCTACAAAAAATACATTTATTACTAAGTTATTTTTATTTTATTATTATATAAATAAAAAAAAAAATTTTATTATTTAAGAGATAATTTATTAATAAAGTAAAATTTACTTAAATCGAGAAAATTTTCCTAGTTTAAAATTTTTTTTCATGAATCGAATTTATTTTTTCATCAGTTTAATTCAATATAAAAACATCTATTACATAAGATTCTACTAAAAGTTTTTTTTTTTTAATTTTTGTAAGAAGATTAAAAAATTTTCATAATAACATCATTAAAAAAGTTATTCCTGCTCCAAAATATTAATTTAAAGATGAGATTTAAAAATAAAATTTTTTGCAAGTATCATTTATAGATAATATCACTTTTGAATAGTAAAAAATAGTTTAATTCTATTGATAAAATTTAGAACCTTAATTATAATCTGAGTTTTGTATTATATAATTCGATGAGCGGTGAATTATTCAAAGGATTAAATTTTGAATGTCGTATTAACTGAAGAGAAAATGAACCGGGTACTTAGCTCGTATAAATTTCGGATTATCAATGAAATTTTCTCACGGTTTTAATTCAATGAAATAAATAACTTTTTAAATAATTAACCATCCACATCCACACAGAAATTTAAAGTAGTTTGTAGTCTGTTGTCTGTTGAAAATACATCCATGTGGTTAAGATTTTATCAGAGACATCAGTAAAATTTAATGGCATCAGTAACATTTACGGCAGCACCGGATCTTATGTAAATGTTACACATATTGTTGAGCTTAAATTTATTGCAGTATTCAAAAGAGTTTGGTCAGTTCTTAGCTCGCTGGTATTATATATAACATAGAAGCTATAACAAGAATAACCATTTTTATTTTTATTTCATCATTTTATTTCGCTTAAATAAATCCTCGGGCGACTACGCAGACTTGAGACGCGAGTCATTCGATATTATTCCGAATAGATTATTAATAATAATAAAAATAATAAAATAACAAAACAAAACATTTAACGTTTAGCTAAACGTCAAGTTACAGAATTTGACGGTATAAATTCACTCTAAATAGAAATATCCATATATAAAATAATATATTGGCAATGGGAATGGGCAACGGACGAAAAATTGCCGGGCAAGAGGTTATCGATGCAGAGGATAACATTGAAATTAATCTGAAAGAAAATAAAAACGGCAGATAATAATAAAACCTAAAAAAAACAATATTTTCTAAAAACAAAACGAAAAATTCACCAAATATCTGTTCTGGAAATGAATTTCGGCGTTGTCTGCATTGATGGACTATCTCGAGTGTATCTCCTGGCACATCTGTGGGCATCAGAATCAGAGAGTATACTTTTATCCTATCCACTCTCTACATACTACATACTATATTCATATTATACACATATATAAAGTGATGGAAAAAAAGCAGGCATATTCCACCTTGCCGCAAGGTCGTAACAAACAGCACCATTCACGCAACGTCTATATACCATATACTTGCTCTTTACATACAAATGTATATCTATATATCTATACATACAATACATAAATGTACATACATACCATAGAAGATAGAATCGAGTGATCCGCCGAGGGAGAACAGAATGGAAGCGCAAGTAAGAGTAAGATCGTCAGTAGAAAGGAGATAGACAGCCAGACATGTATGAAGAAGTAAAGATAATGTACATGTATGTATTAAATATCTGTGGTGGTTGACGGCGGGAGTCGCGAACACTCTTACACCAGGGGAAAGAGCAAGAGAGTAAGAGTAAAGCATATATATCTATAGATATGAAGTATGTCTGTAGAGGTGAACGCGTGGTGATGAGAATGATTCGTCGTGTAGGTATACACTCGAACGGCCGCTCGGTGAGCCGCGTGCGTTTCTATCCCTCGTGCCTCAGCTCAGCTCAGCTCAACTCAACTCTGGTGTGCTGCTCGAGTGTAAACGACTAAGGAGAGACGCAGACGGGGACGTGCTGGAGAACCCAGTCTGAGAAACTGGCGGGAAATACGTGCCTCTAATCCGCCGGCAGTAAACTCTGAGACTATACCACTGTGTACCGGGTTATATCCACCCTCTATATCTACCCTTATACTCTCTATTCTCTTTATCAACATACTAACATTAGATTCCTACAGATGACCAAAAATTACTTTCTATCACTACCAAACAATCTCTCCTATTAAATATCAAAATTAAAAATTACAAAACTCCAAATTAATCCTAATTCTTTTCCAATCTCTGGATCTTGGATCCAGAAAAAAAAAAAAAAAAAAAAAACCAAATAATTATTTAATAAAATTCCTTTCTCTGGGCAAATTCATTTCTCTCTCAGGTTTAGTTCTCTTATTTTCCTCTCCTTTTTTTAAAACGAGTGATATTGATTTGGGAGAGGCTTCGTACTCGTGGCACGAGCGTACCATGTGACTCGTAGGTAGAGAGTCGCGATGCATCAGCGCATCAGCGCAGCGCGCATCGAGGGGGCAATAGTAGTCGCGGCTGGGAAATCCCTCCTGCCGTTTGCGAAATCCCCCACCCGAGGCCCGTCCTCGCCGCGCAGATACAGACTACAGACTTGAGTCTATATTATATAGTAGATTCTCGCTCCCCTGTCTGGTGTAGACACACAAACACAAACGAGAGCCCCTCTTGCTCGGCATACCCTATCCGCGGATCTATCCGCGAGTACCCCTCCGCCCTTCACTTGGCGAATCCCTTCTCCAGTCCAACATAATACACACAACGAGAACGGACAACTCGCTTGACTTGCTTCTCTTCTTTCTCCTCTTCTCTTCTCTTCACATAAACATCTACTCGTACATCTACATTCTACATGGACGTACACCCTCTCAGTGTTTCCTCCGTCCGCCCGCAAGCTCCTCAGCCGCCCCTGGTGTGTCTGCCTCGACAACAGTGGATAGTGGATGGAGAGTGTTCTTTCTCCTCCCGTCCTTTCTCCTCTTACGACGGGTTTCTCGTCCCACAGCCTTCTTCAGCGGCACATGCACACAAGTAGAGACTGCTAGTGCTCGTGGTGGTAGTAATCTTCTACAAGAACAAGTTCTCCCTCTCTTTATCTGGTGAGTGGTATCGACAGCTCTAGCTCTCGCTCCAACTCTTGTACTCCGCAACTAGATGCTCTTCACACACGAATTCGCCGTCTGATTCTTCCCACTATAATCGCACCAGTGAGTGAGGTAGTGAGGCAGTGAGTAGTGGCGGTGGCGGTGGCGGCAGCAGCTCCATCTCGATTCTCCATCCTATCCCGTGTCCGACTCGACTAAACCCACCGTCCTGAACCCATACCATAGCATGCCATACCAATCGGTGGAGAACAGAATCTGACTCCCGACTCCCGACTCCCCACTCCGGGGTATGCCGGCGACGGAAGTGCGGCAACAACGCGGCGAGCGTCTCGGTCTTGGCGAGTACACACTCGGGGGGCCAGCCGAGTCTACCGAGTTTGTCTACCGGCGCGGGTACCAAAAGAGAGTAAGACCGAGTAGAGTAACACCGGATAGGACCACCGGACGATAAGTCGTGAGTTTTTAATATAAAACACGGCATGCCGAGACGACGACGCGTTGCGTGAATTTAACCAAGAGAGACCCGAGTGCTCGTCGTCGTCGTCGTCGTCGTCGTCATCGTCGGAGTCGACGTCGCGTCGTGTTACCGTCGTCTCTCTGTCTCTCTTAATCTTTGTCCTAACATCACAATCCTTGACAAGATTCAAAATTTATTATAAATAAATTATAATTTTATAATTGTTAATTTTATTAATTGTTAAATTAATAATTATTTTTATTGTTTAATTATTTTAAACGTCCTATTGGTGTTCTACGAGGTACAATACAGAGAGGAGATCCCGCCTCGTGTTGTATTTCTCTCCTCTCCTCTTCTCTTGGACTCTCTCCTTTCCTCGTTCCTCGTTCCTCTTTCCTCTCCCGAGATCCGTGCTCCCTCCAACCAACACAATCCTACTCTCAACCCAACCCCGCGTGCGTGAGACGTCGCACGCAACACAACGTCGTCCAGACATTTTTTTCGGCTCGCGATATTACCAGTTGCGAATTAAACACGGTGTAAATGGCGCTCTCCGCACAGAATCAGTCAACGTCGTATGTCAACCTCTATTACTCTATCGTCCAACGCGCGGCGACACGTTATTTTAAGGAATATTACAATTCCGGTGAGTATTTCATTATAAAAACACACACACAATCATCAAATGTTACATACACTCGTTACTCGTTCATTTAAATAATAAACCAACTCCAAAAGTTTATAAGTTTTCTTCTAATCTATCGCGAGTGTGGTGATGTATTTATAAATCTATGTATGATTAATATTATTACCATTAATTTCTATCCATTTTTAAATACATATATCTGTATATACATCTGCGTGGATGTGCCGAGTGACTCCTAAATCTGTGTGTGTGTGTGTGTGTATATATGTGCTGGAATTTGTGATCACCATACCAGTGTATTATAATATTAATATTATCTGTAATATACATATTATATACTCTTCCCTCTTTCCTTCAATATATAATACATCCAAATCTCCTCCCAGGCTTAAATATTTTACTGTTGCTATTTTTTCCACTCATAAATTCCGAATAAATCGAATAGAAGTGACTTAATTATATTACATACATCCAAGAAGAAACGTTTTATCCGTCAGTACATTGCGTTGCATTACATTAGTTAGATTATCTGAAAATATCGCGTGGTTTTGAACCTCCCGCCATTGCCCTTTCCCCTTGTTGCCTGCCTACAGTCAGCCACTAACGCCACTGTCGCCGATTCTCGCTGATCGTTGCGACGATAAGGCGCCTACATTGCCCGCACCAATGCGGTACCTATGTACATTGTGTTTTATATATATATTGTAAAATAAAATAAAATATATATCTTCATTCTATATCTGTATATATGTACATTTAACATTGATACAGATGTGTGCAAAGTAATATTCTCAGTCGCGTTAGATTATAACTCGGTGTAGTTTTTAAAGTACTATCATTTTTAATATTTATATTGTCTGGATTGTACTTGGCAATCTGTTTAGTGGATACTCAGCCGCAAGAAGACAAGCTATACTACAAGAAGACTCCAAACCGCGCTTTCTTTAACGCAACGCCAAAACCCACGTGCTCGTATATGTGTGCTCTCTTAACACCCATCATTATCATCTTCTTTCTTTCTTTCTTTATTATTATTATTATTATTATTATTATTATTATAATACCGTTTATAATCAACGTGTGTTACTGGTATCACACTATTACACATTACAATTACAATTAAAATTACCATTACATGGACGGATTTTAATACAAACGTCTACACCTCAACGCTGTGACAATACAACACATGCACGGAAATTAAAACGATTTTAAATGTATATGATAATAAGAACTAGAAAGATACACAGTGCTGGTGGTAACAGTGAGACTTGCTTTTACTCAAGACCCCGGATAATATAAATAATGATATACATACTATGATATATACATTATTAAATAAAACAAGACGACAAATAACCGCGGGTATTCTCAATAACTCACGGAGCGACGGACTTTTATACATTTAAATTTCTTCTAATAATAAATAATAATATTAATAATATTAAGATTTATGATAATAAGGAAAAGAAGAAGAAATAGTAGATTTATTTAGGATTTTGAATTGATCAAGTAAAAAATAATCCTCGGCAAATGATAGTGGGTCATCGGTCAACCGAAATCACGAGTCAGTAGTCAGTAGTATCATATAAAAGCCCGCGTATTTAATAATCAGTGAACGTTAATGTATATCTACACAATTATGTATAAAGAAGACGATAGATAAATTGTTACGGCAATAAAATCAGACGTTATCGAATAAAATGGTGAGCTCTTAATAAAAACCCAGTATAATTGTAATAAATATAAATATTAAGATATGTATTTGTAATATTTAAATTTGTATGGCCGTAGATGTTGTTAATAATGTGTGTATGGATGTATTTTATATATGTTATGTGTGTAGCCATCACGATGATCGACGATAGGAGGGTTCCTTATATACTCTTAACAAAGAAAACTTTGTGCGGAGGCACGTCGTCTTATAACTGTAGTTGTGCTCTCGTACTCGGTAATTCGCCATGTGGCATTCGAAAATATACTACATCGTTCTAAGTTATATATTTAGATACAAGAAACGAGAAAGCTAGAGCGAGATAGTTAGATATATAAAAGAAACGAGTTGAGATTACGTACGTTGAACTTTGTCGTCAGTGCAATGTATTCTGTAGCAATATGCTCTCGTGGGCATGTAAATACACCTTTTTATTTTATTATTTATTGTTTATTAGTTGTTATGGATTATTAGTATGACTTTGTACATCTCTATCTTTTCCATTCAAGTAGAGTTCATTTTAATTAATTCGTTTTTTTTTCGAGTCTAGCCGATTTCACGATTTTTATATTTTATATCTATGAATCTATCGCAATTGCTAAACAATTATACCGGTGAAGAGGAGGAAAAATGTCATATCGGTGATTGTAATTTCATTCAAAACCGTCAATGGACGATTGGATAGAAAGGGACGCCGGTTGTGTTACGGTCTGGAGGCTAGCTTAACTATATTGTGTTATGTTGTATTATTATGTCCGTCTGCGAGCTCGAAAGTACTTGAGATTAGAGACACTACACCGATGTTGGATATTGTATGTTGTTTGTTGCGTTATTCGTACAGTAAAGGCCACCAGAAGGTTGCCAATCCACTCGCAATTACTTATTATATTTTATTTAAATTTTACTAACATCATATCATAATAGGATATGTTATGCATACTTAACTTGATTTTACTGAAAATAAAACAGAAACTTAAATAATTTATTCTAAAATTTTAAACTATAAAATACCGCGGTAAATTTTTATCTTAATTCCGGTGATTTATTCTCAAGTATTTTATAATTTTAACTATCAAAATTAAACTTAGATAATTATAAATTAATAAGTAAATAAGCAACTTATCAATCTTCTTGAATTTAACAGAATAATCTCTGACTGATATTTTATAAATTAGTAACACGTGCTAACATAAAAAGTAAATGTACAAATAAATTAACAAGTAAATGAAAATTTTTATCAATATTGAAAAAATAATGATTTATTTGATATAAAATCAATTTAAAACAATAAAAGTTTAGAAAATTTTATGGAGCTTTGATTTATATAAAAAAAAAAAAAAAATTTCTTTCTTAAAAATTTGAGCAGTTAAAATTTTTCATGTTAGAAAATTATCTAAAATTTTTCTGATAAAAAGTTTTATTAATTTTTAGTAAATTAAAGCGCTAAATATTTGCTAAAAACAATTTTTAATTTTTAACAGAGCCGCACACTCATTATTGTTGTTTATAAATTTATTTTGTATTGAGGATTGAGGATAATATAATTTGAATAATGAGGGTAATATGATGAAGATAAAGATTTAACTTTAGTTAAAGATATATTTGTTTGTTATTTTTGTTTGTTTACTTACGAGTGGTGTCGGTTGTGTGATTTCAGGAAACGGTAATATAATGTATATTGTAATTATTTGTGGTTAGTTGGTTACACATTGGGATAAATGGAAGAAGAAGAAGATACACGTACAAGTATTAGCAGCAGCGAGGACGAGGACGAGGACGATGTATTCGGTAGACCATCAGGTACTTACTAATAATAATGGCGAACCGGTTTAAAACGTCATTGCTTTAGCAAATCGCAAGGGAATACCCGCTCGTTGCGGCTGATGGTTATTTTTCTTTCTTCACTCACCGTCAGCCCTTTTATTTACTAACAGTTACAGAAATAATAACAACAGCACAACTCAAGAACAAAACAAAACTAAAAGTAAAAAAGGCAACGAGGTGGTTTATTATTATCTTTTTTCCCCTTTTCTGATAAACTTTAAAACCCTGTTTTTCTAACCCTCCGCGGTGGTAATATCAAGTGTATTAAGACGTAATGATAGCTTACCTGCTGCGCCGGTTTAGTTACAATGTTTCATTCTTTGTTGTTTATTACATGGTTTGATGCGGACCCCAGATACAATGTTGCGAGTTAGACCAGAATAGTACAAACTTTACGGTTTATTATTCAATATAATTCAATTGAATGAGTAATAGTAATTATACAGAGGTGTATTTGTTCCTTCAATTTATATTTTTATATTTATCGCGGTTCATAATAAATTGTAGGTTTTAAAGTAGATGTACATATGCACTTGAAATTTTTTTTTGTTTTACAAACTACCTTCGTGATTTATGAATATTTAATAACACTGAAATTTTCATCAACTCGTCCTGCTTTGCATCTTCCTTCTCATCCTTCCTTACCGTCAACCATTCAATCATTTATTTATATTAACTTTATTATTATTTAAATACTCTTTTTATTTTATTATATGTCAAGTTTTTTTTTTTTTTTAAATAACGTTTGGCTGGTGTTGAGATCAAGGTAAAGGATGTTATAAGTGGGGATTGCGTTTTTGGTAATGTCTTCTAATTTTTTTTTTTAATTTAGTGAAAAAATTTCAAGTTTACAATAAAAACATATATGAGAAAACAATTTAAATTAATTTAAGAAGTTTTTTTTTTTTAAATAAATCAAATGATTAAAAAATTAAGCTTTTGAAAAATTTAAATTTAAATTTAAACAAAAAATTCCCAAGGATTTTCAATTAGTATTATTAAATTTATAATGAACAAGCAAGAAAAAACTTTAAATATTTTAAATTATTTTCATTAACTAACAAGTTTTTTTTTGTAATAAATTATATAAAAACTTTAAAAAAATTTTGTCATTAATTCACGGATAAACAAAACAAGTTAAAAAAAAAAAATAATACTCCAACTTGATCAAAGCCAAACAGTCAGAAGTTATTTTTAAAACAAAAATAAACAAAACAAAAAAAAAATGACATCAACAATTGTTGATTTGTGTTTTTGGTCTTTGGTGTTGATTGCAGATACTGGCGCGCCGTACGTATTGTACAAGGACAACATGGAGAGACCCCAGGGCCAGTGGGCGCCGGGGCCAGGATCTCTCCAAGATGGTGGTCTGTATGCACAGCAGCAGCAACAGCAACAACAGCAGCAGGCATCATCCTCCTCCGGTAGCCCACAGCAGCCTTGTGGCCCGCCGGTCGAAGGTGGTGAAACGGGGCCTCCGCCAACCCTGGCGTCTCCTGTGCCCTCACCATACCCATCAGCACCACCCGAGCCGCAGGCACTGACCCCACCCGAGGACGACATACAGTCCGGTCAGCCTACGGCTCAGCAACAAGCCCAACAACAACAAGCCCAGCAGCAGCAACAGCAGCAGCAACAACAACAACAACAACAACAACAACAGCAACAGGTCCAGCAACAAGTTCAGCAACAGCAACAGGCGCAGCAGCAGGTACAGCAGCAACAACAACAGCAGCAGCAGCAACAGCAACAACAGCAACAGCAACAGCAACAACAAGCACAACAAGAGCACTCGCCGCAGCAGCAGCTGACGCCCCACGAGGTCGACCGGAGCGATTGCTTTCCTGGTGCAGGTGAACTTCAGCAATATCCCCAGCACTACTTCAAAGAGACCCGGCCGCATCCGTCGCCCTCGGTGCCGCCTCACATGCTAACCCCGGGGGGTTTTTCAGCGCTGCACTACTTAAAACAGCCGGGGGTTATGCTGACGTCCCTGGGGCAAGGCGACGGAGGCGCGAGTCTTGAGGCTCACCAGTACGCGAGTCCCGGCGCCCCGAATATGTCGAGCGTGTTACCGGACATTGTCCAGCAGAACGGCAAGTCCTCAAAGGGTGGTGCCAACAGTGATCTGCGGTTGTTCAAGTGCTTAACGTGCGGAAAAGACTTTAAACAGAAATCGACGTTGCTGCAACACGAGAGGATTCATACGGACAGTCGGCCGTACGGGTGTCCAGAGTGCGGAAAGCGGTTCAGACAACAGTCACATCTCACGCAACACCTTAGAATTCACGCGAACGAGAAGCCGTATGCTTGCGTGTACTGCGAGCGCACATTCCGGCAGCGCGCCATCCTCAACCAGCATCTGCGCATCCACTCGGGTGAGAAGCCATACCAATGTCCGGAGTGCGGAAAACACTTCCGTCAGAAGGCGATCCTGAATCAGCACGTCCGCACACACCAAGGCGAGCATTTCTCTCTGCCTCCCCAGACTCCCAGAGGGCGTCCGCCACCACACTGACCCACCATCCACTGCTTTTTACTATCGCTGATGCGCCGCTCGCTATTCTTACCTTTTTATTTATTTTATTTTATTTAATAGATTTTTAATGTCTTAAACAGTTCCCCAAAATGCCAAACCCACCAGTTTCTTTTCTATTCTATTCTATTCTCTGATAAGACACATCACACACTCTTTCTCTATCTATCTATTCATCTATTTATCTGTCTGTCTATCTCTGTATCAGTACTACCGGACAAAATATCATCAGAGCACCATGGATACCCTGACCCTCTGCTCTCTGTAATGTGCCAATTAAACTCAATCTATTTCTGCTTATTTTCACTGAGAAAACTTGAAAAAAAATTTTTTTTCTTATTTTTATTATTATATTGTTAAGTAGTTATTTACTTACTTTTCTTCTCTGAATCTGCTATTTGCTATCTACTACCATGGCATTCCTCGGCAGACTATATTATCTTCCTGATAGATGTTCTTGTCTTTATTTCTTTATATTCTCTGAACACTCTCTGTACACCCGTACCCAGTGACTCCTGTTCCATATCGGCGTCCCCTGTTCGGAGGCCGTTTCCCCTGTCCCCTCTCCAAGGTCGAACGTTTTCCGTTTCCGCCAAGGACAAGAGGGCAGTAGTATATTATGCGGCGGAACGGCTTATCTCTCGCCACCTTTTTTTCCGCACTTGGTTCCTGACGATCGTAACGGGCGGGAATGTGTTTTCTAATTGTCCGAGTATTATCGAATTTACAAAACCTTTTATTTAAAAAAAAAAAAAAAACAAACAAACCAAATATTTTAATATATATATATACATATAAATATATTAATAATTATTTAAACAAAAACAAGACGCGCTGAACATATAATGCTTTTATTATATTTATTATCCAATCAAATAAATAAATAAAGTTATTTATTATTATCATCATCTTTGCAACTAATTTTTCCATCAATATCAATGATATTTAAATTTAAATAATTTATTAATTAACTTGAAAAAAAAAAAAAATTAATATACATAAATATATACTGCTGGATATATATTTATGTGTATACTAAAAAAGAATTGATAGAATAAAAAATTTATTTTTATTTTTTTATTTGTTATAAAAAAAAAAATGAATTAATAATTAAAAATAATAAATCAAAAAAAAAGAAATAATAAATCCTTCACCTTATTAACCATCAGCCCGTCAATCCTAAATATCTAATTGTTAATTCCAGATGTGAGTCCGCATCTGATCTTCAAGAATGGTATGACTCCAACACTGTGGCCTCAGGACGTACCATTCCCTCCAGAGGAAGGCAAAGAGGAGGTCGCCTCGACTTTCGGGGACACGGACACCCAGTCGGGGGCATTCAGTCCATCACCAGACGGTAATTCCATCCAGTACCCAGCCTACTTCAAGGACCCAAAGGGTGGGAACCACGCAGTCTTCGGAGCCGGAGGACCTGGGAGCTTCGGGGCCCTCCAGTACATTAAACAGCAGGGAGGCGGCGGCGGGGGAGGAGGAGGAGGAGGAAACAGCGGTCCCAACGGGAGCAAGTCCTGCTTACCAGACGTTATTCAGCACGGGAGATCAGCGGGTATGCCTCTCTACGTTAGGTGTCCAATTTGTCAGAAGGAGTTCAAACAGAAGAGTACCCTTTTGCAGCACGGCTGCATCCACATAGAGTCAAGGCCGTATCCATGTCCAGAGTGCGGCAAGAGATTTCGTCAGCAGTCCCACTTGACGCAGCATCTTCGCATTCACACCAACGAAAAGCCATACGGATGTGTCTACTGCGGGCGGAACTTCCGCCAGAGGACCATTCTCAATCAGCACTTGCGCATTCACACGGGGGAAAAACCCTACAAATGCCAGCAGTGCGGCAAGGATTTTCGTCAAAAGGCCATCTTGGATCAGCACACACGCACACATCAGGGGGACCGGCCCTTCTGCTGTCCCATGCCCAACTGTCGGAGGCGCTTCGCGACAGAGCCAGAAGTAAAGAAGCACATCGACAATCATATGAATCCTCACGCGAGTAAAGTAAGGAGGAATTCCAGCAGCGACGGCAAACCTTCCGGCACTCCAACCGCCCTTGGACCAGTACCAGTGCCACGGGGGCTCACACCTACAGTCGTTAAGCCTGAGCTGTACTTTCCCCAGTGCTACGCACCCGCATTTAATCATCAACCACCAGTATCATCGTCGCAGTTCCCTGGTCAGACCAACGGAGTCGCCGTTACTGGAGAATTCAAACCACCGTCGGCACTTCCACCACAGTGACTAACCGTCCATCCTGCGGCCTATTAGCAAGCAGGAATCCCGCTAAAGTATCAGCGTTGCTTCACGCCCATCGGTAATAATCATCCAACTGGAACTGGATCTGGAACTGGAACTTCGTCAACTACTTCAGCTACTAATGATGATCATGATTCAGCTCCTACGTCTGACGTTGTATCGTCGCATTTGTGCCAGCCGCTCCAGCAACACTACCCGTGACATTTATCGTGCATTTATTAGCATTTCGTCTTTCATATCTTTCCGGTTTGTTTTTATTTCATTTTGGTTACATTAATGTCATCATTATTGTCATAATTAATATTATTATTATTATTATTATTATTATTATTCCTACTACTATTAGCTTCGTTTTTTACGTTTTTTAATGTTATCGTTAATTGCTACTACTTTTATTAATATTCTTCCATTTTTGTTGTGCTGATTTGTTCAATTACGTTTAACGTTTATATATAAATATATAAATATAATAATGACGGTTACTCGATCCTCGTCTTCTTTAAAACGATTACGAGCGCGTTGTGAATTTAAAATTCGTGTTCTCAGCGATTCATGTACAGCGTAACGTATCGTGAAATCGTCAAAGGGAAGAAAGGCAAAAAATATCAAATAAAAAAAATGAAAAAAAAATAACAAGAAAAAAAAAGTAACAAATGGGTTCGTACTTTTTGCTAAAAAAAGAATTAATGAAACTCGTACTATGTAGTTTTTAAAAACCGTTTAAATAAAAAACGCGTTTCTTTCCCTAAATGGGTTGAAAATGTTCGATTTCGACCAGACTGAAACGATTGTGATACAATATTTAACTTGCCTATGTTTTAATGAATTGATGATGATGATGATGATGATGATGATAAAAAAAAATTAAAAAAAAAAAAACGTCAAGTTGAGTATAATATTGTGAATCTTGGAAAAAGTTTCAAGTAATGAATAACAAGATGGACGAAATATTTACTCCGATATGAAATGGCGGTGGAGGACGTCTGTAAATATGTAAAACGTGAAATAATTAATCGTAAAAAAAATTTTAAATTTTAAAAATGAAATAAATTAATTACAATAATAATAGTAATAATAATAATAATAAAAAAATAATAATAATAATGTTTAAATTATAAAAAGAAAGAACAAAACAACGGTTGGAAAAAAAAGTAACATCTAAACAAAAACGGTGGTGAATGAGAAATAAGATGCGACGGAAAAAATAGAGGGTGTTGAGGCAAAGGGAACCAGGAGCAAAAGGGGTTGCTGTTGATGTTAAAAACGATGATGCGAGTGTGTGGTAAACACGAAAGCGAGAACGTGAGAGAGCGTCGGTGAAGATTTAAGATGGCCGCGAGTGAGAGAAAAATCGTTTAGTTTTGCAGACGAATGCAAGAGACCTGAACAAAAAAAATGTATTGTATATATGTGTGCATGTGTATATATATATATATATTTATGTACACATGTGTACATATATGTATTTAAAAGCAAGTGAGCTGATGGGGAGTGGTCATGAAAGTTGCGAAAGAATGTGCGTACAAAGTAAAGAGTAAAGAGAGAGTGAGGTATAAATAAAGAAAACCATAAAGAAAATTAATGATAAAGAAAAATCTAAATTAAGTAATTAATTGACGTAATATAATGAAAAAAAAAAAATTGGTAAAAATGTAATAAAAGCGGACGGATACCCCACTGTGCTACGGATACGAAGATTACACGTCACAACAGATTGACAATGATACGATGTACGAAGAAAGGTATGACTCTTGTATACTATTACAATATTTGAATTTGAATGTATATTTATACGCCAGGTAATTTACAATCTATACGACGATATTTTGATTTGGTTTATAAATGAGATTGGTGCTGATAACTAACTTAGGTAAGCATTGAAAACAACAAATTTTTAAAATAATAATGATAATAGAAGTGAAAAAAAAAAAAAAATTAATAAAATAATACAGACTCGAGGGAGGGAATTTGTGGACGAAGGCTGAGACACTGTAGAGATTTTAAATCGTAAGTTTTTAATAAAATATATAAATATATTATATATTGTAAAGTAGACAGACGGCGTGGCTCAACTCGAAGACCGTGTTTTGCTGTCCGCTCATCAGATTTATTATTATTATTTTAATTAATTAATTTAATTAACTATTATCATCAATCCGCAAATTTCGTGGCAATACTTAAAGAGGAAGCAAATGTTTTATGTACTAGAAATAGTCTTTTAAATTGAGAAATATTTAAGACGTGTGATCTCTCTAATTATTGTACATTTCATTGATCTGTATCTAGGTATTCAGATAATAAGTAACGTTATTATTATTATTATTATTATTATTAATAATTAATATGATTATCGATTGTCTATTAAGTATTCTTTACTTAGTCTTATGATTTATAAAAGTAAAAGATAACAATTAAAAATAATAATAACAGATTTGAAGATGATAATTGTGCGGCCATATTCGTTATGGCCTGTTCGTAGTGCCTCGGAATTGCTGCTCGCGGCAGTGATTTGATCATATTTTAGGAATGGTATATTATATTGAAAAATTTAAAAAACCGCAATTAATTATCAGTACTCTCATACAAGTACTAAAAAATAAAAAAATATAAAAAACAAAAAAAAATATAAAAAAATAAAAATTAAAAAAATTCGTGTCATTTAATTGTCACGTTAAACTATTATATATAAAAACAAAAAGTGAAAAAACAAGAAATTTTGGTTTGATATTGTCGTCGTACGATTCGTGCAACCGCCAAAATGCTGTGCTTGACGATGTGATCGTTTTAATATTATCATTATTATAATTATAGTTATTATCTTATTATTATTATTTTATTCTATATATTATTATCATTATTATTATTTTTTAATAATACTATTATTTTATTGGCACGGTAATGCGTTATTGTCCAATTAAAAAATAAAAAAAAATGCATGAACAAAAGTAAGAGCTCGGCCAAAATGAAAATACGTAAAATTTGATAAAATTATTAAAATTATAAATCAACACGAAAACTTTAGTAGTTTAAATGATGTAACGAAAACTACAAAAACAAAATTCAATTTATTAAACTATCAGATAATTTTTTATTTTCATCAAAATAATTTAAGAATAATAATTCTATTTAAAGTGCCGTTTTTTTTACAGTCGAAACAAAATTTATTTTCTATTATCAATATAATAAGTTTTTTTTCCTGTGGACTCGTGTACAGATAGTGATATATATGTTTATATCAAATGAAAAATCAAAATTACAAAAGTAAAAAACTTTCGCGAATAAACCCAATGAAAGCAACATAAACATTAAAAAAAATTTGAATAAATAGATCACAAAGTTACTAACAATAAAGTAAAAAAAACTGAAATGAGTTGCCATCAAATGCCATTTTATAAAATAATTAATTTATACATTGATATTTTTTTTATATAGAGTATTAATTATAAATGTTTCTATTGTACATTTGAATAATATATATATATTATTAAATATAAATATATATTATATATGATATATATATATATATATATATATATATATATATATATCATAAATGAATACATATATATATATATATATATATATATATATATATATATATATATATATATATATATAATTTAAATGTTCATTTAGATTACGCGTTGTAATAAACAATAGTAATTTATTTTATTTAAGCAATCGAACAAATTTTCGTATCAAAAATAATAAAATAAAATAATAATGAAACAAATTTAAATTCACGCACAATTCACGTGTCGCGTTATCAACTTCACTTACGCTCTCCGTTCTCCATAAAATAAAAACTGTTGAAATAGCTGACAAAACCATAAAACAAATTCTAAAAACAAATAGTTACATATATACATAAATATATATATATATTACAAACATATATATTTTTCTCCTATAATTTAAAACTGTTATCAGTGAATAGAATTCGCTCAGACAAGTTAAATCTCATACACCAAATACGTACTTATTATATTAATAACTTCCATATCTTTTTTTTTCTTTTTTTTTATCATCCACTACGTTCATTGTTTCGCGTTTTTTAATTATTACATACCTTTAAAACCATTATTATTTATTAAATTTATTATTTCGGACGTCCCCGTGGACAATTGACAGTGACTCTTGCCAATAAGTCAACTCACAATACAAGTAATATGTCTTACTTGGACAAAAATATCTGACTAAAAATGAGGCCTACGATGTAGAAAAAAAGTGTGTAAAATACATTATTGTTTTTATAATTTTTATTATTATTATTATTTAATTATTAATTATAAACAATGTCGTACTATGCGTTTTTTTAATTATTAATTAGGTTATATTATGTTATTAAGTTTTAGAGAGATTTTGCATACAATGCAGTGGTTAGTTTTTATACTAGAGTTTTCAACTTTTATTATTATTATTATATTATATTATATTATATCCTTTTATTATTATTATCATAATAATATTATTTTGTATTGAAACCTTGTAGATGCCTTTTAGTGTTTATTATTAGTGATTAATATTTTATAATGAATAATTACCAAGTCTTTAAATCTCGCAGTCACAAAAGTAATAAATGAATAAAACAAAAAAAGTGAATGTTTTTAAAAACTACGTCATGTGATACTTGAGCGATATGACAATATTTGGTTGTTTTGTGTTTAATAAGTATATTATAATAATTATTAAAAATAATTAACATGCCGCTCTTAGCAGCTATAAATTGTAACTGCACTTTTAAAGAGGTGCATTTTGTTTTTTTTTTTGTTCTTATGTTTATTTTTATTCTAAATTTTTTTTATTTCAAAATTGCTTTAAATTAATTAATGTATAATTAATTTTTTACACATGTATAGTAAAAAGAAAACTGATGTGTATGATGAATGCGTTAATTTTTGTTAATTATTATTTTATGCCTTGTTTATTTTTAAGTTGCGGAACAGTGAACAAATGAGTGCAAGAGTGACAGAATACTCTATATTTTTAATTTTTAATTTTAAAATAGTGGTCCAGTGATTAGAAACTTAAGTACGAATAATTTTGGGCACAACATCCCCCACAGCTAAACTAAATGCTCAACGTTATAATTATTATTAATTAAATAATTATTACAGTAGATAATAAGAATAAGTTTTTTTTTTTTTTTTTTTAATTATTTCTTGTATCAAAATATGTAAATTATTTTTTTTCACTATAAGACTCAGTCAACTGGCCTTGGAGAGCCTTTGACTTTCAAGCGACGGGATGATGCGCCCAACAATATTTTCTTTTATTTACGCCATTTTATTGTTTTATTATTATTATTATTATTATTATTATTATATTATTAAGTAATTAATTATTATTATTTTCTGTCTCTTCCAACCGTCTCTTTTGTGAGCGTGAAAAATTTGTGTTAATTATTTTTCATATTTTATATATATATATACATAGATAAATTCATTTATATATATATAAATATAAATATTGAATATATATATATATATATATTATTAAAAATAAAGTAAAAAATTATTATAAATTTTTTAATATCGAGAAACGTTTCCTCGTACTTATACTTAGCAATTTCATTTTTGTCTTTTGGCGGCTGCGCTTCTAAATTGAGCTTTAATTAAATAAATCAATTATGAATGAACAAAAATATTAAATAAATATATGTATAAATATATTTGAGTATAAGTAATAAATAATATAAATGCCTCAAACACTGTAAGACATAGTGCAATAAATATTCTATTATTGGGCAGCAGTTTAACAGAGCCGTCTTGCGCCGTATTCACTGTCGTTAAACCATAAGTGAGCAAGGTGCCAAGTAACTGGTCTAAGCAATTAAAAATTAATAAATAAAATGAAGTAAATAAAAATATGCATCAAATGATGCGTGACTTTGCCATACGTTAATATAACACACACACAGAATAAAAAAAAAAAACTTCGCAGTTTAAAATGATAAAATGAATTTTTTATAAAACTGTAAAGAAGAAATAATTAATTTTATTTTTTTAAATATCAAATATTAAATTGTACAATACACAGTATGATATAAAAAATAAAACTGAGTAAGCTCGTAGATTATATTATATTATATTATTACAATAAAGTCACGCAATAATTCGGTGCTTTTGTTATTATGTCAGAGGCAACTCGTGCAACAGCAACAACTACGGAACAGAACCTGGTTCCTATAATAGTGATTTAACAAGTGGGACAAGTGGAAGAATTTATATTAATTTACGTCTTATAAATTTAAATATATATATATATATATATATATATATATATATATATATATATATATATATATATATACATTAACGCATAAATATATATGTAAATATATAAATATATATATATATATATATATATATATATATATATATATATATATATATATATATACATATATATATACATATTAGCTGTTATATTTTGTGACTGACGAGTGTCTCGTGTGCGAGTTCTAATCAGCGACTTAACCTCGTCTCCAAAGATCCAATTAACGAAAATAATAATGATGATAATTATTATTAGACTTTTCCAAGTGTAAAAAAATAAAGTATACTTTTTTTTATAGAAGATGCGTTAAAGTTTGTCGTGATTAGAGCTCGCAGTGGAGCTTGTTTTCTGTTTTTATTTCTTCTTTTTCATTCTTTTTTATACGAAACAAAAAATATCATAATTAATAATAAAAAGAATCAATTATACTTAGACGGGTTTTAATGTCATTTTGTTGTTCTTTTTTTGTATTTTATTTATTTATTTTTTTTTTAAGTGTTACTTTTATTTATTGTAATTATTTTAATGTACTATCATTTATTTCTTCTTTCTTCATATCATGTGTGTATATATAAATATAAATATAAAAAATGGGTAAATAAGTGGCAATGTCGGCGAAATGAGCGAGTTAAGATTGTGAATTCGGGCGTCCCATACACTATACACTATAATAATAATTATGATAATATAAATATATATCCATCGAATGGTCGTCTCTATTCTACTCTGGTTGTTCGCTCGCAATTGCTGCTCACTCTTGTAGTCCCCGAATCCGGTCAGACCGGTTAAACCGGCGGTACAGCGGGACGTTAGATTTTCGCGTGATCGCACTTTCGGTTTCTCAATATTCGCCCGTAGTCACTATATACTCAGGATTTACCAACACCTGGCTTTTAAGAATCCTCCCAGAATCAGTACAGCCCCAATTGCATATTTATTATCGTCGTCAATAAATCTTTATCATTTATCTTTTATTTTTTATATAAATTATCATTCATTTGTTAATTTATTCATTTTTATTAAATGCCGCCGTTTTTTAGGGAAAAGTAATTAAGTTAATTTGGCAGAAATAAAAAATAACAAATTTGTTAATTTCTTCTTTAATTCTTTTTGTTCAAATTTTAATAAAAATTAACAAATTTTTCTTTTTCTAAAAAAAATTTTAAAGCAGAAAATTCTGAAAATTATAAATGTAAATTTTTTCAATAATTAATTTGTCAAGTCAATTTTTAATGATTTTTTTCTGATAAATAATCATAAAAAAATTTTATTAAAAATATGTAAAAATGAAAATTTCTTGACTTTATTTTCATAATTATTTATAAAAAAAAAATCAAAAATTGTCAGATGTCTTCTATAAAAACTAAAGTTGTGAAGAAAAAATTTTATAAAACAAAAAGGACTTCATAAATTAATTTTCTCCTAAAAATGAGAATATATTTGTACATTATACAAATACAAATAAAAAGTAAATAGATATGTGAACGCAGTTATAGAGTATCCCCGCGTGCGTGCCGGATACTCATTGAAATTATTTCTGTCGACAGTTTAAAGCGGCATCCGTGAATAATTCTCGCGGTGCAAGCCAAGCAAATTTGGTGGTATGCTCACTCACTAAATTTATATATACATACATCCATACATCCATACAGTATAGTACTGTAGGGGAACAGATTAAATACACAGAAGAAAAGAGGGAAGAAGTTATTCACGTTCGAGCAATGGCGCGGAATGCGGCTTACAAGCTGACATGCATTTGCAAAACCGAAGCATTGACGTCGCCAAAAAATATATAAA
Organism: Cotesia glomerata; assembly: GCF_020080835.1. Classification (NCBI taxonomy): domain Eukaryota; kingdom Metazoa; phylum Arthropoda; class Insecta; order Hymenoptera; family Braconidae; genus Cotesia; species Cotesia glomerata. The sequence continues at coordinate 31,753,263 of NC_058158.1, read as the reverse complement.
TAATTACTAAGACCCTGGAACAGTCATTGCATCTAAAATAATTATTTCTTCCCGCAGCCTAATTACAAACCTCTCCGTATAGCAATTTCGTAGCAGAGTATTCTTAATTTCAATTGAAATTAAGCTAGAAATAAAATAAAATAAAAATAATTTTCGATGCACCGAGAAGAGAAGTGTAGAAGAAAGAAGAAGCAGAGGTAGAGGCAGAGGCATTGACTCATATCATCAAGCTCAGGGATTTCAGTCGCGATCCTCTGGGCCAGCGATGGCGAACGGGCCCCTTAGACTGGAGGGGGTAGACGGGCCTTGCTATCGCGGGTGAGTGGGGAGGACGCCCTTGATTCCGAGTCGCGGTCGGCGGGGGAGTGGGTCCGTCATGTGGCCTTGAGCCGGCATGTCTCGGTCCTCAGCCAGCGTTTCTCAATCTACATTCGCGATTTATTTCTTCGCGTACTCAATAACTCTATTTGATAATTAAATCCACTATTTTTTATTATTTTATTTTATTTAATAATTTATATCTCATATATTCTTCGCGGGTTCCAACCTGGAACCGACCTTTCTTCTTCATAGCGTAATTAATTAATTAATTGACTCATAAACCGAATTACGATCGGAATTAATTGGAAGCAACAGTAACCGGCAATTGAATGATTGCTTTATATATACAACACGAGTAATTAAATGAGAAGGTGCCGAAGAAATGAGAAGATACTCAATGGTTTTTTTACTCCGAATGCATTTGAGAACCGACGAAAGTCGGATATGGTATAGAGTAGGAGCGTCTACGGTTCAAAGGCGAGATCGAAAAAAAAAAAAAATTAAAGAAAAAAAAAAGAGCTGGGACAAAAAGCAATAAAACGAGTTGAAAGGAATAAAGAAATGAAATAAAAGAAGAAAAGAGATTGAAGACGGGGAAGAAAGAGGCTGTGTGCATGAGGACCGTCTTACGTAGATATGTCGATGTATTTGTTGTACAGTCTGAGCGCAAAACCCTTGGACTTGGACGAAATGGGATGTATATATATTTATATATGTATAAAAGAGTCAGTGCTGTTCTAGCACCGTGTTACAGTGACTTTAGAGCCGCAACAGATTCCCTTTTACATTTTATTTGACCCCGTAAAATGGCTCGTAAGTAAGAATGATGGAGCGAGAGAGCGAGAGAGGGAAAGTTAGCAGACGTCTGAGGCTCTGAGCTGAGGAATGAGCAGCAGGGCAGATATAGTGTACAGTAAAGAGGAAGAAATAAAATAAATATAAAAAGCAAGAGAGACAGCCGAGGAATGGAAGAAAGAGAGAGTTTGGTCGCGGGCAAAGAACGAAATAAAAGATTCCGCGGAAGTTCCTTCCACTTGGCCTACTACTCCAGTCCGGGTTGAAGCCGGTGAGGGAGTAGAGGGCTTTTCTTTTTAGGTACCCAGGTACTTCCTGCTTTAAACTTTGTTTTTCTTTGACTACTCGTCCAGTTATACACCAGGGCCTTGCTGTTGTCAGACTTGTCTCGCCCGGTTGATCGCTGATGCCTGATCGATCCTTACTATTTTTCTTATTTTATTATTTCTTCTTTTCTTCTTATTTTATTATTTAGTTGCTCCTATTGTTTGGTGTCATTTAATCTGGAGCTTATAAATAAATAAATAAGTCAAGGAAGAAATTTATCAATGATGATTTATTTATAATTGATAATGTATTTTGATTCTTTATTTTAATCCCGGGAATAAATTTACGGATTTAAATTTATTTAAAAGGAATAATAAGAATTAAGTGAAGTGAGTGCAGTAAGATTCGAAAACGGGACGGTACGTTCTACTCCCTGCAGCGGCTGTACTGGCTGGGTTAGTCGGTTTTATATTGTATATTGTATAGCGTTAAATCTACGCCAATGTTCCTACCCGGTGACCTTCGAATCAGAGTCTGACCGTTTTTGCGTCCCATACTTTTGGCCCCTGAACGGTGTAAGCTAGTGTATAGTGTATAGGAGGGATTCAGTCTCCTCATCTCGTCTCTTCTCAGGGTTTACTTGTATTACTCTATACACACACATACATTATAAAGTCAAGCTGTTAGTTGTTGGTATGGTCTCGCTTCGCGGTTCGAATCGTTCCTAAGTTAGCCAACCCGCCGATACGACCAACGGACTAACTTAAGAATCCAAGAGGAAGAAATAAAAATACTCACATTGATTCATATGATTTTATATATATACACACATACTTAACAGCTCGTTAATATATTTGCTTAATTTCCGTGATTCATTTACTTTTAATTTTTTTAATTTACTGCTTCATTCAGGTGCTTTAATTACTTCTTCTTTGATTAATCGATTTTTTCGTAGTTTTGTGATTGATGAAATTTTAATTATTTGTTCTTTTAATGTAAATTAGTAATTAATGATTATAATTAAATATTGGATTCTTGATAACAATAATTTTTAATTATTTTGATAAAATTTCATTCATTACTTGCTTTACTCATAATTTCTTCTTTTGTTTGATTTTTAGTAGTATTTTTATCAAACATTTTTTATAAGCTTGATAATATTTTTTTTTTTACAATATCATCTTTAAAAATTAATTGATATTATATAAATTACTTGATAAGTTTTTATTATTTATTTTTTTTTTGCAAATTATTTCTTCTTAGAATTTAGATTAAGAAATTTTGCATTATTAACTCTATAATTATTTTTTATGTTTTATTAAATTATTCATTCTTAGTAACTATAAATTAATATTCTAGTTTTGACTTGGTAAACTTTCATAAATTATTTCTTCTTAGATTTTGGTCTTGAAAAATATTCGATTTTTATTACCGAACGGACAAAATTTAATTTCTTCCTTTAATAACTTATGAGTCATTGGTTTTTTTACAATTTATTCATACTGAATAATTATTAATGAGTTTTTTACAAAGGCTTGATTAACTGTTTTTAAAGAATAAAATTTTTTGACATATGGGCAAGAATCACATTTATGCAAAATATGATAGATGAATCATCCCAGTAGTGATAATAATAATAATTATATAAATAATAATAATAGTAATAATAATAAAAATGCATAATGATAAAACTAACAACAACCATAATAATAATAATAATAATAATAAATTGTAAACGACCTTGATAACCAAATTGAATCCCAAACCGTCTAGACTTTCGTCTGGCGTCTACTGTTATACCTAGGTAAACCTATAAGATCGTGATACTCGGGAGACAAGAGATTTAAATACATAAAATGCATTCGAGAAAGTTTTTAACCGTTAATACTAAGAACAAAGAACAGAACTATAAAATAACAATAAGTATAATTATCGAATGATTAATAGTCATAATTGTCCACACGAAAAATTTCTTATTTCGTTATATTAATTATTAAATTATTAAATAATTAAATAAACAATATCAACAGACTAGCAATAGGGTTATTTTTATTTAAATAAATAAGTACATAAATGATGATGATGATGATTAAAAATAAAACAATAAGTAATTAACGAGTGTTGATTTGATAGTTAATTGTTTATTAATTACCGGTGATAGTTTAAGATTTTGTTGTATTCGTTACACTGTAGGTACAGAATAAAGTATAATTAAATAAAATAATTATAATGAAATTAAACACAATAATAATTATAATAAAATGAGATTTAAATTTAAATAATAAATAAAATAATTATAATGAAATAAAGTGATTTAAAGAATACCGTAATATCCATAGTTGACGCAAAACAGCGACAGTACATATATTAAATGAAGTCTGTAATTGAAATGTTTTATATTTTTACACCGAACAAACAGTATAATTAACGTACAATAAACAATAAACAATGTCCTTCCAAGTGCAACCTCAAATAATAGCAGATGTTATTTATTATTAATAAAAAAAAAATAATAATTAAATAACAATTACAATAACAAATACAAATACAAATAAATTAAACAATTTATTATTTTTAAATAAAGTAAATAACCACTTTCACTTCCGAAATATATTCACTGGATTATACGGTATACTTATTAAAAAATTTTTTTTTTTTAATTTATTATTATCAAAAACAAAAATGAAAAATTGAAAAAAAATTAAAATTATATTGAGCAATTAATAAAATTGATTTATTCTCAAAATAATTAACTGGATTACAATTAAAAATTTCATTGGCAAAATTATTAAAAATTACCAAATTGTAATTAACTATAATAATTAAAATACAGAAACAGAACAAATAAAATATATCTCGTATATATATATATTAAAAATAAAATAAAAAAATATATATATATTATAAATAATTCAAAATAAATAAAATAATAGTAATAAATAATATATGTTTATAATTGGATAATGAATACGTAAATTTTTTATACCATTAATTGAAAAAACTATCTTATCAATGTTTAAAAACATTATTATTATAATTAAAAAGTAAATTATAATTATAACAATAACTATTAACAGATAAAATATTATTATTAATGATAATAATAATAATAATGATAAAGATAAAGATTAAAAATAAAGTAAAGTAATAGTGTAACGATTGTTGTCGTTTATTTGTCCATTTAAAACAGTGGCAATATTAATAAGCGCAATAAACGTGTACCGATTCATCGAATCTCCATTATACATAACATCATCATTCTCTAATCAATACTATTATTATAATTATTAATAACTATTAATAGATATTATTATTAAGTATCGAATCAAAAATTATTAATTAAATTATTTTAATTAATTAATTAATTAAAAATTATGTAGATATTCAAATATTAATGTAATTTAATTAGGATATAATATTAGTTTATTAATAAATAATAATAATAATAATAATAATAATTATTGATAATATGTATTAGGCAAGTGATATTTGTACGTAATTGCCGGGGTAATTTTTTCAATATTTAAATTTAAATATTAACTAATAAATTTTTATCAATATTATTATTATTATTATAATTTTTATTATTATTATTACTATTATGGTTATGCCATTATTACGTTTTAAACTGTAACGTTTTATTCTGCCTGACGCTCTGATATGGTGATGATTATTATTATGATTATCGATTTAATCAATAATGGGCAGTTTATAAAAAACAATCGATGTCAAATATAATAACAATAACTAATAATTAATTAACAATTATTATTCTTGACGGTAATGATGAAAATTTAATTCAATTGTCAAATTCTTGATATTTGTATAAAAAGAAGAAAGAGTAAATTAAATTAATAATTATTCTTATTATTATCATTATTCATAATTCGCGCAAATTGCTATTGTAAGCTTACTTTGACATCGATTGTTACCTATATGTATATGTACATATATGTAGATCAAAACGATATATATCGCTGTACATAAAAAAAAAAAAAAAAAGAATAAGAAACTAAATAAGAAAAAAAAGTTTTTATGCCGTAAATTATCAGTCCATACAAAATAATTTTTTTTACTATAAATCTCCCTCTTTTTTTATGCAAAAATCAAAAATAATTTTTTTGAAAGTTTTTTATGGTTTAATTTTTAATTGAATAAAGTTAATTTTAATTAATTTATTATATGTTAGTGATAAATGGTTTTATATATTGAGATATGAATAACGATTGTATAGAGTGATTTAGATGACAGTGAGCTATCATTTGAAATATTTTTTTTATCTCTCCGTATTAATAATTGCGTGGTATTGATACTTGGAATTTTCGAGTGTTGTGAGTGAGATTAAAATTGACGTCGCGTCGATTTGTGGTCGTCGCGCACATACATTACACATTTTAGAGTTTTTTTGCTCATTTTAAGTTCCCCATTTCCATCCTCTTTCTTCTCTTCCTCAATGTTATCCTCGGGCTTCTTCTTTGTCTCCTTTAAATTCACACTCTCAATAAATTTTATCTCAAACTCATAAAACTATCTTTAATCTTTAAATTTTATTGACGATTAAATGTTTAATAAATATATATTTATATGCTCCATAATTTAAGTATCGTGATTTAGTTTTACAATTACATCGTTAATTCATTGATTAACTAATTAATTATTATCAATATTTACATTGTTCAACTAATGTTATTAGAATACTTTTAAGTTAAAATTAAGATGTTTTTTACATTAAAAAAAAAATTTTTAATCATTTTTATTTTGTTTATTTATTTATTATTTCAACATACATAAATATAATTAATTAACATATTTTTAAATAAATAATTATCACAAATTTGTAAACAAAAATTTGTGGTCAATAAATAAAATTTTACAGGTAAGAATAAACTTAATTAAAATTTTATTATATTCACAAAAAAAAAAAAATAGTGTGTAGAAATAAAAATTTACAATATTTATTTTATAAATTTTTAAAATAAAACAATAATTAATTTATAATTTATAAATATTAACGGAATAACAATAAATAGTAAAGTAATTCCAACAGTCCGTTGTGAAAAATTCGACATAAAATACACCGGTTGTTTGGTATATATATATTTACGTTGCTTTATAAATCATCATAGCGTAGTTTCTCGACCTGCGACATATTTATATATACAAATAAAATATTTTATTTAGTAAATTAAGTACTTTAAAAATTTAATTTATAATTTATCGTGCAGACAATTACTAAACATCAATCTCATAATTATTTTAGTGAAAGAAGAAAAAAAAATAAAAGAAAATTTCGTGTAGAAGATAAAAACAATCAGGCGGCAAGTGAAAATGAAATTGAAAAAATAAATTTTCATTAACAGAAACAGCGACAAAAAAAGAAAAATTTAATATATACACACATAAACATAAATATAAATTCACAGTGCAGCTATTATTGCTATCAACAGTGTTAGACACAGGGACCACAAGGCAATAGAGTACGTCGAGAAGCAGTTAGTAGAAAAGCAAACATTAATTATTGGTTGGATAAATGCCTCGGCTAAAATGCCGGAATTTCCAGTATTCTCACCTCTGCAAGTTTTTTCGGTGTCATCTTTTTGGCCAGCATGAACCTCCAGCTCACTGGGATTAGGATCCGCCGTCTCTGGTTGTTTCAATGCGGGCTCTTTTTTATCATCACCGGTTGCAGCAACGTCAACTCCGTCATCTATATTGGTATGGCTATCAGAACTAATCAGATTTTTAAAATCATTATCAAAATTATTATCATCATTGAGCTTCGTAGAATCACAAGATAAATAAGGCACTTGTTTATCCAGATGAAATTCTTCAGCGTTTGGTTGTTTATCATCATCACAATCAACATCATTATTACAGGCATGATAATCAACATGACTGTTATCATAATCATCGGAGCTTATATTATTTTGAGCGTCGTTTGATGGCACTAACTTAACAACCGACTTCAGTGACTCTTTGTTTGAATTATACGACTCACAAGAAGCTTCTGTATCGATCACTTTTGTCCCCGTTTCATCGTCAATGTTTAATTTTAACAGTTGATCGGGTTCTTTATACTCGGACTTTGTGTCATCCTTTATCTCCTTTATCATTTTTTCTAGTTCTTCTTTATCCATTCTAATTTTCTCCTTCACTTCGTTTCCTTTTCCTTCACCTTTGGCTTTACCGTCTTCTTCATCTTCAATCACCTTTTTGTTAATCTTAAGGCTTTCATCCTCCCCCAAAAGCTCTTCCCACTCGATGAATTCGGAAAGAGAATTTCTGTTTGACCCCAAAAGCATCGGATTGCTCTTTGCTTCCTCCACGCTCTTTTTAACCTTCTCCGATGTTTTTTTGATAAGACTCTCTAAATTACGACAAAGTTGCTTGTACTCTGATAATTCTTGATCACTCGACGGTTCAATTACTTTTTCATTTGTATCAACAACCTCACCACCACCACCATTATCCTCATCAACATCTACGTCAAAACTTCCACCACCATAGTACGGAGATGACAAAGTCCGAGATTTTTTATCAAACGTTTGACAATTTTCCATTTCCATAAATTCTCTCTCACATGATTGCCTTCTCAAAACTTTACCGTCTTCTTCGTGGGGCACACAGACTTGAATTTTAGCCTGATACAAACTCTTAGGCCGATTTCCATTTATGTCCAAATCCGAATTTTTATCCTTACCATAAAAATTATCATCATTATTATTATTATAATTTCTAATTGATATATCTCCAACGCTGCTGGAACTAATCAAAGGCCCATCTTGTGGGAACAATTTCGAAGAATTAACCTTAGTAAATTCCTTGTACCAGGCATGATGATCATCATTGCTTTTGTCAATAATTCCATACAAATCCGCAGAAAGTGACCGTACAGCTCGTTTCTTCTTTAAGTCACAGTTACCAGCAAGAATACTTCTGCTCATAGACTCTCTAGTCGGCACAAAGCTTATGTTGTTCATAGAATTAGCAAATTTATTTTTACCGTTAGTATCTTTACGCAGATTACGAAACGCTAAATCATCAGTAACAATATCCGGTTCATTTTTTGGTATATATAGTGATGAGCGGGTGTGTTTAATTTTCGGCTCAACATGCAAATAATCACTTTCAGCAGCTGCTGTAACTGGTCCAAGTGGTATACCAAATGGTGGCTGTGGTTCAATAACTCTCAGAGTATTATTTGCATGGGTTATATTTCGATAAGCAACGTCATCACGCGTTAAATCCGGTGTACCACGTCGTTGGTTCTTTGGTTTTTCATTATTACAACTAACATTAACATAGTTACCTAGCAAATAATTGTTATCAATTTGATATTCACGATCCTTATATGAGAGTAAGCTTGGTGAGGCAGCCAAATAACTGACTCTTGACAATGAACTTTGACTGGGATCCACCGAAGCCGAGCGTTCCGGTTGATGCATTCGTCTATAAGCCATATCGTCTTTAAGTCTCGGTTCATCATCGTTATTATTATTATTATTATTATTATTATTATTATGACTATGACTGTTATTATGATTATGGTTATTACTGTAGTTGTCGTGACGATCGAAATTCACATTACGCCATAAATTTAACTCGTAGGACGACGCTGCGGACGGAGACGGGGACGGCGAAGACGACGACGACGTGTCCAATGAACTTTTTATTGATCCACCTATACCTGCTTTAGCTGCCGCCGTAATGGCAATTTTATCCCTGTATTCTTCCATACTACGCTGCTCCGCACGATCCAACAGATCCTCGTCTTCATTTAAATGTAAACTATTGTAAATAGTCTCTAATTCAATTAGCGCTTCTTCTAAATTTTTCGAGTGTCTTCGCTTTTCCAACGGTTGCTCGTAAATACTTTTATACCCTTTCATTTTCGGCACGATTTTCTTCTTTATTTTAGGCACTATCGGATCCTCGGGCATTTTGTCCTCGACTTCGTGACTCTTCTTGCTAAAAGTATTATTATTATTATTATTATTATTAATGCTACTACTATTATTATTTTTGTACAACAAAAAAGGCTCGCTTATCGGGTGCCTCACAACCCGGCGATTGCAGCAGCGATCTCTGCGTTTGGGTGTCGCATAAATACGATCCAGCGAATTATAGTTAACATTACTTCCACAGGGTAGCAGTTGCTGACTACAACTATGATTATGATTATGATGATTATGACTACAACCACTGCAAGAATTAGTTTCAGTAAAAATATCTAAATCCAAGTGGTGAGAGTGTCTAGCACTAGCAACTGGGTGTAAATGGGACACAGAAGTCGATCGCGGTGGCGGTTGTGGTGCTAATACAGATGCAGATGCCGGTGATACTGACGATGATGCAGGTGCTGGCGGTGGAGGACTTTTGTTGTCTACATGACAATTAATCCCACGTGATTTATTATAGTTACTCGTTGCCGTTGTTAGTTTAGCTTCATGTGGTTGTGGCCAAGCGTACTCGTTGTTAAATACTTCATTGTCATTTAAACCGTGTAAATTGTCACTTTGATACTTAATGTTATCGTTATAATTATTTGGATACACGTGTAAGAGATTCTGTTCACTACAAAATGCTTGATAGTATGGCGGTTTTAATAATAAATTATGATTATTCGTTGTTGTCCATAAATTATTTGTTGACGGTAGTGTATCAGCCTTTTTTTTAACAATTCCATTATTACTATTATTATTATAATTATAATTATAATTATTACTATGACTTTGTAATACAGGTGATACATGATGATAAATTGGATGAATTCTTACATCAATATTACCATCATGATCATCAATGGTATCGTCACGATAAAATCGTTTCATATATCTTACAGTACGAGCTCCACGTGTTTTTTTGTTAGCTTCAATTAATCTACGATGATAATTATTATTATTATGATGATGGTGATGATGATGATGATGATAAATACTATCTTCACTTTGGATTCTCATTAATGAATTATTAGGATTAGTAGCAGCAGCAGCGGTTGCGGTGATATTTGCATTTCCATTAACGATTGAGTTTGTATTGATGTAACAATTGCTGTTACTATTATTACTAGATTTATAATGGCTGTGTTCATCATCGGTACTACTGTCACCGTAATAACGATCACGTTTGGCTTGTATGCGTGCCTTAAGACGATTTCTACGGCTGTATTTACTCCCGGTATCTGAACTTTCACTGTTACGTGACTGTATTGTTGCTGGTGGTACTACCGCTGATGTTGAAGCATTTGAAAAATTCATTGAATCTGTTGATTCATGTTTCTTAGTAGCGTTACCAGTAGTTTGTTTGTTGTAATTATTATGAGATTTATCTCTATCTGCTTTGGACGGGTTTGTCTGAACATTCTTAACTTGCTCACTGTAATAAATAGTTGGGTTCGGCGTTAAAGACAACAATGAGTTTGATTGCTCCGACGAGGCTGTTTGTTTTGATTTACGTTTGAGTAACCCAGCGAACGTCCATTTTTTTTCTTTTTTCTTTTCCGGTTGCGATTCGGTTGACGGTTTTTGCGGTGCTGCATTTTCTTCCGTTACTTTTACTTTAGCTCCAGTGTTCTTTCCTCTACATCGCCACTTTTCCATTGATAAATATTTGTAACTGGTTTATTTCTGAAAATAAACAATAATATAAGTTAAAAAAATATTTATTAAAATAAGTAATTACATTTCTTCTCATAACAAATTAAATTAAAATTTTTTTACTTCCTAAATACTTCACTTAGCAATCTTATTTTTTTATCAGTTATTTTCACACTTTGATAATTTTTATCATTTTTTTCTTATCTATACAGCAATTTTTATCAGATTTAATATCAAAACATTGATTTATATCCTTTTATGACTAAAAAGTTTAATTATTAAAAAAAACTTATCTAATTTTTATAAAACTACTAAATAATTTTTTATTTAATTAATTATGGTGCTCTTAATAATATATACCATAAACATTTCAATAAAAGACAAAAAAAACTATACATAAGTACGCTCTAGTTTTATAAATATATATTAACTCCAAAAAGAAAAAATGATGAGTGACATTAATGACGGTATGAATCTAGAAAGATAAAAGTATCTAAAAATAAAAAATAAAATAATTACCTATAGAAATATATGTCAATAACTATGTAGTAATACACAGTGTCTATTTACGAGGAAATATAATATAACATAATATAATGTACAATATAACATAACATAATGTTAATGTATAATATATAATAATGTAAATAATACATATAAGTAAATATAACTTACAATATGTAATGATAAATTTAAAAACCCGTGGCCTTGAGTTCTCATTTATAAATGTTGGTATGTGTTGAAAGTGACCTCGAAACAAATAATTTTTTAACAATCCTCCGGGCTACGGATCTACCATTTTAAATTTCCTCACTTTATTTTCGAGCGTTATTCAAGTATGATACAGGTAGTGGAGTACAAACTCATCAAAAACTCATCCAACATACTTCTCGTTTAAAACCCGTCGCATATATACTGTTATATATACCTTCCGCCAACCAAGTATATAAAAATAATCACAACCTAAATACAAAAAAAGAAAACAGTTGTAAGTATTATAAAACGATAAAAAAAGAAATAACAAATCCGAGAAATAAACTCGGAAATTGTAAATTAAATTATCATTCATATTGATTGACATGACTGAAATGCTTTGGAGTATAAATTTATAAATATAAATTTACTTGTACTTATAAATAAATTTATTGATGATTTACTTACTTATTGTTGTTAAGTGACGATTGTTTTTTTTTTTTTTTTATATATAATTGTTGAAATGACGTATTGAACACAAAAACATACTTTCTTATATTTATACCTGTACGTATGTAAATATATAACCTAACTATACATATATATTTTTGTTGGTAAAATGTAGGTATAGAAACGTAACCTCTTTAGTTGGAGGACGGTAAGACACTGAGAACCGAGACCTGACGGCAAAACACTGAGAACTGGGGAAAAAAATAAGAATATAAACTCGAATGGAGTCAAGACGTGTTGAACCGAATGCTGGTGAAGAACTAACCAGAACTAACTACTGTGCGACCGTTGTCTCCTCACATGCAGTCTTATGTCTTTACGTCATATTATCAACACAACTCATGAGTTTTATTTTACTTGTATGCATACGTAGGAACAACAACCGAAGCACATTTTCTTAATATACAAGTTGTGGGTGGATTAAATTTGTAACATGATCACCATTTGATCATCGCATTTGATAATCCTACACGTATTTAGAAATTAATTTCTAGAAAGAAGAAATTTTTATTTCTCTCTAATACGCATATATTTAATCTCATTGATTGGACTAATTTTGTATTTAAATTCATTTGTCCTCAATCTTAATTACAATCAGTATTTACGCTTTTTATTAATTATATAATATTTTTTTATTAGTACGTCCTTAAAATTATTTTTAATACACTTTTTTATAAATTTTTTGTTATTGCTTGTACAATTGATTATTTGTTAGAAAATTTACAAATATTTTTCAAATAAATAGATAATACTCATATTTAATATATGTTTATAAAGCAATTTATATTTTTTAAAGCATTTTTTGTTTAAATAAATTATTAGACTAGAAGATTATATAATAAAAATAATAAAAAATATTTTTTATGGAATAATTAAAAATTGTCTACTGAAGGTACAATTAATACTGTTAACACTAAATGTGCAGTTATATATTAATATATGTTTTAAAAACTTATCAATAAAAAAGCTAGTGACGGAGCTGCTTTATATAATTATTAATTGTTAATAATTATTATGTAATTTTTTCAGTTAGTAAAGTATCTGTTAAATAAGTTACTTTGAGTGTCTTTGTATAGTGGATTTTTTCAGACGGCAAATTGATAGGCCATGCGATTACTCTCACTCCTCGGCTCTTCCATTCTTCAATTATGTGCCTGAAACATAATTTGTGTAGTAATTATTATTTAATTCACAATTACTCAGTACATTCATTCGCTCGTTAAATGATTTAGTTTAAAGTACTTGATTTATATCATTTAATTCTCAGCATTTAATGGATGTACTTATTTACTATCATTACTATTATCATTATTATTTTTTTTATACGTACGGACTAATTATATCTTTGTGCAATAATACACAAGAGATCCCGAGTATGAAATATGTAAAACGCGTTAATGCCCACTCGTGTAAAATATCGAGTATAAAAATAAGTAAATTTTTGACAAAACTTTTTGTGCGTATTAGACCATGTTCTCTTGAACTTTCTTCAGCAAGTCCCAAAAATACTTTTGGTTCGAATGCTAAACATGTCACAATTTTTGGATCGCGTCTTCTTATCTGTAAATAAATAATTTAATTTAGTAAATTGAAATTTTTTTAAACAAATACCTGAATAATTTTTTCACTCAAATAAACTTAAAGACTTACCATATAAATAGTAACAGGAAAACAACTTGTTATCCACGCCTTTTCATAAAGCTTTGGATATTTTTTATAGGCGTCCAGTATTATTTGAACAAAGTCTAAATTTGAATCTTTTACGTCAATAACAATATTAAGATCGTTGTTTAAACATTGTTCTATTGCTTCGTTGAATGATAATATTCTTTCACCACCTTTGAATGTTTCTCTGTAAATAAACCCGCATTATTATTATTATTATTATTTTTGTTATTATTATTTTATTGATACATGTATTTGTTTTGTAGTACGACCCCTTGGTCTTTTATATAATGTTTACTTATTTAATGAATTAAAAATCGTTATCATTAACAATAAAACAAGAACAATCCATATTGATACAGCTATTTATGAATTTTATCTTATAAAAATATCTAAATAATTTTTTACGTCAATATTGACATATAATTGTAAATATTTATTCATATAATTTGTTTACTGACTCATTAATTGACTAAAGATTTTTTAATAATTATTCAGAGATTAAAAAGTATAAAATTAGACTAAAAGCTTTATGTTATTTATTTTCAGTTTAAAATTATTGATATTTATATTAAAAAAAAAAAAAAATATATATATATATATTTAGTTGTGTCAATTAAAAAATAATTTTATTTAATTACCTGAGTGGATGATTATAACTAATATCTAAGTCTTTTAATTCATCCCAAGTCATGTCTTTAATAACACCAATTTTGCCGGTAAGTCTTTCAATGGTTTCATCATGAAATATGATAGGAATGTTGTCCTTTGTACGCCTTAAGTCAATTTCAACTGTATTACAGCCTTTAGCTTTACACTGAAAAAAATAAAAATTAATTATTCAATTGAATAAGTAGTTAATGAATTAATTAACCAAGAACAACAGAAAGTTAGTAATATTATATGAAAAATTAAGTATTAAAATAAAATTACATTATTGAAAGCCGATAAACTATTTTCTGGATAATCGTATCCTCCACCTCGATGGCCAATTACTCTCATGCAAAATTCATTATTTGTTAATTTATCACCATTATTTATAGAATTATTATTATGATGATGATTATCTGACAGCAACGTCAACTTGTCATCCGTTGTTTTTAAATTACTAGGGTCCACACCCAATACTTTATTAATTATTTTTTTGTCAGGTGGTGGATTTCTTAATACCCACGATAAAATAACAATTATTAATGTGCCCCATAAAATCCATGGAATTGAAAAATAATAGAGTATACTAATTAAAATATACCAAAATGCTTGGAGATAGATCCATAAAGATGCACTATCGAATAATGTTTTTAATATACCAGACATTTTTTCTTACATAAGTTTTAATTATTACTAATACTTTAGTATTTAATCAAAATTTTAAATTTACTATTAGTTATTTTAAATCATTAATTAATAATTTCATCTTCTGTTTACTATTAATTAACATTCAATTTACGTGTGAAATTTTTAATTACAATTCACAGTAGGTTACTTCAACATTTTTTAAATTATCAACTTATTCAATGTTTTAGGCAGTAAATATTAATTTTAAAAATAATAAATAAATAAAATTTATAGAAAAATAATTTGAAAAGATAAATTATAACTTTTTTAATCACTAAAAACACTGGGGTAATTTCTTTGTTTGGTAAAGCTTATGTTTGTTACTAGGATACGTATCTAGGGAAAATTTAGGGAACTTTTTTATTACTGAAGTCAATGCTGAGTTGTCAAAGTTAAATTTAATTCATATGACAAGTTAATTCTAATGTTTTGTAAGATTTTAAATATATTCAAAATTAATT
This sequence comes from Cotesia glomerata, assembly GCF_020080835.1. NCBI lineage: Eukaryota > Metazoa > Arthropoda > Insecta > Hymenoptera > Braconidae > Cotesia > Cotesia glomerata. Next base: position 31,737,617 of record NC_058158.1, on the reverse strand, counting down.
AAATCGTTTAATTCACTTATTCATAATAATTTTACTAAACAAATTAATTAAATAAATCTAATATATAAAAATAATAATTATTGTGTTTTTACACACGAGAAAGAAAGAAAGAATGTTTTGAATTTGAAATGCCCTCAAGTGGTTATTTCTCACACTTTTCTCAACTTATCCGATTTTATCAACAGTGACTACAAATAGAAAAATGAATTGACAGATAATACAGATAAAAACATCAACAATGTTATATTTTTTTATTATTAATAATTAATAATATTCATAAGTACAGTTATTAAATATTTATTTAAAATGAGTGACTTTTTAGCCGCTAACAATATTTGCGGCCAAAGTTTACTGCGACTTGTATCGCGAGGTAATGCCATAATTGCTGAATTGATGAGATTAAAAGATTATGTTCCACCAGTATTTAGGTTTGTAATTAATTTCCATTGACAATTAAATCTATTTTTTATTATTTAAATATTATTTTGTATTGTAGATTGGAATCTAAGCGTCACCTCCAAAAATATGGATCAATTATTATGGACTTTGCTTACTTCAAAGCCGCCAATGTCAATGAACAGAAAATTGAAAATGATAATGTAAGTTATTCAGTAATTTCTAAAAATTATAAAAGTGTAATAATTATTTTAAAATTTTTATCCCAGACTCTTCAGGAACTTGACGAAAATTTAAGAGACAATTACACTGATGTATTAACAAGAATTTACTTAGCTTTTGAAAGTATCCACAAATATATTACTGATTTCAATGCTTACATAGATGAGTTAGATGATGGCCATTATATTCAGCAATCCGTCGAAACTGTGATGCTTAATGAAGAAGGAAAGCAGTTGATGGTTTGTCATTTTACTTTTTATAAATTTCAATAAAAGAATCATACTTATTTTTATTTTAAACTTTTCAGTGTGAAGCAGTCTATTTATACGGAGTGATGTTGCTTCTGGTGGATCATCAGTTTGAAGGTCACGTACGTGAGAGACTTTTAGTATCTTATTACCGGTATAATGCTCAGAGATCATCATCAACTCGAGTAGATGACGTCTGTACTCTACTAAGATCAACAGGATTTTCTAAATCATCAGCTAAACGTCCTCCAAACTATCCTGAAGATTACTTTGGGTATTTTACTGTTTATTTTTAAGCATATAACAATATTAAATAACTTTTTAGCTTAATACTGTTATGATATTCCAGGAGGGTGCCAATTAAATCAAAGTTCATAGAGTTACTGATTGGTCGTTTAAGATCAGACGAAATTTATAGTCAATCTTTAGCATTTCCCAATCCAGAGCATCGTAGTATAGCTTCAGCAAATCAAGCTGCGATGCTGGTTATTATTTTATCATTTCAGCCGTCAATTTTGCACAATAGTTCGGCAACAATGCGTGAAATAGTTGACAGATTTTTTCCTGATAACTGGGTGATAAGTATCTATATGGGAATTGTTTTAAATCTTTGTGACTGGTGGTTACCCTACAAAGCAACGCGTACAGCTCTGAATAATACTTTAGAGACTGCTAACATCAAGAAAACAGCCCAAAATTATGGACTAAAAATAAAAGTAAGTAAAAACAAACTATTGTAAATTTAATTGATTATTATTCAGACAATAAAATTACTTAATTTATAGAAATTGATAACAGAAACTGAAAAATTACAACTAGCAGTAACGTTAGATGAGAATGAAATAGAATCAGTAATAAAATTAATCCGTGAATGCAATGTATCACTCCATTGGATGCTTTTGCATACAACTGTACCAACAGTTCTACGAGAAGAATCAAAGCGTTCTCGGTTATTGCGACAGCAAGTGATCAATGAAAGTAAATATACTCCTGAAGAATGCTTGAAGTTATTATTGAGCACCGCTCAAATAGAGCAAGACGTCAAACAGATTTACAAACAGTTGTTGCATGACAAAGAGTCTAAATGGAGTGAGAATAAAAACACGTGTGTCGAAAGAATCAATGACCTAGCGCAGGTATTGGAGACCAACAAGTACGTCGACAGTGTAGAAACAAATGAATGCTTGAAAATGTGGTTCAAAGAAATCAGCGCTCACGTGAGCTCACTTCAGCAAGAGGACGGTAGAAAGATAGCTCAGTTACTTCAAGCACTCGAGGAAGTTCAAGAGTTTCACCAGCTTGAAAACAATCTACAGGTGTCTCAGTATTTAAATGACACACGCGAGATTTTGCACAACATGCTACGAACCGGTAGTATAACGGAAGACACATTGATTGCCTTGAATATATTGACGGACTGCTGCTACGCTTGGAATATCATGGAAACTTTTATTGATATAATGCAGAATAATATCAAGAAAAATCCTCCTACTGTTATTAAATTAAAAGCGTTGTTCCTGAAAATGGCTTCGGCTTTAGAGATGCCATTGCTGAGAATCAATCAAGCACGCAGCGCGGATTTGTCCTCTGTTTCACAGTATTACAGTCGGGAATTAGAAAGTTATGCTCGTCGAGTGCTGCAAATTATCCCAGAGACTGTTTTTGGATTACTGGCGCAAATAGTTCACTTGGAGACCAATGTTTTTAAGGAGATACCTATGAAACTTTACAAAGATAAATTAAAGGACTACGCGCAGCTGGATGAACGTCTGCAAATGGCCAAATTGACCTACGCTGTTTCGGTATTCACCAAAGGAGTCTTGTCGCTGAGAAGCGTCTCCCTAGGAGTACTCAGAGTTGATTCCCACAGATTGTTAGAAGACGGAATTCGTCAGGAGTTGGCTAAAAAGATAACGATTGCTCTGCACAATGGTTTGACATTCGACAATAAATCCAAAGCTAGCCTCGTTGAAAAATTAAATGATTTGGCTAATGTGATGGATGGCTACCGCAAGTCTTTTCAATATATTCAAGACTATATAAATATCAACAGCTTGAAAATATGGCACGAAGAAATAACGTTTATTATCAATGCAGCGTTAGAGGATGAGTGCAAGAATTCAACGTGGATGCCAAGTAAATCCTGGAAGATGTTGATCACCGATGACAAACAGGATTATTCTAGTCTTGTAGAGGCTAATGGGGGTAGTACTTTTATGGGTAGACTCGCCAAGGAATTGATACGCGTGACAGATCCAAAGACCACTGTTTACATTGAGCATGCGTTAGCATGGTATGATTTGAAAAGCCAGAATGAAATTTTGAATTACAAAGTTTTCTCTATGGTATTGATGGCAATAGGCACTCCTGGCTTGCATGGGCTCGATAAATTATTGTCGCATTTTATTACGATGGAATTGAAAAATTTATTCAAATATGTTGACCATGGGGTACGTGATAAAAGCTGGGGAGCTATGATTGATGAATGTGGAGCTATTATTCAAAATATTGAGTACTGTAGAAGTAAGTACTTATTTAGTTTATTTATTTGAATAGATATTAATTTTTTTATTCCTTACAGATAATCCAGGGAAGCTTTATTCGAGTGTAATGAATCATTCGAACAAAATATGGCCTTATATGATAGAATGTTTATTAAAAATAGGCCACTACCAATTGTTGAGGAATAAAATTAGCTATGAATTAAATACTGCTTGTAAATTTGAGGCCAAACACGTGGAATCAGCACTGAGAACTCTAAACCTGTAAGTATTTTGAGTAGTAGCTGTTTATTGGTAATTAAATAGATAAAAATATGTATATTTGTACTGATATTTACAGAGCGGTACTTGATGAGTTACGTAAAAAGTCTGATGAATGTCTGACAACTCAAGAAGAGCGTGATTTTATTCATGAATTGAGTATTAGACTCGATTGGACTGGCATCAGTGATCCTCTTAATAAGACATATTTAAAATTATCGAGTTTAAATCATTTGGATCTTTTATTATTTTTGTTCACGATTTCGTATTTGCACAAGCTCCATTACTGCAAGAATACAGGTATATATTTTTTGATTACTCCATTAAATAAATTAAGTAAATTATTTGTCGGAATTATAATTAGGTGAGTAGAGTAATAGATTAATTAAGATGAGTAGTGTTGTAAAGGTCAATTTAGTCTAGACGCAGCTTACTGAGAATACGCCTAGACAGACGTCAGTTTGACGAATAATATAAATAATCCGATAGGAATTCATTTTGAAATAGAATTTATATTGATCTATTTGTAGGTACGGTATCATTCAAATTCAATTTACTCAAAGTACTCAAGATACGAATCATGAATAAACCAACTGATTTAAATTCATAAAAATAAAACTTACAATCATTCATTTCCTATCGTGTGGTTTTAATTTATTTTTATTTATATATTTCAGCTAGTCTTCTCAGCAAGAAAACTCAAGATTCCATCGATGCTGTTGTTTTTACAATAGGCGTTCAAACATTCCTACGGCAATTTTCTAATGATATTTTTAATAATTACATAACATATCTCTGTAAATATGTCTTATCTTTTGTGTCTAGCGACAGGTATGAATTTTTAAATGAAAAAAATTTTATAATATTTAAATTTTATTAATAATTATTATTACTTTTGTTTTTAGTGGAAAAATGGGAAGTGAATGGGAGTCAGAAGGCACAACTATTTTGTACTACTTGCAATTAATATCAAAGTATGCAAACATACCAAAATCCGCAATATTTGAAACAATTCCGGTCATCATTTTAGACCAATACAAGCAAGTGATAAAATAAAATAAATTTGGTTATATTAATAAAATACAAAACTGATGAAAATATGTATATAATTATGATTTATATTTTATGAGAGCCAAAATAATAAAATAATATATAAAATAATACTTAATTGGGCAATTTTTCCAACTATTTAATTAAAATAAAATGATGAGTATATTATTATGGATATTAATATGTTGAGCAGTATATGGATGCGCGTGTGTGGGGAAAACATTAGTTGCCACAGTAGTTAAACTCTGCAGAGGATCAAAGTGGGTATTAAATGAAATAAAATGTAACGAAGATGTAGTAGGCGTGATACATAATCGAGTACATCGGCGGCAAATGCACCAGCGGTTGCTTGCGGTAGGCGGCTGCACGCCGTTCATCGGCGACAAGTGCGGTAGCCGCTGTACACAGTTGTTGGTTCGTCCTACAAAAAGGACTCACAATCGAATCGGGTTCTCAGTTGCAAATAGAATAACTCCAATACCGATTATTTTACAAAAAGTGTAGTTTTTATATCACTGTTCAGTATCTATTAGTTATGCTGTACTCAAATTCTCAATGAAGTCTCGCAAAAAGGTGGATATTTATTTTTAAATATATTATTATTGATAAATAATTAATCTATTATTTGTATGTTCAATTATTTTAGTTGACACAGAATGTTTAAGGTGTGACTGTGCGTGTATATGTCATACTAATTTCTCCGAAAAATAGTTTATTACTTCTTTGTAATTATCGAAAATTAAATAGAAGATATAGTTTTGTCATTTATTTTTATTATACTTACTTTTGTATATAATTTTATTTTTTTAATTATTTATTATAAATTCAAAAGATGGAAATTAATTTATATTTTTTTTTTATTCAGAAAATAATGCGTTTAATATTGGTGATTACAATTGCAATTTTTGGAGGATGTACTGTCGCATCACAAGACACCAGTTCATTTCGTGATCCATCATCTTACATTATGAGAGTACGTCCTAAGACACGTATGGGTAGTTCACGGCCATTTCCTCTAGTAGAACTTCCACTATCGACAGCAATTGGTTTTGGTAAACGCAATAAAAATTACTTGACAACTAATTTAGAGCCAAAAATGAAACGTATTCTTCGTGGTATTTCCACGCACAATAACTCTCGCCAGTAAGTATTGACCTTATCATCACTCTCATTGAAATAATAAAAAGAAAAAACTATTTTTTAACAAAAAACAATGCTATTGTTTCAATAGAACTCCAATTTATTGGTTTGCCAAGATTGTGAGAAGATATCCGGGACTCGAAACAGAATAAAAGTATCAAGTATTCAGTTTTCATGAAATTTAACCAGCTTTCAACTAGTGAATGTATATTTTCATATTTAATTACCATAGATATCAAGCGTATTATATATGTTATATTTTATTAATATTAAATTTTCGTTTTAATTATTATGATTGTAATTAATCTTTATTTATTAATCTAAATGTATTTTAATAAAGGTTTGCGGTTAATAAATAAATTGTACGTGAAATTGAAATTTCATTCAATAGTACTCATTAAAATTTATTTTTTAAAATCTCAATATTTTTTACTAATTAAAACATTTAAATGCTAGTGATATTTTTCCTAACATACAATAGTTACTTTAATTGATTGAATTTTTAATTAGTTATTAAACTACATAAGATATTTCATATTTAATCAATAGATCAGTGATAATATATCAAGCAAGAAAAAAGACTTGCAAATAATATAAAAATGCGCGAAGCATATATTATAATTGTATAATATATATTAAATAATTAATAAATAGACTATTAATCATAAATTGTTAAAATTTTAAATTTCATCAAATATTATTAAATAATCCGATGTAATTTTGTATCACAGAAATACTCATCTTCAATAGGTCTTGTTAATAATTGTTATTATTTTTATAATTTCTTCATTCTAATATATAATATGAATATGAATACAAGCATTACAGATACTTTGAGCTATATATTGCTTGCATACGTAACATACAAGGCACATTCTTGGATGCAACAAAAACACGTGTTAAATGATAATTCACCAAGCAATATTGCAAAAACTTATTTCATTGTTTCTTCTATTGCTTTTGTCAGTAATATGTTTTAATTCAATACAACAAATGTGCGTTGTCTATCCAATTGTAACTTTCATACACGGAGAAAAATACATTTACAAAACAGATACATATTCTTCTTGATAATTAATTCTGTAAAAAAAAAGTAATGAATAAATTATCTACTTTTAATTGAGCATTAAAAATTTTAAATATATATAAAAAAATTACTTTTATAATTATATCATTAACTAATTAAAAATTTATCTAATTTATTATTTAGTTAATAGTTTGTATTTTATGACCTTTAAAATATTAAAAGCTGATAAATTTACAGTCGCAACCTACTTTAATAATTTAAAAAATATACAGATGTAATCAAACTAACTTTCAATTATTTTTGTACAATTTATACAACGATCGTTAAAAAAACTTGTTAAAAAGTCAATCTGTAATTGCAAATTATTTTTCTCCGTGTTGTTTAAATAATTGTGCGACTATTGACAATAAATAACAAGATATTGATAACAATAATAATAATAATCACTAAAAAAATAATTAATAATATATAGACCTTTATAATAAACTATATCAATTATTTCAAACAGTTTTACGCTGAGCTAAAATTCTGCTAATAAATTTAACAGGGAAACTATCGGAATTATTTTATTAATTATTTACTGTAATTAATTAATTAATAAAATTTTATGAGAGACGTCGATGCGATTCGTGAGGAAGACGATGCGAGCTACTGTCAGTAGAGCTTTCGCCAGCGCTCGATGCTTTTTTCCTCTCGTTAATGACGTTACGCCGAGACTTTTTCTGAACTTTTGATGGTCGTGTATTTTGTTGTTGTTGCTGGTGTTGTACTGATTGATTGTCATTAATTGTTTGCGTAACGCGTGAAGTTAAATCTTGATTATTCACGTCGATTGTCGTCGTCGCCGTCTGCTCTTTATTTTTGTTTCTATTATTATCAATAGACATTATTGATTTTAATTGACTACGTTTTGTGGTACGTTCACCTGATGCAGGGCTTAGTAATAATTTAGGCGAGCCGTTGTTATTGTTGTTATTGTTGTTGTTGTTTGAGCGCAAAAGCGCGCCCAAAACTTGGCCGGAAAAAAATGTCGGCGCTTGACGGATGCGAACGGTGTTCATATTTGGACTCGCATTGTCCAAAATTAATTTTTCGGTGTCACCGTCCAGATCACTGCCGTTGTAATACGCGTTCCGAGTGCTTTCTGATTTTTTTAAGATCGATTTGGCGCGGTGATGCCGATCTGTTAGGTACGACATCATCGATTCGCTGTCTATTGAATCGACTGACAGAGACAGTTTGTTTCCACTTGTCGGGCCTGAAAGTTTTTTTTTTTATTTAATAATAACATGTTTAGACTTTTGGTTGGAAATTAACTTATAACAAAATTTATGAAGAAAACAAATTATCAATTTTTTAATATTATTTATATTTTTTTGTATGTTTAAATATCGGATGAAAAAATTCACTAGATAATTTTTCAAGTTACTCACATGTAATTAAAAAAAATTTCTTTAAATCATTGAATTTATAAAGAGAAAATAATTCTTATTCACTTATTTGCCATTAATAAAAATATTTGACAAAGAAACAATGAAGAATATTCTTCGGCTAAAAACTTCTAACAGAAAATTTGATTTTCTAGTTTTTAATTTAATATTTAAACATACAATTAACTAAAATCATTTGATAAATATTAAAAAAAAAAAAAAAATAGCAGTATTTTCTTTTTCTTTAAAAAAAATTTATTGCAAATAGTTAACTTTAAAATTTCTAATAAATTTTTATAAACTTGCATTTTAAAAATTACAATGGTAATTAAAGCTTTAAAAAAATTCAGCGCAACTATAATTATCAGAATTTTATTTTATAACTGCTAAAAATTATGTATAGAAAAGATATAACGGTAAATATAGTATTGTATTATTATTTTTATTTAATATTGATGAAGTATAAGATTTATATCGTTTCTATACGGATTGAAAATAAAATATAGAGAATGGGATAATGAATGATTAGTGCAGCATTTTCAATATCATAAATTCCGAGTGAAAATAAAGCTTTCATTCGTTATTAATTTATTTTTTATTTAAAATCTCTCTTCACCTTTATTGCGGTTCTGACTGTATCATGTGAATAATCTACAATCAGATGCATTTTGTAATAATAAAAAAAATAAATAAATTATTTAAATATATTAATATCATATTTATAATATAAGTTATTCAAATAAATAAATAAAAATAAATAACTTAAATTATGATAAATCCAGTCCAACACATTTTTATAATATTATATATAAGTAACAATAAAACTTACAGCGCTAAATTAAATTCGTACTTTTTCTATTAATCTTTTCATTTATTTCATTTTTTTTAAACTGTATTATTGTTTTTTATTAATATCGACTCAACGATGATAAAAAAATAAATTTATTTACAAGAGCGTGACTTGTTGCGGAAATAATTCGGAACCAGCCAAATAACTTTCGTCTTTATAAAAAAATCATTATTTTTAATTAATAAATTAGTTAATAAATAAATTAATAATACCATTTTCTCGTTTTTCTTCTTTCTCCCATAGATTATTATTATTATTTTTTTTTTTTTTTGTTAAAAACTTAAGGCTCTCACTCACAGTAAATATTTATCACGTTTAAATTTAATTATTAATTCCTCTTACTTAAATTAATTATTAAAAATGAGCAAAAATTTCCTAAAGTGTCATTGAGCGTCTAAATAAATAATAAATAAAATAATAAAATCTACCGCAACAGACACTAGATAAAACTTCAAAATTTGTATACTTCATTAAAATTTTCATTATTCATAGATATAATAATTTTTATCTTTTCCCTTGAAATTTATAATAAATTCACATAGACAATAGACTTTTTAATAATTAATTATTGATAAGCTATGACTCGCGTGCACAGCTACTGGCTATATTTACCTACAGGACATTTAGACCTTTGTTCATTTTTTATTTATTTATTTTTTATATCGTTTTCGCTTGCTTTGTTTATATGATACGCGGGCAATATACTAATAATAATAATGATAATAATCATGTATATATAGTAACAAGTTAATAAAATTTACATATATACATATGAGAATTTGTATGTCGTGATATAAATCAAGTGTACATATTATTTCAGCTAGTGTGTGATAAAAATTAATAATAATAAAAAAAGCACGGCCTATTAGCATTCGTGCCATTCATTCCCAACAACTATTATGGATATCAATTTGTGCCTAGAGCTTGCAATTAATGCAATGATTCAATGTATGTAATGTTACTTCACTATAGTCTTCTATCATAAAAAAAAAAAAAAAATTAACAATTCATTTCCTTTACCAATAGTCAATTAATCAATAATTAACCGTGTAATGCGTGAAGAGTGCGTGCGTAATATTACAACTTCATTTAAAATTTATTATTTATTAATATTAATAATAATAATAAATTTAATTAGACTATTTAATATTCTAACGTGATAAAATTGCATTTATAATTATTCATCTATCATTCAACAATTCTAGAGGAATAAATAATAATCTATCATCTATCGTTCTCCTACGACTCAAAGCAGGGAATGATATGTCATTATAACTTGATATCTTACATTAATAATAATAATGATAATAATAATTAAAATAATAATAATTAAAATAAAATCTATTTACAACAAAATTAATGATGAATAAACTAGCCCTAATGAAATATATCTGAATAATTAAAATTACTGAGCGTTATTTCAATAAAATAGGTGACTTATTAACAAAGCGGTGGGCTGATGGCATCCTCGAGCACGTGAGTTACTATTGTTGGTTCATTTACCATATTGCTTGGTACCACCGCTATTCCCAAATAGATGTTGGTTTATCAGTCGCGATGCCGATGCGAGACTCGTCAGCGAAGTATTTGACGTATTCCCAGGAACAGTCCCGCGACCACCTCGCAGACCTACGTATGAATTATTGTTGTCTTCCAGGGCATCCGGTGTTTTCGTTGTGTTACTTTGATTACTGCTTTGCTGGTCGCCAGTTATTGTTGGTCTACGTCCTGATGCACTCTGAAATTTTATTTATTATATTAGTAATTTGATTTTATAATTTTATTTAATTACTAATCATAAAAATTAATATTTTGGACTTTACTAGACATTATTTTAAGTATAATAAATTTTTAATAAAAAATGTTGACTTTTAATCATTATGTATAAACAATTTCTAATAAAAAATTTGATATTTTTAATATTTTTGACGTTAGTTGTGCTGTTTATAAATGACCTGATGTTAATATAAATGATTGATATATCTTAAAAAAGACAACTAACATATTTGATTCTTTTTTAAAAAATATTCTGTCAACGAAATTTAAGTTTTAATAGAAAATAATTATTTAAATTCTTTTAATTTAAATATAAAATCACAAAAAAATTTAAATATGACATCTGACGACAATTTTCATCTTGAATAGTTCTATATTCCATAAAAACTTTATTTCTTCTCGACTTTTAAAATTCTTGTTTCAATTTTATCTGTTTAAGTAAAAATAAAAATTTTGTAAAAGTAATTTTAGAAATGAATTGACTATTAAATAAATGAAATTATAAATAAATGTAAAGTACCTTAGCAACACGGGTTTTTCGATGTTTTGGCAAAGTATCAGTGTTGACACTGGCCTTAATCGAGTCGTGCTGAACTTGAACGCTCTTTGAAAATTCTGTAGGATTAGTATTAGTGGAACTGGGCGAAAATAGTGCAGACTGATGATCTACGGTGGGCGATTTGTCGGTATTTATTTCCCGGCACTTATTGTCAGCACCTTCTAGAGGATTTATGTACAAATTGCTGTCAGCTTCGTTGGGCGCATCACCATCCAGTAATTCTTGGGAATTGAACGGATGAGTTTGACAGGTCGCGTACGTCTCGGAACTATCAACACTCCCGCGTTCATTGTACGATTTTGAGGGATAACTCGTCGCCGGAGTGGTCGCTGGTTCTGTCGGCGGTGCTGCAATAGCTGGAGCTGATATTGGGGCTGATGATGCCGCTATTGCTGTTATTTGTCTCAATGGTGATGAGTATGAGAATAAATCACCGAATGCACTGGTATCAATACTGTTCTCGCGCAGCGAGCGCATTTCTTGGCATACTGGATTACGGAAATCACTTGTCGCCAGTGGCATTATGTCTTCAGCGTCTCTGTAATCTTTGTATTCCTGTGTAACATACAAAACAAACGAGAACCAACGACAATCAAACATATCATGATAATTTTTGCTCCGATACATCTCATAGTGGATCACTTTTACTTAAACTCTACAAAAAGTTAAACTTTTTATGGCTCGCTTGAGTTTATTATCGTCTGAAAGAATTATTTTAAAAAGAATCGTTATCATTCTGAAGAAATAACTTTTTAAAGTTTTTGTTGTTTCAAAAAAGTTTGTAAGATAAATATTTATCCGTAGAAATATATTTCTTCTCTATAAATAAATTAATTCAAATTTTGATCTTAAAAAAAGTTGGAAAATTCACATAAAAAATTTTATTATAAAATCTAAATTTTATAAATTATTTTTTCAACGCAACAAATACTAAAATCTTTTCTTCAGCATGAATTTAAAAATAATTTAACTCTTTTTCTTCTGTGTGATCCTTTTAGAAAATTTCTTTTCACAGATTGAAAAAAATTTTACTTTTCTTCAAATGATATATCTGTTAAATATTAAACAAGTTTTTAAAAAATAATAACTATAAAAAAAAAACAAATATTTTCTCTAAATACACATGCAATAAATCTGATGAATTCTTAAAAGAAGAATAAAGTAAAAACATTAGAAAGATTATTTTACTCGCTACTGAAATAAAATTTCCAATAGGTTTTAAAATCAACAGGATGCAGGATAAAAATAAAGAGATATAATAATAATAATCAAAGGGTAAAATAGTTGTTTTCGCTCTAAAATATTGTTATTGATAGTAAATACCTTAGTTGTACAAAAGCAACACTCAAATTCACTAGGGATTTCATCGAATTTCTCGGATTTTTTGCTGTCTTTTTTATCTTCATCCTAAACACCACACACAAAATACAAAAAAAAAAATTATACTCTCCTGTTTTATTTGTCTATTTATTTAGTCAAGACCTCCCATCGTAAACTATTGAACCTTTTGACGACCTTCTATTTATTGACGATGTGTCATAAGTTTATTTTTTGACTTATATAAATATTAATATTACAAATATAAATACAAATACAATTAGTGCGAATAGATGAAACAGCATTTTTTATTATTAGAAATGGTTCAAGTGTTTCCAATGAGATGAATGCATTCAAATTAACAGACAGACAAAGTATAATAAAATCAAACAAATTGTTTGGTATAAATGTTTGAGTGAATAAACAAATACTAGTGAATACAAATACAAATAAACTTGTAAGCTTTGTATGAATAATGTACTATGTGAAGTATGAATAATGAATTATGAATTACGATGGCATTTTATTTTAATTATCTTCGGAGCCTGAGAGACATTTTAACTTAATTAAAAATATCTTTATATCTTTACACTCTACAATATAATAAATCATTTTATAATTTACATCAAAACTGTTTTTAATATCCATCAAATTAAATGCATTTTTTAATATAAAAATTTTCTGAAGAAATGATAAATGTTTTAATTAAAAAAAAAAAAAAAAAAAAAAAAAAACTTTTAATAAATGAAGTGCCACTTTGTGATGCGAATTTACTTACCCGTTGCTTAAAAAATCATAATAAATGAAGATGCAGGATAAAATAATTGAAAATGAAATATTAATGATAATATACATATATACAATAAAAAATAAATAAACAATGTCAATGAACAAAAAAATTATTTATTGATGATAATGATTTTACAAATTTGCCTGGCCCTCCTCATATGTCTTTATTGCTATTTGTTTCAACTCAGTTCCAATGAAAATTTATTGATTTATTATTATCTACATCTACATCTATGTATTCACTATAAATATAAATTTATGCAATTGTGAATGTCTGAGTATGATTATTGACTATTTTTAAAAATAATATTGACATAATTATAAATAGTTATTTTAAAATAATCAGCTCCTCATCGATACTCTGGAATGTCGTCTCCAAATCTCCAGTTCCATTTCACATTTGTACATTGCGTATATCAGGCGCCATTGTCTGAAAAATAGCGACAAATACTATTGATATATTTAAATCCTTAATTATAATCCAGTGATTGATGTTTAATTTAAAGATTTAACAGCAGTAACTTAAATTACTTGCTCTAATTATTATTCTCATTCCTAATCAGGATAAGTATCATTTCTTCATTAACATAATTAACTTTAAATTATCGTATTACGTGATTGCAAATGCTAATGGTAATGAGAAAAATAATCTAAAACGATGTTTCAATTTGTCGGAGAATTATAACATGATAACATTGTAAAGAGTAATAACGATAAATCATTATTGATAGTTATAATACTTGAACGCTAATTCTACTTATTATATTGATTGTCTTTACTCTATTATATTTTGCCAGCGAAGCTAAATTGCTTGTTTTTATTGGCATTGTTTCAATGTAATATATTTTTTAATCTTTTCTTCTTAGATAACTATACATATATATTTGTAACTATATTATATATGTTATAACTATATTGTATATCTGCATGTACCAAAACATATAAAAGCATACTTAATTTATTACACTCACGTATTTATAAAATAAACAGAATAAATAACATTTGTAATTAATAATAAATAATACTATTAACGATAATGACAAATAATTAAATATTAAGCAAAGCTTATTATTTATTACATTTTATTTTATAATAATAATAAAAATATGTGTGGTGACGTAGAAAAATTTTATAATAAATTACAACAAAATCGTACTATTGTATTTTGTATTGTACTACCGAGATAAATATATTTCTGTCATTGGCTTACTCACGATGAAAGTCTGAGTGATTGTATAAAAATAACTATGGGCAGTAAGCCACAAAACGCTTCGACATTTGTCTCTTATGACAATTGATATTATACAATTACGTATAAGTATAAAAAAAAAAGAAGAAATGAAAAAATTTATAAAAAAGTAATCGATAAAATTGACAAAAGCACAAATAAAATAAAAACTCTTACATAAACAGTAGATATTAAATAAGAGTAATATAAAAAAATAAATTTATAAAATGCTATTTACAATTTTTAGTCTATATAAACTTAACATATTTAAATATTTTATATACAACATAACACATTTAAACTTGTAAAGTGGGCTCTTTGTTTATATAAAATTCAAAATAAAAACAACGCAGACAAAGTGGCACATTCTTAAAATTACACATGAAAAATTAAACTGCTAAGCGATACCTTGTTTTTTTTTGTTTTTTTTTTTTTTTTGTTAAAAAAAGTTAAGTTAAATTTAAAAAAAATATAAAAAAAATTATCATACATTATTAATTGATCATTCTTGTTATCAGAATTAGATTACAAAAATTATATATTATTTGTTAGTGTCAAGTAATGCCTTTCAGTATTATTAATCTTATTAATAATTAACTCAGAACCTTGCTATGGCTGGTTATTTTAAAAACTATACCTTACACAATGCCGAAGGTTGATTACTTAATTACGTCTTAGCAGTAGCTCGAAAATGTCAAGAATTTATTAAAAATTAAATAAAAAAAAGTTTATAAACAAAGTTATTTTTAACTTTGTTGATTTTAAAGTGTTTTATGAAAAATAATTTTAATAATTAACATATAATTAAACTCTGTGTATTATATTCAACAAATATAACTTCTAATATGATTATTTAAATAAGCGCTAAAAATACATTCAACAATAGTTTATTAAAATTGACGTGTTTGAATATTTCAGTGCTTAAATTTGAGATAAAGAGAGCATGAAAACGCCGTATTGATTTTATATATTTTTAGATTTTCTATAAATGCACATATTAATTCATAAACTTTTATTTTCCGGTTTGTTTAAAATTCAATTGAAATTTTTGACTTATGCTTTTTGTTTTATCAATTAAAGGTATAGAATAATAATAATAATGATAATATTATTGTAAATAAAATATTTTCAATTGAAATAATTCAATAACTTAATACGATAAAAATCTACTGACAAAAATTACAACGCAATAAGCACATATTAGTCTCAGGCTCCTTATATATAATGACAAATGACATTTTAATAATGATTAATGACAATAATGACAATGATTTCATGGGCTATTACAATAAAAAGCTCTTGTTACTATTATGTTAATAATAATACTAATAATAATAATAATAATAATAATAATAATAATAATAATAATAATAATAATAATATAAATGTCATGATAACGTTTGAATTGTGTTGCTTTGATAAAAGCTTTCAAATAAATAATTCAAAAATAAATTATCCTTCTATAGCATCAATAAAATTTTCTTCCAAATAGATTTAACATTAAATAAAATTTTTTTTTCAATGCTCAAACGTTACCGGGTGTGGCTCTGTTCTTATTTACTCAACACTCGAATTATAAAACTCGATAAATTTCACCCAGGAACGTTCATTTAAACAGTAATTATTTAATTAGCAATTCAAATGATATTTAAACGATAGTAGAAAATTAATTACCCTTAAATGGATGAAAGTAATCACGAGTAAAATAACGAGAGAGTTCCAATTTTTTTTCTCATTTTTTTTATATATTTTCTTGATCAATATGAATAATAGATTTATTATTGTAATATTTTCCAATAACGAGGAGCCGTAGCACTTTAATCACTCCTATCCGTCTCAGTGAGTTTTGATAAATAACTTTATTATTAAAGTACTTTTCTGCAAGTAATGTCGGGAAATCTATAACCGTTTATCAGCTAAGATATTCAAGATTAGAAAATAAAATAATAATTTTAATATAATATGGTGTATAATTTATACTTTCAATTCGTTTTAATACTTATATATTTGGCGTCGTACCATCGCGATTCGTTGTACGTTATTGGTATTATTACTGTTATTATTATTCCTTATTTAAAATAGTGCAGTTAAAATTTATATCTCTCTACAAGCTTAGTGTTTTTTATAAGCTAAAATTATTAAAACGTGTAGATAATTTTAAAAAATTATTCAAATTGGACGGTGGTCGGTGAAGTGTGTCGTGTAATGTGATTAATCAATTAATTTGTAATTTAAATTTAAATTAGTCCACTTATTAAAACACACTAAATATTATTAATAATATCTTCAGTACACTATTTACACATAACACTATCAGCAGCAAGAATTACACTTGAACCTGAAAAAAATGAATATAAAAACTAGCTGGGTTGCTCAATGATGTCTACCTTGGTACACATTTTAAAAAATAATAAATTTAATACTTTTTAGTTTTCTAAAACTGCAGTTGGCAAAATCTAAAAAACTATTACCTATTCTCATAATATCGATAGCTAATTATAATTAAAATAAATATTATTAATAATATCACAATTATTACTATTATTAATTACTTCAACAGAGCCACATAAATGTTGTTAGATAACAAATAATCAATAATTAATTAACAAGAGGGTGACATCAAACATTATCATATCTTCGATTAACACAAATATTATTAGACAGACATTTCCATTCTACCGATGTTACGTGAATAGACTTGTGTTAATGAAGCTGCGATTAAAAAAAAAAAAAAAAAATTAAATTATTAGAAATTACTTAAAATAATAGTTGATAAAATAAAATTAAATAAAGAATAATATTAAAGTAAAGGAAGAATATAGTAGCGAGTAAATAATGATAAGTAACTTACGCTAGGTGTAGTATTGCCTTGGTTAGAGTGTTGAGCAAGCATCTCATCCTGGTAGTAATCCTCGTTCTGGGAACCCGGTAAATTTTGCGCAAAGTCGAGCAGCCGACGGTTAGGACTGTCTGGAGAAGTAGGCATATCATTAGAAACTTGGGGGAATGATGAAGAGGCACTTCTACGTTGTCGTGATATATTACTGTAGTGCTCGTAATTCCGATAGCAACCGGCTCCAGTTTGCGCTGGTCCACGTCCGCAAGCCGATTCGCCCTCGGTACTGTTACCATCTGCACCTGACATGTTGTGACCTACAAGAGTTTGAGATGAAGACAAAAAAAAAATAAAAATAATTAAGACATGAACAACACAAGGGGACAGGGATTGAAGTTATGATTCAATTTTATTTTTTTTTTTATCTAATCTAGTGTCAGAGAAAGGAAATTGAAGAGGAAATGAGCTGAGGCGAGGAACTTATTCGATTGAACAAATGTTTTAATTGAAGAAATGATTCGATGGGAGAGAATATAGAAGAAGAATATAAATAGTCAGAAGTTTTGATTAATAAGTTGCATGATGAAGTCGATATAGAAGAACAAGAAGATATAATTGCAGAATAAGTTCCTCGCTTATATTATCTTACCAGTGTCGACGATGACGTCAATGAGATCCATACTCTTGGCAAAGGCATCCCTCAAATTGATATGATGGAATGATACAATACTGCCCTCACGCTTGGCACGCTCCAAGGCCTCACGACGTTTTAACGCTTTTTCACGTCTCATCTGATTTTTGTAAAACTCAGCAAAATTATTGACAATAATGGGAATAGGCAACGCAATTACCAGGACACCACATATACAACATACACTGCCAATCACTTTGCCAAGAGGAGTCGTAGGATAAATGTCTCCGTAACCTACGGTCGTCATGGTGATTCCAGCCCACCAAAACGTCTCCGGAATGCTTATAAATTTGGTCCCGGGCTCTTCTTTCTCCGCGAAGTATGCAAGGCTCGAGAATATCAGAACACCCATCGCGAGAAAGAGCATAAGCAGCCCGAGTTCTTTGTACGAATTTCTCAGTGTGAAACCGAGACTCTGGAGTCCCGTTGAGTGACGCGCTAGTTTCAGGATCCTCAGGATTCGCATTATACGGAATATCTGAACTACCCGTCTCACGTCTTGGAACTGGTCATTTGCGTTCTTGTTTGTCTCTACGAGAAACAGGGACACAAAGTACGGCAATATTGCTAGTAAGTCTATTATATTTAAGCCGCCTTTGAAGAACTTCCACTTGTCTGGCGAAGCACTAAATCTAAGCAAGTACTCCAGGGTAAACCAAGTTATGCAGACCGCTTCGACCATCGCTAGTTGAGGATTGTCTTGAAAGTTTCCCTTCTCATCGTTAACTTGCATACTGGGAATGGTGTTGAGTGTCAGTGCAATCGTCGATAGCACAATAAACAATATTGATATCACAGCTATCACCTGAAAATTTATTTATTATCTTCAACATTATCATCATCTCCAGTTTTATCCTTATTTATATATTATGTCGTCTTCTTTTGATCTTTATCTTCCAAAATCAGAATTTATCAATTGGAAACCCTCAACTTAAACTCCTATTAAATTATTATGTTTGATTTATTGCCTTGACATAACTTCGCGGAATATATTTCCATCAAGTACACTCGTCCCAGGTACTAATTTATAAGTTTTTAGTAAATAGACTTATTTACTTATTTTTATTATATATTTTTTATATTTTTTTTTATTTTGCAGCAGAACGTAGTATTTTTTCTACGACCACCTCCCACTTTCTTCACTGTTCTGTCCTAGCATAGCTTCGTGGAGCGTTTACCGTCACTGCATATTACCTCAACGTTTATTTCAAATTTATTCTCATTATAATTAATATTAATCTTAACTTTTTTTTATTCTTAGATACAATAATAAATATATATATATATATTATATATAAACACAAGACAAAATGCCAAGCGTTTAAGCAATAGACAGCCGACCAAAATTATTCATTCAGTTTTTTATGAAAATAACAAGTTTTATTTTTATTTTTAATTTTTTTTTTTTTACATTATTTTTAATCAAAAGACGTGACGTAAAATAACAAACAAAAGCGCACGATGCACATACGGATATTAAATTATCAATCGGATATTCTATGCATAAATACATTATTCATAGAGTAAATTCTTTCTATTTCTATGCATCGGTTTGAGAATGAAAATTTTTTTTATTATCCAGTTTATTAATAAAAAAATATATACTGAAAGCAAGAAAAAGCCATTGCACAATATTATTTATAAACCAAATAAATTATAAATTTAAATGTAAAATAAATTTAAAAACAAGGCTTTTATCTGGGTTTTATATTTATATAATATAAATGAATAATCTTGGAAGAAACGAAAACGACTCTCATCGAAGCTTTGTTTAAAAAAAAAAAAAAGTATAAATAATTTAAATAAAGTTTTGATACAATGAACCTTCAACAGGCACACTAACCCAGTCTTACTTGACCGTTCATTCACATTCAGCGATCCATATTCTACAAGTAACCGGCACAATTAAACGTTATTTGTCAGCACACGTGTATTCTCGATGACACTTGCTCTGACATTCACCAGCGTGTCTAGCAGTCGTTGATAATAATCACGGGTGAGAAAAGTTTATCGTTTATTTTAGTGCTTTTATTTGTAGAATATTTGCTTTCACATATTTACAGCAGGCTCTTGCAGTGAGTATTAATTTTGAAAAAATTTTTTTAAGAACAATATATAAAATTTTGTTCAGAATTTTCATTAAATTGATCTGTAGCATTATTATTATTTTAACGCAGATCAATTTAAATTTTGTTTACAATTAACATATCAATTAGCTTATTTTTTTTCAGTTGGATTTTACAAAAAATTGTCTCGAGGCCGGATTGACGAGCCAATACAAACACATCGTTACTGTCCCTTCAAGATACCGTTCCTTGTACCTACAAGTAATCATGCGCTCATCGTATTGATTTTATTTAATGAAGAGATCTTAAGAAATTAATTAATAATAGAAAATAAGGTAAAGTATGATATAATTGATAATTATTAATTAGATTATATCATTTCATTAGATAACTTAAGCACCTGCAGGGATCCTATTAATAGAAAAGCAGAGAAAATTAGATAAATAAATAGATACGCGTGATTACTTTCCACAGGGAGCGGGAACGAGAAAGGACTTACGTGATACCTGGTAATCGCGTATGAACCCTCCCATCATTATCACCGCGACATTTACGTTGATTATATATTGTTGGTTTTATTTCTTTTTAATAGAACAAATTCGTTCTTTAAATATTTGCCAAAACAAGGGAAAAAAGCTGTTGGAAAATACAATTATACATTTATAACCAAGGTAGAATATTATTGAACAGCACCTAGAAATTAAAGTACACATTACAGTAAACGAACAATATTTATATTTACACTTTTAAGCACCTGGATTACATTTACGATTATAATTCAATTTTTTAAGCGTTAGATTAGTTAATAACGATCAAGTTTATGATTATAATTATGGTTTATGATTAACTATAAGTGTGTATTAATATTATAGTAGAGAGTTGAGATAGTAATAATTATGTTTACTATAAACTTTTTATTAACTAAGATTTATCGTTAAAAGCTTGGTCACTACTTTCTTCTTTTATACAGTAATAATATTAATAATAACAATGATGATATGAGAAGAAATATTAAAATAAAATGAAGTACTGGACTTTATCGGTTTAGAGATCATGAAAACTATCGTCAGCGTAAAATAAAGACGTTGTAAAAAAAGATAGTAAACTGAATTGTTATACTCTATAAATCTAAAATATAAAAGTATTTGTGTATGAAATTAATGGCTGATTTTACAGTGATATTTTTATTATTGCTATAATTTATAAGTTATAAGTAAACATACCTTATATTTTATATTTTATAAGTATAGTTTTGGGCAAGCCAACTGACTATTAATCTCAAACGACCCTCCCGGAGGCTACAATACTTCTAACTGTGCTCAAAAAATTTATAATTCTTATAAAGTAGTTTTATGCTGAGATTCATTAATCCCCTCTCTTGAAACAGAGAAAAGAAAATTAACCACCCAAAAATCTATATTTGGAAGGGAAGAAAAGCTAAGAAGGAAAAAAATATATATGTACGTCTGAATGAAAAAATGTTAATAAATTAATACGAAGGCGGTCAGGTTATAAACCTTTACTTAGAAACAAAGTTTTAAAGTAGCCTAGAAACGTCGTGTTGAAGCAAAACTTTGGCGTTTAATTATTCGAAAATTAGATTTATAAATAACTCGCTTATAAAAGTTGTATTACGTGGCGATTGATATTGCTTGTTAACTTTAACGTAAATATTAATGCCCTTTTTTTATGTAACGTCTTTATATTTGTCAGATATTGATCTCAGTAGATGACTTAAACCGATAAAGTTTCCTTCTGTTATAATTCACTTATATTAATTGTTTTTTGATGAATTATTATTATTATTATTAATATAGATTGTAAAAGCCGTGGATTATGTAATTTATTAAAATTACAGGAAATAAAAAGAAAAAAATGCAGCATATGAGTAAAATATATGGCGGTAAAAGCCTGGCCGGAACATAATTATTGTATACTACTGATGTGCTGAAAAATGTTGGGCAGCAATGTGTATGCAGCAATTATTCTGGCGAGCGTACTTGACATTATTATCGTTGCAAAGTGTACAGCAAAAAATGAAAACAATGAAGCGGTAAATAAAGTCAAAAGAATATTTAATTTAATATGGATTATAAAAGAGTGTGCAAGCAACAGAACGTTTTAATAAAGCCGAGAAAGACCTTTTGTTTTAGCATAGTTTTTCGTCATTTGCACTGAATATATACATGTATATGATATAAGACATATCTTACTCTTGTTGAGTCATATTATAACCACCAGAGTGTAATTTTAGATTTTACAACAACCTTTGTGTAAATTTCTCTTTAATACGTTCACGCTGGTTGTCTGGTTTTAGCCATTAACGTGAACTTGCATTGGTGATGTCAGTGGAGTGGGAATTTGTGAATCGCCAAATGGAATTTAATGCATGCGCGTTTTAATAACAATCGTTAAAAAACGTCTGTGTATTTACATACTCGTAAATTGTATCATATACTCGTATATTTGTTATATAGATATACTGTACATACCAAATTTATGCAGTTATCTATAAAGACATAAAATGCTACGTACTAATATTTTTTCTTTTTTTTTTACATGTCTGC